>NC_091442.1:50200998-50522248 GCF_964237555.1 Oryctolagus cuniculus | reverse complement strand
GTCAATTTCACTCCCATAGAATAGAAAAAATATGGTATTTTCTTTCAGGGTCTGCCTTTTTTCACCATGTATAATGGTTTCCTGTTGCATATATTTCACCCTGACCAAGTTATAGGTGACCATGCTCAAACGTCCCTCTATTTCACTTGTCTAAGGTCAGTAGCATATTATTGCAAATTTGGTGATTGTTCCGGGATGGACTGCCAGATTACTCACATAAATATATGACATAAAATTAACTTTAAAATTCAAATAAATAACAAATATTATTTGGGAGCTCTTATACACCATGTAGACCACTTAATATTGAAGTTTAGAGGGTTTTCAAAAGAAATCATTTAAATGATTATACTTCATCTATTAAAGATCATCCACAGTATCACATTTTTTTCTTCTTCATTTTAATAAGAACCACATTGGAAACAGAGAACAATTAGTGATCTATAAGATCAAATCTGTTTAAATCCATGGTACACATTTACAAAATCTAGGAATTGAGTTAGGGATAATCAGCTAAATGAAAATATTTCAATGCTTATCTAAAATATTTCATCTCTTTTACTGGATGGCTCACAATGTATGGAGTGAGAACAACATATTATATACAAATATAGCATAGATAATTGCATAGATATTATTCCATGCTTCAATATACTCTTGAAATTGAATTTATTATGATCCTCACATTTAGAGATAGTTAACATGATCTTGGAGCTTTTTTAAGGGTCCATATTGTGCTGAGGAAACAGATCCATATTTTAAGACAATTACCAAACCAGTTTTGATTCAGAAATGTTTCAATAACCATTTAATCAACCGTGAAATATGCCCTTAAATTAACTCATGCATGTCATGTGTTTGTAGCGGGATTTTCTACTTCAGACATTAATTTCTGAATATATTTCACCATGTGTGTGCATGACAGAGAGCATATGTATAAAGAGTGATTCAAGGGCCGGCGCTGCGGCTCACTAGGCTAATCCTCCACCTAGCGGCGCCGGCACACCGGGTTCTAGTCCCGGTCGGGGTGCCGGATTCTGTCCTGGTTGCCCCTCTTCCAGGCCAGCTCTCTGCTGTGGCCCGGGAGTGCAGTGGAGGATGGCCCAAGTGCTTGGGCCCTACACCCCATGGGAGACCAGGATAAGTACCTGGCTCCTGCCATCAGATCAGCGCGGTGCGCCGGCTGCAGCAAGCCGGCCACGGTGGCCATTGGAGGGTGAACCAACGGCAAGGGAAGACGTTTCTCTCTCTGTCTCTCTTTATCACTGTCCACTCTGCTTGTCCAAAAAAAAAAAAAAAAGAGTGATTCAAACCTTTCCAGAAACAGGGAATTAGAAATAAATTTCTTTTGTTGCAAAATTTTTTTTTTGAAATCTCCAAATAGAAGTCTTCAAAGATTTCAAAAAATGGATATAATGAAAAGGTTCATTTGTTGTAGAGTAATACAGAAGTTTTAGGATCAAAAATTTCTATAAAATATTCTGGGTTTGATAAAAATAAGTGGATGAATTAAAAATAATGATTTGTGAAGATATTCACAACAAAAAGTAAGAGCACTGGTGACAAGTGGTCTGGGTTTTTTGTTATTGTTGTTGTTGTGTTTCAGGTATATAAAACGCTTCCTGTTTGCTCTTAAGATGAACAAAATTGGTGACCAAGGCTTTGGTGTACTGGGTAAAGCAGCCACCTGCAGTGCCGGCATCCCATATGGGTGCTGGTTTGAGTCCTTGCTGCTCCACTTCCGAGGCAATTCTCTTCTATTGCATGGGAAAGCAGTGGAAGATGGCCCAGGAGAGTGGGCCCCTGCATCCAAGTGGGAGACCCAGAGGAGGCTCCTGGTTCAGATCGGTGTAGGTCTGGCCATTGTGGCCATCTGGGGAGTAAACCAATGGATGGAAGAACTCTCTTTCTCACACTCTCTCTCCCTTTTTCTGCCTCAGCCTCTCTATAACTCTGCCTTTAAAATAAAACAGATCTTAAAAAATAAAATGATACTCAATATTTTATTTAAAAATTTTAAAAGATGAACATAATTCCCTCTTTTTTTAACTTTTATTTAATGAATATAAATTTCCAAAGTACAGCTTATGGATTAAAATGGCTCCCCCCCCCATAACTTCCCTTCCACCGAAACCCTCCCCTTTCCCTCCCCCTCCCCCCTTCCATTCACATCAAGATTCCTTTTCAATTCTCTTTATATACAGAAGATCAGTTTAGCATATATTAAGTAAAGATTTCAACAGTCTGCACCCACATAGAAACACAAAGGGAAAAATACTATTTGAGTACTAGTTATAGCATTAAATCACAATGTACAGAACATTAAGGACAGAGATCCTACATGAGGAGTAAGTGCACAGTGACTCCTGTTGTTGACTTTACAAATTGACACTCTTGTTTATGGCCTCAGTAATCACCCTAGGCTCTTGTCATGAGTTGCCAAGGCTATGGAAGCCTTTTGAGTTCACCGACTCTGATCATATTTAGACAAGGTCATAGTCAAAGTGGAAGTTCTCTCCTCCCTTCAGAGAAAGGTACCTCCTTCTCTGATGACCTGTTCTTTCCACTGGGATCTCACTCGCAGAGATCGTTCATTTAGTTGTTGTTGTTGTTGTTGTTGTTGTTGTTGTTTTGTTTTGTTTTGTTTTTGTTGTTGTTGTTGTTTTGCCAGAGTGTCTTGGCTTTCTATGCCTGAAATACTCTCATGGGCTTTTCAGCCGGATCCACATGCCTTAAGGGCTGATTCTGAGGCCAGAGTGCTATTTAGGGCATCTGCCATTCTATGGGTCTGCTGTGTATCTCACTTCCCATGTTGGATCGTTCTCCCTTCTTTTATTCTATCAGCTAGTATTTGCAGACACTAGCTTGTTTGTGTGCTCCCTTTGGCTCTTAGTCCTATCATTATGATCAATTGTGAACAGACATTGATCACTGGGACTAGTGAGATGGCATTGGTACATGCCACCTTGAGGGGATTGAATTGGAATCCCCTGGTATGTTTCTAACTCTACCGTTTGAGGTCAGTCAGCTTGAGCATGTCCCAAATTGCACATCTCTTCCCTCTCTTATTCCCACTCTTATATTTAACAGCGATCACTTTTCAGTTAAGTTTCAACACTTGAGAATAACTGTGTATTGATTACAGTATTCAACCAAAAGCATTAAGTAGAACAAATAAACAAAAAAAATACTAAGAGGGATAACGTATTAAGTTGTTCATCATGTCAGGGCAAGGGCTGATCAAGTCACCGTTTCTCATAGTGTTCATTTCACTTTAACAGGTTTCTTTTTTGGTGCTCAGTTAGTTGTCACCGATCAGGGAGAACCTATGGTATTTGTCCCTTTGGGAGTGGCTTATTTCATTCAGCATAATGCTTTCCAGATTCCTAACAGGGATCACTTTTCAGTTAAAATTTAAACACCTAAGAATAATTGTGTGTTAATCACAGAGTTCAACCAATAGTACTAGAACAAAAAAAAATACTAAAATGGATAAAGTATTACATTGTACATCAACAGTCAGGACAAGAGCTGATCAAGTCACTATTACCTTATCAATAATAATGTGTATTTTTTCCCCAAGCTGACATTGGAATCTTAGGCAATGCCTTCCTCCTTCTCTTCCACATCTTCACAATCCACCAGGATCATAGGCCTAAGCCCAATGCTGTGAGCACCTGCCACCTGGCTTTTGTCCACATAGTGATGCTACTTGCTACACTTTATCTTTTATCTACAATCATCTTCAAGTCAGTGAATTTTCCAATGACTTAATGTGTAAGGTTTCATTCTATTTGATCAGGGTGGTAAGGGGTCTCTCCATCTGTACCACCTGCCTCCTCTCATTATCCAGGTTGTCACCATCAGCCCCAGCACCTTCTACTTATCAAGATTTAAAAATAAACTCACACAGTATATTACCCAGGCTTACTTCTGTGTTTGGTCCATCAACTTATCTCCCAATAGTAACATGATCACCTACATTGTAGCTCATTTTGATATGACCAATCTACTCAATGTCAGTAAGTGCTGCTCACTTCTTCAATGAACCCCATCATCATGAAAATGTTTTTCACACTTGCATTCTCCCAAAATGTCTTCTTTGTAACAATCATGCTGCTCTCCATGACATACATGATGATTTTCTTATCTAGCCATCGGAGGATGTCTGAATACCTTCATAGCACAAGCATTTTCCCAAAAACATTCCCAGCAAAAAGGGCTACCCAGATTGTCCTGCTGCTGCTGAGTTTCTTTGCAATCATGTACTGTTTGGATATCATCATCTAATCTCCCTCAGCCATTTTGCAGAAATATTCAGTTGTCCTGGATGTCCAGAGACTTGTGGGAAATGTCTACGCCACAGTCAGTCCTTTGCTGTTTATTGGTTCTGATAAATACTTGGCATTCTGGAAAACATGATTGATACAACGTCGATTTTAACATGTTAATGAAACAAATTTGAAGCATACATTCTAACACCTTTTAAACATTTTAAAAACATAAGATTTCAAATAATGTAAATATGCAGAATTGTACTTACATTTTTAACTTGTGTCTAAATATTTTCTTTTCTTTGACAGTGCCAAAGAAGATATGCATCTCTTAGTTCAATGGTCTCCATGTATTTCTCTTACATTTTCCTGACTTAATGCAGGAAAATATTTTTTATTTCTTTTTAAGTGTAAACCTAATGAAGATCCTTTTGATCCTCATTCATGAAATCTTTTACTAAAAATTCAACCTAATGCAGAAAGAAATCTAAATTTACCTTTGTTTATTTTAAGCATATTAACAAAGTATATCAGTGTAATTGTAATGACAGTTTCTCTGTGATCTATTAGTATTTGTTTCTGTTTTGACAATGAATAAAGTGTGGGAATTTTGCTCCTGTTTTTTAGATTATGATCATTGTTCTCTTCTGTAAGCCTTTTCTTTCCCTTTGATGTTACAAAGTGTAGCTATTATTAAAGTATTTTATTAAACTTTCAGTTTCTGACAAAATGAACTTCTGAATTCATTGATTTATGTCTTGTGGTAAATTTTGAAAACTAAAGAGTAAAAAAAATTAGAATATTGTATGTTTCCTTTGTATAGTCCAGAGAACCAACAAGATTGTTTAATTCCTTCTAATTCTAACCTTTGTATACATGGATTTATATCCTAAACTTCTAATAATTTTCTCCTTTTACTGTATTTGAAATTTGTCATGATTCTAACTGCACCATTTGGGGCAAGTCCAATTGAGCATGTCCTAAACTGTACATCTCCTCCCTCTCTTATTCCCACTCTAATATTTAACAGGGATAACTTTTCAGTTAAAATTTAAACACCTAAGAATAATTGTGTGTTAATCACAGAGTTCAACCAATAGTACTAGAACAAAACATTGAGAAAATACTAAGAGGGATAATGTATTAAGTTGTTCATTAACAGTCAGGGCTATGCTGATCAAGTCACCGCTTCTCATAGTGTCCATTTCACTTCAACAGGTTTCCTTTTTGGTGTTCAGTCAATTGTCACCGATCAGGGAGAACATATGGTATTTGTCCATTTGGGACTGGCTTATTTCACTCAGCATGATGTGTTCCAGATTCCTCCATTTTGTTGCAAATGACTGGATTTCGTTGTTTCTTAACTGCTGTATAGTATTCGATAGAGTACATGTCCCATAATTTCTTTATCCAGTCTACTGTTGATGGGCATTTGGGTTGGTTCCAGGTCTTAGCTATTGTGAATTGAGCTGCAATAAACATTAATATACAGACAGCTTGTTTGTTTGCCAATTTAAATTCCTTTGGGTAAATTCCAAGGAGTGGGATGGCTGGGTTGTATGGTAGGGTTATCTTCAGGTTTCTGAGGAATCTCCAGACTGACTTCCATAGTGGCTTAACTAGTATGCATTCCCACCAACAGTGGGTTAGTGTCCCTTTTTCCCCACATCCTTGCCAGCATCTGTTGTTGGAAGATTTCTGAATGTGAGCCATTCTAACTGGGGTGAGGTGAAACCTCATTGTGGTTTTGATTTGCATTTCCCAGATTGCTAGTGATCTTGAACATTTTTTCATGTGTATGTTGGCCATTTGGATTTCCTCTTTTGAAAAATGTCTATTGAGGTCCTTGGCCCATCTCTTAAGTGGGTTCTTTGTGTTGATGTGTGGAGTTTCTTGATTTCTTTGTAGATTATGGTTATCAACCATTTATCAGTTGCATAGCTTGCAAATATTTTTCCACATTCTGTCGGTTGCCTCTTCACTTTCCTGACTGTTTCTTTTGAAGTACAGAAACTTCTCAATGTGATGCAATCCAAAATATTAATTTTGGCTTTGACAATCTGTACAACAAAAACAAAGCCGGAGGCATCACAATACCAGATTTCAGGACATACTACAGGGCAGTTGTAATCAAAACAGCATGGTACTGGTACAGAAACAGATGGATAGACCAATGGAACAGAATTGAAACACCAGAAATCAACCCAAACATCTACAGCCAACTTATATTTGACCAAGGATCTAAAACCAATTCCTGGAGCAAGGACAGTCTATTCAATAAATGGTGCTGGGAAAACTGGATTTCCACGTGCAGAAGCATGAAGCAAGACCCCTACCTTACACCTTACACAAAAATCCACTCAACATGGATTAAAGTCCTAAATCTACGACCTGACACCATTAAGTTATTAGAGAACATTGGAGAAACCCTTCAAGATATTGGCACAGGCAAAGAGTTTCTGGAAAAGACCCGGGAGGCACAGGCAGTCAAAGCCAAAATCAACTATTGGGATTGCATCAAATTGAGAAGTTTCTGTACTGCAAAAGAAACAGTCAGGAGAGTGAAGAGACAAGCAACAGAATGGGAAAAAAATATTTGCAAACTATGCAACTGATAAAGGGTTGATAACCAGAATCTACAAAGAGATCAAGAAACTCCACAAAAACAAAACAAGCTATCCACTTAAGAGATGGGCCAAGGACCTCAATAGACATTTTTCAAAAGAGGAAATCCAAATGGCCAACATACACATGAAAAAATGTTCAAGGTCACTAGCAATCTGGGAAATGCAAATCAAAACCACAATGAGATTTCACCTCACCCCGGTTAGAATGGCTCACATACAGAAATCTACCAACAACAGATGCTGGCGAGGAGGCGAGGATGTGAGGGAAAAGGGACACTAACCCACTATTGGTGGGAATGCAAACTGGTCAAGCCACTATGGAAGTCAGTCTGGAGATTCCTCAGAAACCTGAAGATAACCCTACCATACAACCCAGCCATCCCACTCCTTGGAATTTACCCAAAGGAGTTTAAATTGATAAACAAAATGCGGTCTGCACCCTAATGTTTATTGCAGCACAATTCACAATAGCCAAGACCTGGAACCAACCCAAATGCCCATCAACGGTAGACTGGATAAAGAAATTATGGGATATGTACTCTTTAGAATACTATACCGCAGTAAGAAACAACGAAATCCAGTCATTTGCAACAAAATGGAGGAATCTGGAACACATCATGCTGAGTGAAATAAGCCAGTCCCAAAGGGACAAATACCATAGGTTCTCCCTGATCGGTGACAACTGACTGAACACCAAAAAGGAAACCTGTTGAGGTGAAATGGACACTATGAGAAGCAGTGACTTGATCAGCCCTTGCCCTGACTGTTAATGAACAACTTAATACATTATCCCTCTTAGTAGTTTTTTTGTCTGTTCTGCTTAATATGACTGGTTTAATTCTGTAATTAATACACAGTTATTCTTAAGTGTTGAAATTTAACTGAAATGTGATCCCTGTTAAACATAAGACTGGGAATAAGAGAGGGAAGAGATGTACAATTTGGGACATGCTCAAGCTGACTTGCCCCAAATGGTAGAGGTAGAAACATACCAGGGGACTCCAATTCAATCCCATCAAGGTGGCATGTACCAATGCCATCTCACCAGTCCAAGTGATCAATTTCAGTTCACAACTGATCATAATGAAAGGACTAAGAGTCAAAGGGATCACATAAACAAGTCTAGTACCTGCTAATACTAACCAATTCAATAAATAAAGGGGAGAGTGATCCAACATGGGAAGCGAGATACATAGCAGACTCATAGAATGGCGGATGTCCTAAACAGCACTCTGGCATCAGAATCATCCCTAAAGGCATTCAGATCTGGCTGAAAAGACCATAAGAGTATTTCAGGCATGGAAAGCCAAGACACTCTGGCAAAAAAAAAAAAAAAAAAAAAAAAAAACTAAATGAAAGATCTCTGTGAGTGAGATCCCAGTGGAAAGTGTAAAGTCAACAACAGGAGTCACTGTGCACTTACTCCTCATGTAGGATCTCTGTCCTTAATGTGCTGTACATTGAGATTTAATGCTATAACGAGTACTCAAACAGTATATTTCACTTTGTGTTTCTATGGGGGTGCAAACTGTTGAAAGCTTTAATTAATGTATACTAAACTGATCTTCTGTAAAAAAAAAAAAAAGAAATTATCAATTCCCATCTTGACTCTCACTGGGATTAAACATGACAATAGGTCTGATCTGATTTCATCATCATTTAAAAAATCATCTATTATTTTTCACTTTATGTTTCTGTGTGGGAGCAAACTGTTGAAATCTTTACTTAATGTATGCTAAACTGATCTTCTATATATAAAGAGAATCAAAAATGAATCTTGATGTGAATGGAAGGGGAGAGGGAGTGGGAAAGGGGAGGGTTGTGGGTGGGAGGGACGTTATGGGGGGGGAAGCCATTGTAATCCATAAGCTGTACTTTGGAAATTTATATTCATTAAATAAAATTTAAAAAAAATTTGGCTTTGACTGCCTGTGCTTCTGGGATATTTTCCAAGAAGTCTTTGCCAGTACCTATATCTTGCAGAGTTTCTCCTATGCTCTCTAATAATTTGATGGTGTCGGGTCATAGATTTAAGTCTTTAATCCATGTTGAGTGAATTTTTGTGTAAGGTGTAAGGTAGGGGTCTTGCTTCATGCTTCTGCACGTGGAAATCCGATTTTCCCAGCACCATTTATTTACTGCAGGGATTGGTTTTAGATCCTTGATCAAATATAAGTTGGCTGTAGATGTTTGGGTTGATTTCTAATGTTTCTATTCTGTTCCATTGGTCTATCCATCTGTTTCTGTACCAGTACCATGCTGTTTTGATAACAACTGCTCTATAGTATGTCCTGAAATCTGGTATTGTGATGCCTCTGGCTTTGTTTTTGTTGTACAAGATTGCTTTATCTATTCGAGGTCTCCTGTGTCTCCATATGAATTTCAGCATCATTTTTTCCAGGTCTGAGAAGAATGTCCTTGGTATTTTGATTGGTATTGCATTGAATCTGTAAATTGCTTTTGGGAGAATGGACATTTTGATTATGTTGATTCTTCCAATCCATGGGCATGGAATATTTTTCCATTTTGGTATCCTCTTCTATTTCAGGGGATCCCAATACAATCCCAACAAGGTGGCATGTACCATTGCCATCTCACTAGTCCAAGTGATCAATTTCAGTTCACAATTGATCACACTGATAGGTCTAAGAGTCAAAGGGATCACACAAACAAGTCTAGTGTCTGCTAATACTAGCTGATAGAATCAAAAAGGGAGAGAATGATCCATCATGGGAAGCGGGATACACAGTAGACTCATAGAATAGCAGATGTCCTAAATAGCGCTCTGGTCTCAGAATCAGCCCTTAAGGCATTTGGATATGGCTGAAGAGCCCATGAGAGTATTTTAGGCATGGAAACCCAAGACACCCTGGGGAAAAAAAAGAAGACCTAAATGGAAGATCTCTGTGAGTGAGATCCCAGTGGAAAGAACGGGGCCATCAAAGAAGGAGGTACCTTTCTCTGAAGGGAGGAGAGAACTTCCACTTTGACTATGACCCTGTCGGAATAAGATCGAAGTCAGCGAACTCACAAGGCTTCCATAGCCTTGGCAATTCATGAGTAGAGCCTAGGGAGATTACTGACTCCATAAACAAGAGTGTCAAATTGTTAAGTCAACAGCAGGAGTCACTGTGTACTTACTTCTCATGTGGGATCTGTCCTTAGTGTGTTGTCCAATGTGAAGTAAAGCTATAACTAGTACTGAAACAGTATTTTGCACTTTGTGTTTCTGTGTGGGTGCAAACTGATGAAATCTTTACTTAATATATACTGAATTGATCTTCTGTATATAAAGATAATTGAAAATGAATCTTGAGGCCGGCGCCGCGGCTCACTAGGCTAATCCTCCGCCTAGCGGCGCCGGCACACCGGGTTCTAGTCCCGGTCGGGGCGCCGGATTCTGTCCCGGTTGCCCCTCTTCCAGGCCAGCCCTCTGCTGTGGCCCGGGAGTGCAGTGGAGGATGGCCCAGGTGCTTGGGCCCTGCACCCCATGGGAGACCAGGAAAAGCACCTGGCTCCTGGCTTCTGCCATCGGATCAGCGCGGTGCGCCGGCCGCAGCGCGCAGGCCGCGGCGGCCATTGGAGGGTGAACCAACGGCAAAGGAAGACCTTTCTCTCTGTCTCTCTCTCTCACTGTCCACTCTGCCTGTCAAAAAAAAAAAAAAAAAAAAAAAAGAATCTTGATGTGAATGGAATGGGAGAGGGAGCGGGAGATGGGAGGGGTGTGAGTGGGAGGGAAATTATGGAGGGGAGCCATTGTTATCCATGAACTGTACTTTGAAAATTTATATTTACTAAATAAAAAAATAAAAAAAGAAATTTGTCCTTTTTTCTGATTAAATGTTGCTCATTCATTTCTATGATTAATTAGTCAATTTTTAAAATTAATTACTTTGCAGTATTTATTTTCATATGGTTCATTGTTAGTACATATTGATTGATTCAAGAAATCATTGAAAATGGCTGAATTCTGTGTTGATTTTTCTCTTGTGATATAATTGAAAATGTATAATTTTATAATATAAATAAATCCTTTTGCAAATAATTGGCAGCTTTTAACTATTAAGTTAATAAATTTTAATGGCTTATAATAGTTGCTAACATTGTATGTTCTGAGTTTTAACCTGTCTGATTCACTAATTTATTTTTATTCATACCATCTTCAAATATAACTTCATTCTGTATAATTCTTATAAAACATATATATTATCTGTCTTAATTAAATACTCATACCATCTTCAAATATAACTTCATTCTGTATAATTCTTATAAAACATATATATTATCTGTCTTAATTAAACACTGTTAAAAGTCAGTCATGGATTTAAACTGATCTGTTTTATAACTTTCAAAGTCAAAAGGCAGCACCACTAATTTTCTTTAGATTCAGTAATCATCTGTGTCATACAACAAATATTCATATGCAGTATTACAATTCTAGTCATCTTCCATTTTACATCCTCCAAGAGAGGAAACTTTGAGTCATTCATTCATTGAGCTAAAGCCTTCTTCTATATTAAAATTCCAGGGGTCCAGTGCCATGGCTCACTTGGTTAATGTTCTGCCTGCAGCACCAGCATCCTATATGAGTGCCGGATTCTATCCCAGTTGCTCCTCTTCCAGTCCAGCTGTCTTCTGTGGCCTGGAATGGAAGTGGAAGATAGCAAAGGTGCTTGGGCCCCTGCGCCCACATGGGAGACCAGGAGGAAGCACCTGGCTCCTGGCTTCGGATCTGTGGGGGGCCGGCTGTAGCGGCCATCTAGGGGGTGAACCAGCGGAAGGAAGACCTTTAATAAAAAAATTCCAAATATTTTCAATGCCATGTTGTCAACTCCACAATATTTTTTATTCCTTCTTTCTGATTTTGATTAAAAATATTTTAACTAATTTATTTTTTATATTTTTGATTAATAAAACATTTGTACAGTTTTGTGGGGCACAGTATTCAGTAGGTAAT
This sequence comes from Oryctolagus cuniculus, assembly GCF_964237555.1. Lineage (NCBI taxonomy): Eukaryota > Metazoa > Chordata > Mammalia > Lagomorpha > Leporidae > Oryctolagus > Oryctolagus cuniculus. The sequence goes on along the minus strand of NC_091442.1, from coordinate 50,510,390 downwards.
CAGCTTTTCCATTTTGCATCTGCTTTCTGTGTTTGGAGCCTACCAGGATCTCTCTTTCTAACTCAACTGACCCACATGCTGGTTTATATGCAAGGACACATAGAATTGATGCCTGCTACTGCATTCACTGCAGCATTATTTTTGATCACATTCCCTATCAGTTCATAAATCTTTCTCCTGTGTTCTTTAATGTTTTTTCCATGGTTTCCTTTAACGCACTGGGCATTTGTAGGATATTTAAATAAATATTTGGAAAAGAAAGTACAATATAGAGACTTTTTAAATATTTATTTTACTTATTTGAAAGGTAGAGTTATAGAGAGAGAATCTTCTTCCTTGTCTTCCATGAGAGTGCAGAGACCCAAGCACTTGCACTATCCTCTGCTGCTTTCCCAGGTGCAGTAAAAGGGAGCTGGATCAGAAGTGGAACAGCTGGGACTCAAATAGATACCCATATGGGATGCCAGCATCAAAGGTGGCAGCTTTACTTGCTATGCCACAACAATGGCCCCAATTTATTGACTTTCTTAAAGACAGATTATGTCTTTTTTTAAGTGAACCACAATTTCCTTTTAAAAATCATTTTAAGCATGAGCATTATGGTGTAACATGGTACCAGCATACCATTTTGGCATCAGCTCGAGACCCAGCTGCTCTGCTTCCACCCAGCTCCCTGCTAATGCACTTGGGAATGCAGCAGAACATGGCCAAGTCCTTGGGACCCTGCAAGTATGTAGGAGACCCATGTGAAGCTCCTAGCTCTGGGCTTCTGTCTGTGCCACCCCTGGCCATTGTGGCAATTTGCAGAGTGAACTGGTAGAAGAATCTCTCTCTCTCTCTCTCTCTCTCTCTCCTTTCCTCCCTCCCTCCCTCCCACCCTCCTTCCCTCTCTCTGTAACTCTGACTTTCAAAAATAAATAAATAGAATAAACAAGTAGTTTAAAACTTTTTGCTCAGAACTTGGCAGTCTGGGTAATACTATTGGACATGGTTTTTGAAAGTGGAATCCTTTGCCTATCATAGATTTTGGGGAGGGTACAGTCATCCACACATATAATGAATCTACCAAAATATTTCACCAATTAAGTCCTACTTGCTGTGTGTGATCACTGAAACTTCTGTTTTATTATCTCTGGATATTAAATACCAATGTTGTGCAATATTTTACCCCAATATTTCATGTGATAATTTTTATTTCATTTCATATACTATAGACTAAGGCCCTGGGAAAGAGAATAGTTTACTCAGGATCTTATAGAAAATATGCATTATATTACAGCTGTTCTTTTAAATAAAAACAGAGTGCAGGGTCTGGTGCTGTGGCATAGGTTGTAAAGCCACGCTAACAAATGTTTATTTTTAGGGAACTATTACACATGTACCAATCTGAGACTATTGTTTTCCAGTAGTCTAGGAGATGGGACAATGTAAGAATAGAATGAAAAATGCTAGCGGGGAAAGTAGAGGAGGCCATAAGAAAGATTTCGTGCATCCCCCGTTGTATAATTTAAGCAAAGCAATGCAAGTAAACAAAATAACAGATGGATCAGCTCTGCATCCCTGACCTCAGAATATCAAATAACTGATTTCCCTCATGGAATTTGGAACCTTAGTGATCTAGGAACTGTCCAGGAAAGAAATGAAAATATGCAATCGGAAGGTATCATTAGTGAATGTGGGGACTAAAATAGTGGGGAGCACTGCTGTGCCCTGCTGTCCATGGAACAGGGTTCTGGACAGTCCTTACATATCTTCTCCAATTTTCACATGCCATCCTGAGAAGTAAGGCTATATTTCCACAAAAAGGGCATCTTGCATCCCATATGTGCACTGGTTCATGTTCTCGTTGCCCCATTTCCAATCCAGCACCCAGCTAGTGCCTGGAAAAATAGCAAACATGGTCCAAGTTCTTGGGTGGGTCTCTGCACCCATGTGGGAGACCCAGATGAAGCTCTTGGTCTTTGGCTTTGGCCTGGCCCAGCCCTGGCCATTGTGACCAATTGGGGAGTAAACTGACGGGTGAAAGATATCTCTGTCACTCACTCGCTTGTGCGCTCGCTCTCTCTCCCTCCTTCCCCCACCACCTGTCTTTCAAATAAGAAAACAAGACCAGGTTTTAGAGAATTCCTCATCTCTTGCCAGCTGCAATCTATCCTCTGGTTCTGATCCCTGCACTAGTTGCCCTGGTTGCTGAGCTAACTTTCAGGCCCTGAGAGCTAAAGGCCTTACAACTTCTAGGGATAGATGTAGCCTCAAGCAATAAAGGGAAAGGGGGGAGAAGCACCATCAGGAATCACGTTCCATATATGTGCATGCACTCTACAATTTGGGAAGCACTTCCAGCTCCACTCCCAGTTGTTTAGAGCAAGAAGCTCCAGGACTCTGGCTACGGGAACATGTGCAGAGGACTGGATTCTTTGCCCTTTGGACCTCAACTTTCTGAAAGGCCCAGTTTGGTGCTTCAAGGGTGCCCTGATGAACTGGAGGTGCCTTGACTTTAACTGATGATGACTTTACCCTAGAGTTCAAGGTTTTGGACCACTGGCTGATCCCTGCCCTGGGCTGCCAGAAATGTTGTTTTCTGCCATGGCTTCCAGGCCACTCAGACAGGCAGAGGTGCTTGGGGTCCAACATGCAGGTTTGGGCAAGGAGACAGGCACTCCATGGCGGGATGCAAAGATCCACCAGAAAGTGTCCCTAGGCAACAGCGCCATGGCATTGAGTAACAATGTATAGTCGGGCTGCAGACCGCCAAGTTCCTTCAAATGTCTCCTGCATGGAACAGGAGTGGCCAAGCCCTGAGCTGCCTGAACTTTTGTGTCCTATGTCCTCTGGTCTCTCCACTCTGCCCCTGAACTCTCCTGGGGACCTGGTGCATATTTGGAGGAAGCATCACTTGGGAGCTGCTTGCTCTTCTCTGCTGTATTCTGGGGCAGTATGGGTGCTCCAACCCGAGCAGGGCAAGTTTGAGTAGCACAGGGAAAGGTGGTGGGGAACCCGGCTGTGGGCAGAGGAGCCATGGGGGCCAGGGTGGCAGCGCCCCAAGCTGGAGCCTGCAAGTCTGTTGGGCTACCGTGTGCCTGTGGAGAGGACGCTGAGGCATGGGTGCTGGGTGGCAGTCATGGTACAACTGCTCCTCCCACTCCCCTGCTGTGGAGCTCTTGGTATCCTTGGAAGGTGGAACCAGAATGAAGGGAACCTGGTGCTGGGGAGAATGAATGAGGGGTTAGGCGGTGCTTCCCAATTCCAGGAGAACAAATTGGACATTGGGCACGCACTTGTGTGCATTCAGGGGACTTACCACTGCCTCCTGGATCTGGGCAGTGCTGCACGGCCACCTGCTGCAGTTTTGGTCCCCACTTTGCCTGAGTGCCCTGCCCTCCAGGGTATCAGCTGTGGCTGCCACAGCTAGTATAGACACAGAAGATTGGTCACCACTGCCGATGCCATATGCTGGAAGTCGGGAAAAGGGGCTGCAATGCTGGAGACTGCAATAAATTCCTGGGGGACTTGATGACCCAGTCTCTAGGTGGATGTGAGTGCACTATTTTCGTTGGGCTACCTCGCTGTCTTTTCCTTAGATAAGTCAAAGGCAAGGAGTTCTCAGGGAAGAACCAGTGGTTCCACATCACCTCACTGAAGCGACACAGAGGGTATCAGCCTCTCTCATAGCTGCAGTTCCTAGGCGGTGGGAGATATGGTGTGGCAGGATTTCTCTCTACCAGTAATAGGTACTATTATAGACCTAAAGTGAGGCAAAATAAGTCACTTCCTGAGATCACTCAGCTCAAAGGTAGCAGAAATAGGATTTGAAAGCATGCAGGGGCTGGCGCTGTGGCATAGCAAGTAAAGCCACTGTCTGCAGTGCCTGCATCCCATATGGGTGCCAATTCAAGTACTGGCTGCTCCACTTCTGGTTCAACTGTCTTCTATGGTCTGGGAAAGAAGTAGAAAATAACCCAAATCCTTGGGCCCCTATACCTGCGTGGGAGACCCAGAGGAATCTCCTGGCTTTGGATCTCTGCAGCTCTGGCCATTGTGGCAATTGAAGGAGTTAACCAGTGATGGAAGACATCTCTCTCTCCCTCCCTCCCTTTCCCTTTCTCCCTCCCTCTCTCTTTCTCTTTTTCTCTGTCTCTGCCTCAGCCTCTCTGTAACTCTGCCTTTCAAAAAAATAAATAAATCTTAAAAAAATAAAAATTTCCCTGCCTTGGTCTATATGTGGAGTTCTCTGGTGCCCACGGATTGCCTGCCTTTGTTTTCCCTGGGATTGCCCTATTTTGCCTTCAGTCAATCTAGGCTGGCTGTATCTTCTATAGAATCACAGAGTAGTCCATCTGAGATCAGGTACCTCTGCTCTCCCATAGCTCCCAATCCATGTGTGCACAGAGATCACAGACAAGCTTCCAGGTTTTGGGAAATAAACCTACTTGAGACCACTTACCCACCAATGTATGATCTCAGAGCATGAAGGAAGCAGAAATTAGGCACTCATTGACATTCTGTCTCAAGAGTAATGGGCAGTAGGTAGAAGCAGGCACCTTCCTCAGAGATTCAGCTCTTCTGGGCCGCTGCTATGGCATTGCCAGTAAAGCCTCGGCCTGCAGTGCCAGCTTCCCATACAGATGCCAGTTTCAGTCCTGGCTGTTCTACTTCTGATTCAGCTCTCTGCTACACCCTAGCAAAGCAGTGGAAGATGACCCAAGTCCATGGGCCCTGGCACCCACATGGGAGACCAGGAAAAAGCTCCTGGTTTGGGATGACACATCTCTGGCCATTGTGGCCAACTGGGGAGTGAACCAGTGGATGGAAGACCTCTCTGTCTCTCCTCCTCCTCTTCTTTCTCTGTGTAACTCAAATAAACAAATAAATCTTTTACAGAAAGAAAGCATGTGATTCCTCCCCATGGTAATTGAGGGCTCAGAGTGCTCACAGTAAGAGGAATTCTTTGTTTTCCTGAATCCTCTACAGTTTGCCCCATGAGTTGCCAATGCCATGTTGGCCCAGCCTCATTCGTGGTTACACATCCATCAGTCTATCCATCTGCCCATTCACATGTGCCCCACATGGGGTGTTCCCTCAACTCTATGAATATCAGGCCCATGTGGAATTCCTGGGTAAATTTTTGAAATAATGTTGAGGGGGAAAATGACTCTCCAGTTTACCTCAATGAATCCATAAATACTCCTAGAAAGACTCTCATGAAATTCTATCAAAGTGGCACCATGAATTGACTTAGAAACAATTTGCTCCACGTCAGTCACAATTTCTGACACCCACATTGAAAGTGACCTGAGTAGGCCCTGTGCCATCTCCATGGCAGGATCTCATCACGTATGTGTGGAGATTAATAATATCCCACATGTGCTTACAGGAGTGGCTTTCCTTCTCAGTGAGGCCACAGACTCCTCCCTGTGTTAGTGGAAACCCTCTGCACATGATGGTGACAGATGCCTGGCCCAGGGCCTTCCTCACAGACTCAAGTACAACCAGACGCTTTCCCAGGTGTCTGCGCTGTGTCTCTGCACATGGTTACCCAGCAACAGAAATCTCACTGAAAGCAGGCTTTAGAGCTAATACATGATCCCCAAAGCTACAACATCTGCTAAAACCTTGAAAAACTGAATCACCATCTACTGGGAGTTATAACCCTGCAAAATAGCTCCCTGCATTTTCATAAAAATAATTTTATTTAAAATTAATGAAGAACAAAAACCAGTAAGTGAAGTCTCTATGGGAAAAGCGATCTGGTGTGAGAGTCTAAGGCTGGTGTCATTGCTGCTTTAGCCTTTCATTGTAGATTTTCTGTCAGAGGCCCTCATTGCAGGGATGCAGGATTGGCTTCTAGAAAATGACTCTTTTGTGTTTGCTCCCATCTTGTGCCAGTTTTAATCTTCCCCCTGATGGTGACCTTTGCTATAGCTGCCATGGATGATGAGCTACAGTTGAGGCCCTGAGGGTGGCTTATATCTTCTGGTGGTAGAAGAAGCCTCAAGTGATGAAGGGGAAAATGGGAAAGGTATTGTGGGGAATCCACCTTCACACATGTGCGTGTGCACTGTATAGTTTAGGGAGCACATCCAGTTCCACTCCTGGTTTTTGGAGGAATCAGCTGCCAGACTCTGGCTTTGAGAGCATTCCAAAGGGCTGCAGATTCTTTGCTTGTCCTTTAGAACTCAGTTTCCTGAAAGGCTGGGTTTGACACCCCAAGTCTCCCCTCAGTAAGCCCTCCTGAACTGAAGGTGTCTTTTCTTTAACTGATGATGACGTCAACCTGCAGCCCTCTGGCTACTGTCCTGCACTCTATGTCCATGTTGGTTTCTGGAGCATCAGCTTTCAGGCCCTGTGGCAGACAGAGACACTTGAGGTCTTGCAGGAGTAAGCATGCTGGGTAAAGAATACAGGCAAATTTGATGGAATGCAGAATTCTCTAAACCATGCACCAGTGCCATCATCTTGAATACCAATATATGAGCTAGCTTAGGACCACCATGCTCCAAATGTCTCACGTGGGCAAAAGTGCCAGAATTGAGAGGTTTTGGTGTTCCTGTTGGCAATCACATCACCTCACCAGGTAGGTTTCCTTGACAGGGCAGCTTGTGGGGAAAAATGAGCAAATGTGCGGCCTATGAAAGGCAATGCAGGCTCTCATCAGAACATTCATTCACCATTGCACTTCACTTCCCAACTTTTCAATCCTGAGTTCAGGGACTAAGGTTGATGCACCTTGTATTCAGGGTTCCAGGTATGTTGGGCCCAGTCCTAAGGAGTCAGAGCTGCAAATGCTTCCAGGCTGTGTTAGGAAACTGGCTCAGTTGGCTGCAAGGCCCAGCTATCTGAGCCAGGCTCCACCCCCATCCTAATGGGATTGGCTGCTCCTGCTTCCCTGCCCGCCCTCAGGCAAAGTTTTAAAAGGGCATGTTCCTGAACATGTGATCTCTTGCCCCCTCTCTCCTGCTCTCTCTCTCTCGGTTCCTCTCTCTAGCCTCCTCCTCTGGTCTCTTGGCTCTTGGTCCTTCTCTCCTGCACTCTCTCAGCTTCTCTCCTCCTCTCATCTCTCTTCTCCCTCCTCTGTCTCTCTCTCTTACAGTCTTCTCCCTTTTTCCTTCGCCGCCCCTTCACTCCAGTCTGTAGGTTGTTCCCCAATAAACCCTTTCCCTTACTCTGGTGTCCGGTGTGCTTTGCAACGGCTAACATTAAGATATAACATTGGTGCCGTGACTCGGATAGCCTTATATTGGTAATCCAGTGTCCCCCAGTGCTCTGGGATCCTGGATTTTTGCCGGTCGCGAAGCACATCTCCGGAACTCTTCCAAGCCACCGAACGCTCCGCAACCTCCATCCACACATCGGCCTTCCAAATTTTGAGGTAAGACGTGGATCGGGAAGCTCTCATGGTGACTGTTATTTGAGTGGTGGTCTACTGTCGGATACTCGCCTGACTACTCTCGTAAAGGTCGTAGCACTGGACTCTAGCCACCACTCCTACTTAAGGCCTTTAGCCTCTACGGACACTCTGTCCAGGCAACAGTGGGTGTGAGTGACAACTCCATCTCTGTTCGCCTCTTTTCAGGCTAGGCCCTGGGCTCCAGTGGGCGCTTGGGAGATGACCCCGCCTTCTGTTCCCATTCCTCTCCTAGTCAGACGGCCAGGACTTCAGGACGCTTGCTGTCCACCGATCTGACCTACTGAGTCTCTGACCTACTGAGTCGCCATGGGAAATTCCTCCTCCCGCATTCCATCTGATTCTCCTCTTGGTTGCCTTTTAAGTAATATGGTCCCTCCCAAATTGGCCCCAGCCCTCAAAAGCGGCCCCTCTATGGTGGCGCATTTGGCCCTGAGGGATCGGAAGTCAGAGTAGTTTGACCCTGATAACATCTTTATCACTTCCGTGAGCGTTCGGGAAAATGGAGGAAGATTCCATACGTTCAAGCCTTTACCTATCTTCGAACTAAACCTCCCCTGTGTACTTCTGGTCTGCAAGATTCGCACTAGGGGGCAGAGGCCTGAGCAAAAAATCCTTTCTTCTGCCCCGATCCTGTTATCCTGCAGATGAACTTCCTTATTGCTCCAATCTACAGGCACCGGCTCAGCAGCCTCCTGAGGCCTCAGCGGCTGAAGTTCTAGCACCATTATCTCCCACGCAGCAGAATCCACCATCTGGCTGTGTCCTCACCTCCCCCCTCCTGCCGAATTCCAGGGGGCGGGGTCAACCTCTGCTCCCACCTCCACTGCAGTCTCTTCCATCTTCTCTCAAGCCCCTTGCTTATCTATTCCTCAAAGCCAAAGTCTACTATCTCTGTCTTATCGGTTTGGAAATGGTCTCCACGGTTTTCAACTGGTCTTTTGTCCCTCTCTTGTCCCAGTCTTACCATAAGAATAGCAAGGGAATGGTAGTCCCATCCTTTTGGGCTCCCTGCTTATTGAGAAACAGATTAGGTATCCCACTGTTCTGATGGCTCTTTGTTTTATCATGCAGATAGGAAAATCAGGTTTCCTGCATGGATCTGGCTCACTGTAACTAATTTTTCTTTAAATTTAGAAATATGACTACCTTTGAAACTATTGCTTTGTAAAATGCTGAACTTATTTTAACAGGTTTCCAGGTAATCAGTATTCAAACAGCAATGGATAATTAGTACTTGTTTTAGATGAATGCAATTTTAATTTCAATTAAATTCAGATAAAAATATATCAGCATCCTAAGTCATTTAGGTGTAACTGCTCATTTAAAGTGGGTAAAACTTTTGTATACTCAACATGTTATATTCTCTAAAAACTATCTGCGTTAGTTTATAAACTGTCTGTGAAAATAGTTCAACACTGTTTTAAAGTAACTCAGGCTGAAATTTGATGTGTTACCTTACTCTGAAAAATTTTTATGGGTTATTTCAAAATGTAAATCAAGGACATTGGCAGATGAAAAACATCACAAGTATACTAATCTGTTTCTCTTTGACATAAAATTAAAATCTGATTCTCTGTTAAAGCAATGTGTTAAAGTAATCTGTTATATTCTCTTAATGTCTGTTAAATTCTAATTCTTTAAAAACAGCTGATTTTTTATCAAGAGCTATGGGTTATTTAAATATGTGCTTATTTTCAAATATTTAAATAACTACCTTGTAACAATGATCAAATTTGGTCTATAATGTTAAATCTTATTCCAACCAGATATTTTGGATTTTGAGCCTTCTTAACATTCTTGACAGGCATTCAAAAAATTTGGACTCTAAAATTTCCAGTAAATTCTGGAGTTTGGTTTTTCCAGTTCGGGCCCAACTGAAAAAATCAAAGGACTTATGTCTCATCTTGTAGAGACACCAACTAATCAGGCTATTTGGATTTTATTAAAAGTACTGTCAAGATGTGAAGTGGTGCTAAATTTTAAGTCTATAGTATAAAATACTACTGCTAAAAAGGTCTAAAAATTAAAAAGTCTAATGATCTTGTGTTACTAGACACAATAGTTATCTTAGTAAAAAAGCCCCAGAGGCCTAAAGGGTTAAATGCTTTGTAAAATCCTACAGGTGTTTTCAAAAATACTGTGTGCAGTAAGCAAATGCCTCTTGTTGGTTAATGAGTTTATAATTTTAAATGTGGCAACTTAAAGCTTTGTCATCCACAATTTTATATATCAGATTTGTTGCTCATAAAACTAAAGAATTGTTGGTTCTGTGTTTAGCTGTCCTCCTACAGGTTCTGATGGAATTTTTCCAGCCACATGTATTGTATTCAGTACTTTGGGATGACTCTGTAAACAAATAAAGCCAATAATATATTAAAGGTAACAACTGTGAGAAAGTATGGTTAACTGAGGTTACTAAAAACAAAAAGTTATTCAAATCAATTGGTAATTTACAAACAGGAGTTAGATTTTTTTTTAAAAAAAGCTATTAAAACTGCTATATTGGTCTATTATGTTAATTGGCTTATAGATAAAAATTGCTCAATTTAAATAGCTAAAATTATTCAAAGATATATTTTAATTCATGTGACCTGAATCTCTGTATCATGTTTTAAACTTGTTGATAGAAAGAAACTAAAAACATTTTATATTCTTGTGCTGAAATTTGCTGGTTAAACAAGCTACGTCATGTTAGATATTTAAGAGATGTTTCCAAATATATGTATTAATATTTATGGAAGGCATTGGGCCTTCTGGTAAATGTTTTCTTAAGTTGTTATCTAATGGTTAAAATTGCTTTCTAAGTTTTCATGTGATATTGCTATTGTCAGTAAGTGATCTGGGACTTGCTCCCTCATTTCTCTATTCTAAGCCCAACTTGTTCTCTCATTTCTCTATTCTTCTCTTTGAGGTAGGAAACTAATTCTATTATAAAGAAATCTCCAAGATGCAAAATTTGATTTTAGATTTTTTTTTTTTTGACAGGCAGAGTGGACAGTGAGAGAGAGAGACAGAGACAAAGGTCTTCCTTTGCCGTTGGTTCACCTCCAATGGCCGCCGCGGCCGGCGCGCTGTGGCTGGCGCACCGCGCTGATCCGATGGCAGGAGCCAGGAGCCAGGTGCTTTTCCTGGTCTCCCATGGGGTGCAGGGCCCAAGCACCTGGGCCATCCTCCACTGCACTCCCTGGCCACAGCAGAGAGCTGGCCTGGAAGAGGGGCAACCGGGACAGAATCTGGCACCCCAAACAGGACTAGAACCCGGTGTGCCGGCGCTGCAAGGCGGAGGATTAGCCTAGTGAGCCGCGGCGCTGGCCGATTTTAGATCTTATAAAAGAGATGGCTAACACATTTCTGTAATAGCATAGCCAAAATATGAGCTTAAATTATAATTTCTTAGCTAGATTTACTTCACCATCAGTTAGGTAAACAGTAAACAAAAAGGACCTCCCTTTCAAAACAAAGGGAAAAAAGTTTTAAAGTGAGAATGTAGTTTTCCTCATGGGCATTGTCTGCCTCAACATAAACTACTACAGAACATGCCTGTGACTACAGACTTCTAGTTTAGGCCACTGAAGATTAGAGATGGGACTTGAGCACCCCCTTGACTTGCATCCTCTGGTCTGCTTTAACAAAAACCAGGAGGAAAAGAAAGCTAGGCATCAGAAGCAATAGGTGGCAGGCCTATTAATGGCTGTTCTGTACAGTGATCTGCCCTCAAGGAGACCCAACAGGCCAGTCTACTGCAGTGGCTTTCAACGTTGCAAGCCTGGGCTTCAGCAGAGGTCAGCTTGTGAAGAACCCTGGCAGCTCTGCCAAGAGTTGGATCACTGGAAATGGACCTGCCCTGGAGTCGAAGGATGCCGAGGTCAGAGCCACAGATCTTATTGGCTCTAAGCTGAAAAGCCCTTCACTCAGCCCAGCTTTCAAAGTGACCACTGTAACAGGAAATGGCCAAGCAGGGTCAGTAACATTGCAGGCAGAGCTGTATATTTCCTGTTGGAGTTGCCACTTGCCTTTACCTGGCCAGCTCTCCTCCCAGGCCAGCTAGGTAATGGAAGTCAACAGGGTGCCTTCCCCAAGGAGGCTCTCACCTCCCTTAGGATGTACCCTATGAAGAGATATATAGGTCTGGGCCTCATAATTTACAAGGCTTTAAAGCCCACCTGATTATTATCAAGCCCCTTCTGTCAGGTTCTATTTGCCTCTCAATCAGAAAACTTAATTGTAGCTCAGATAGCACCTTTCTTAGGTTCTCTAATAACAACTCTGTCCTCTGTATCTAGCCCACTTGAGCCTCATTCCTTTGTAATCATAACCTCTACTCTACCACCAATGGCTCTACTCCCAACCTGTGTGTACTGATGGTCCTCTTCCCCACTTAATGTATGATTGTTCAGAATTTCTCTACAGAAAAACCCTGCTACCTGTAAAAGTTGAGTGGCCTTTCTCCCAGTCTTGGTTGGAATCAGCTTTAAGCCACATCCATCAAACTGTCCCCACAAGGGTCCAGAGACCCCCTCCATTTCCTCTCTATAAAATCCCCTTATTACCTGGTTAATGCTACTCTTAGGATCATTGGTTACTATTCTCACCCTGTCTTCTATACTACAGTGTCTAAGTGTTTACAGCAGGTGATAATGGAACAAAGGAAGGCCTTCAGCAACCAGGCAGTCAACCAAATGCTGCTACAGGGATGTACTCGGCTCCCCACACAGGAGACACTGGCTTGAGACATCGCCCCATGCCAGCGAAGAGTACATCATCGCCCCATGTCAGCAGGAAGTAGCTCTAAAGACAGATCATCGTCCCTCTACCCCTCTTGGACTTTTGGGACTAATGTAATCCCATACAGACCTTGCTTTATAAAAAACAAAAGGGGGGAATGTTAGGAAACTGGCGCAGTTGGCCACATGGCCCAGCTACCTGAGCCAGGCTCCACCCCCATCCTAATGGGATGCTTCTGCTTCCCTGCCCACCCTCAGGCAAAGTTTTAAAAGGGCATGTTCCTGAACACTTGCTCTCTTGCCCCTTCTCTCCTGCTCTCTCTCGGTTCCTCTCTCTAGCCTCCTCCTCTGGTCTCTTGGCTCTTGGTCCTTCTCTCCTGCACTCTCGGCTTCTCTCCCTCTGTCTCTCTCTCTTACAGTCTTCCTCCCTTTTTCCTTCGCTGCCCCTTCACTCCAGTCTGTAGGTTGTTCCCCAATAAACCCTTTCCCTTACTCTCGTGTCCGGTGTGCTTTGCAACGGCTAACATTAAGATATAACAGGCTGGATTCATGCTTCCCAGGTATGTGCCAGGTGCCTGTGTGTGAAGACGAGGAGCAGCATCAGGGATGTGACTTCATGCTGCAAAAGGCCTAGCATGGCTACATCATGATCCTCTGCTGTACTTCTATGTACCAGACATCAATTTCTACTTCACGTACCAGTACCACTAGGTGGAGCAGTGCCGCTGACCCAGGGGCTCCTGAACCACTGACACTCTTGTTGGTGTTGGGCATGCCAGGATGCTTTCTTCCGCTTGTAGCCTAAGATACCAGCTTAAAGGATACTGGGGATGGAGAAAGATAGGTAAATCATAGTCCACTTTGAAAACCAGCAAAACAGCTTGTCACCTATAGTGGGGTGACATCGTTAACAGGTTAAATTGTGCTAGAAGTGAGAATGAGCCAATTCAGCCTCAGGAAGACAGTCACATTAGCCTGTCGCTGAATGGTCAGAGGGGAACAGAAGGAGAGAATTTACAGCCGTGACATGGTGAAAATATTTGGAATTTTTGATATTTATGATATTTGTTTTCGTTACTTTGTATTCATTCATTTGTTAAATTTATATTCAGAGCCGATAACGTTATTATTAAGCATGTAATTGTATTGTGGTAAATTAATGTTCATATCAGTTTTAAAAAGTCTTGGGGCTGTCACTGTGGCACAACAGATTAATCCTCTGCCTGCTGTGCCAGCATCCCACATAATTACTGGTTCTAGACCTGGCTGTTCCTCTTCTAATCCAGCTCTCTGCTATGGCCTAGGAAAGCAGTAGAAGATGGCCCAAGCACTTGGGACCTTGCACCCATGAAGGAGACCCAGAAGAAAATCCTGGCTCCTGTTTTCAAATCAGCTCAGCTCTAGCCGTCATGTCCATTTGGGGAATGAACCAGCAGATGGAAGGCCTTTTTCTCTGTCTCTATCCCTCACGTTCTGTAACTCTACATCTCAAATAATTAAATAAAATCATTTAAAAAAAAGTCATTGCTCAAGATGATATTCACTCCCAATACACTTCACAAGGTTTAGTCAGAGTCTTATATAAAGTTTCAATAAAGACAAGCTTAAATACTGTGTGCCTTCATAGTCAGAAAACCTCAATTTTCAAGCATAGTTCAAAACTTGTTGAAATTACACACATTAATTTCTTATGTTCATACCTGAATTAAAAATATATTTCTAGGATACCTCTTAATGTGTTTACATATTATAGCATGTAAAAATGGACAATGCTCTCAGCGTTTGTATTAGTCATTTATCTGAATAGTAGTTCACTTTAACATTACTTGTACTATTATGAATAACTATTTTACATTTTAATAAGCTGTAACTTTTTCTGTTCTTTCAGATACTTCTGATGAATTCTAAAGTTACTTTAGTCTTTCCACCATTTTTGACAGGAAAGCTTTGGAGTTTTGTTTTACCTAGAACGCCTTTGTGTCAAAGTGCCTTGAAAACATTTTAATTCCACTTCTTTGTGGGCGCCTATAAAGCTGAGTATTTTCTTGAATTTGAGAGATAGTTTTAAACAAATCTACCATCACCTGCTTCATTTCAACTTTACTGATTTTAAAAGAAATTTTTTATCTTTTGTATTTATTCTCAACAGTCTTGCTGTTTTCTTTATGGTGACAACATTTTCAAATGGCATCATCTTTGTAGTTCTTCAATATTAAAATTTTAAATGAAATGTCAGTTTTCTCAAAATTTAACTTTTTTTTACTCTAACAGATTATTTTTCTGACTTATGAAATAGTTCAATGGAGGTGTTGTCTAAATATTTTATTTCTGGTTATATATATATATATTTCAGGTTTTGAGTTACACTATTTTCCCAAATTGAAAATTTAAGTATTGAGGTGCCAAAAATAGCCTTACAATAATTTATATCCTCTGTTACTTTTCTGACCTCAATCACTTCTGCATTGAAGCTTTGGTAAAAATTTCATTTCTTTTTTATTCATTAATTATGTTATTCACTTTTTCTCCAGATCAGAAAAACAATAGATTTTAAATCAGGTACAACAAAAGCCAAATATAAGAGTTCCTTTCCACATAAAAAAGACATGTACTTGATAGCATATTTTTCTTTTATTTTCCCCATAATATTTAGTTATTACTGAATTTATAATAACTTAGCTGTACACAACTAAATGATAATTAAAGAAAACCTAGTCTGTTTATTAGATACTTGAAAAAGCCAATCTACATTAGAAATATGTCTATAGTTTCAAACCACAAAAGTCGTGTCAGGACATATCAAGAGTTATTTACATATCAGGGTAGCCTAAGAATGGAGAAAGAGAATAAAACTTTTTGGAAAATTTAGATAAATACAAATAAGTCACATTTTAAAAAAAATGTGGAACTTCCTTAAAAAGTTCTTACATCTTCTGTATCCCCAAGAGCCTACGTTCATAATATTTTACGTGATTTACAACACAAAAAAATTGCATTTTTACTTTGTCCCTATGATAAAAGTGTTTTAATAAAAATTGAAATAATAAAAACATGTAAGGATTTCTCCTCCTAAGTTTGCAGCTGATGACACATATTGCCACAGTTGCTGAAATCATGAAAACACAATCTCAGCTGTTAATTCCCACGGGAAACTAATTCAGTGATAAACAGAGTTTTTTAGAATTTAGAGGAGCTTGCTGCAGACAAGGCCTTCATCCTCAAGTTCCACGTAGGAATCTTTCTTTTCCAAAGTGTCCCCAACCCTCACCAGGGCCCAGCCGCCTTTGAAAGCAAGGCCATGCACAGAGGGGCGGACCTGTCATAGCCTCAGTATTGGTGGCCGCGGGGCTTCCCTGCGCATGCGCAGAGTCACCTTCCAGGGCGGGAACCTTGGCGACCAGAACAGGTGCCGGGGACTGGAAGCCAGGAGCAGGTGCCGGGGACTGGAAGCCAGGAGCGAGGGCCGGGGGCCCTGGCAGATGGGGAGAAAGGCGGCCTTCGCGGACTCGGCGGTGGCAGCGTCCCCACCCTCCTGTAACCGGGAACGCTGGGCTCCCAGCCACCCGCACAGGCTCCTCCACACCTGAGTGAGAAACTGCCCAGGCCACCTTTCAGAGCAGCGGAAGCAAAGCGAAATTTCAGTCATTTTCCGAGTCTACTGCAGTTCCCCTTAGAGAGCACTTTACCGACATGAACAGTAATTCAAACACTTATTCTGTACAGTTAATGTACATATTTTATTGTATATACTGTATGTATTATGCATAATTCATCCAGAGAGAAACAAGTTATGATTAACTTATTTATGGTCAACCATAACGTTAGTGTCCTCAGCTATGGTCCAGGACTTAAGTTTCCAGATAGAGTTTCAGGGAACAAGAGCCCAAAATTAAAATGGTTAAATAAAATTTAAAAATGGGAAAGTAAAAGTTTTATTTTCCCAATTTAATTATTAATTTTACCATTTATTTCTTTATATAGAGTATCTGCATATGTAACGAAATTTAATTTTTCCTATTAATGTTTGTAGGTAATATAAAGTACAAGAACTTTTTACAATGAGGATTAAACTAGAAACAAAGAGTGACATTAAAGGACAAAGAAAATTATGCCACTCATATTAACCCAAAATATAATCAAATTTATATCAAGCTTTTTGATTGTCAAAGCAAAAATAAAAACATAAAGTTATTGATAGTTTGATAGAATTGAACCAAGTTTAATTTTTTAATTGATTTTTTATTTGAGACACAGAGATAGAGAGACAGGTATGGATCATCCAACCACTGGTACATTCCAGGGATAAACTAGGCTGAAGCCAGAAGCCACAAACTCAGTCTAGGTCCACCACTTAACATACAGAGATGCAAGTGCTTAGACCATAATCTGTCATTCAGGAAGCTGAAATTGGAAACACACCCAGGATCTGAACCTAGGTACTCAAATATGGGATCTGCACCCACGGGGGAAACCAGGCTAAAGCTCCTGGCTCCTGGCATCGGATCAGCACAGTACTGGCCTTTGTGGCTCTCAGGGGAGTGATCCAGTGAATGGGATGACTCCTCTCTCTCTGTCTCTCCTTCTCTCTGTGTGTAACTCTGACTTTCAAATAAATAAATAAAATACTGGAGTACTGAATTCTGTCCTGGCACCTCATTTCCAATCAAGCTTCCTGCTAATATGTTCTGAGAAGCAGCAGATGATGGCTCAACTGGGCTGCTTCCTCCCACATGGGAGGCAAAGATGGAGTTCCTGGTCAATGGATCCTTGGTCCTGGCTATGGCTTTGTCCAGCCCTGATAGTTGTGGTAACTGTGGAAGTATACCAGCAAATGGAAGATCTCTCTCTCTATCTCTTTAATCTTTCTGGCTCTGCTTTTCAAATAGAAGAAAAAAAATAAACAAATAGTCACTTAAAAAACAAAAATACAAACAAAATATAAAAGATAAAATGGAAAATGATATTTTGTCTTTAAAAGTGATGTTTGAAAGAGCAATTAAAAAATTATCATTTGAAAAGAAGTTGGTTCTTTTAAGAAGTTCTTATAGTTTTGCTTATAAAAAGATAATTTCACTTCTGTACATTTAAGTATATGGTCCAAGTATTTTTAAAGATCAAAACCAGAATAATTTTTACAGATGGCCATGTTGATATTACTCAGTTACCTGAAACAACCTGAGAAATTATGAATGGCCTCACACTAAAACTTCTATATTGCTAATTGAAAACTTGAAATTCATTGTAAACATAAGGCCAGTGCATGAATATAAGACCTTTTTAACATAAGCTATAGTTCTAGTAATTGGTATGTTATAGTGCTATCTCAGAAATTTCCTTTATATTTAAATTGAATGAGAATTGTTATATAATGTAACTTTCAGCCAAGGAGTTATTCTTATTCCCATTGTACTTTTCTCAGTGTGAGTGTCATTCCCAGCTTTTTGTTGATTCTGCTCCTCCAAGATCTTTACTCAAGTTCAGGTCATTACTGTGTACCACTAGGAATACCACAGTGACATTTAAACTGTGTTCCCTACAACCCTGCCTTTCTGAGGCATGGGTCGGACCTGCAGCTGTTCTTGGATATTTTCAAGATTTAGATCTGATGATTTTACCCACCAGGGTAAAACCTAACTATGGGGGCCACCATTATGCCAGTTTCTGATGTGTCATTTGATATCAGAGTGTCTGTACAAGTCATCATTTGTCTGCTTCTAATACAGCTCCCTGCTATGCACCTGGGAAGGCAGTGGATGATGGCCCAAGTAGCCAGGTCCCTGCCACCTATGTGGGAGACCTGGATGGAGTTCCAGGATACTGGTTTTGGCCCAGCTCTTCCCTGGCCATTGAGGTCATTTTTTTAATGAGCCAGAAGATGGATGAACTCTTTTTCTATTGTCTCCCCTTCACTCTGCCCTTTTGCTTTTTAAATAATTTTTTTTTAAATTTAAAACAAATTTAAAAACCTAATTATTACTTGTCATCGATGTATGTATCTAGGACTTTGTATATTTCTTTGAGATTGTAAATCTGTTGGCATACAGTTATCCATAGTAATTTCTCATAATCCTTTGTATCTCTGTGGTATCAGTTATAATATCTCCTCCATCTCTAATTTTATTTATTTTAATTTTCACTACTTTTATTTGTTCTTCTGTCTAAATGTTTGGGAATTATGTTTTCCTTCTGTACAAAACAGCTTTAGGTTTTTTGGTCTTTTATAGTATTTTTCTAGTTTCAATTTTATTTCTATTTTGCATTTCATTGTTTTTTACCTGCTGTTTCTCCCGTTGGTTTTTTCTTGTTTTCCTTGGGCCCTGGGATGCATGGTAAAGCCATTTATTTCAGATCTTTTTTTTTTTTAATTTATTTGACAGAGTTATAGATGGTGAGAGAGAGAGAGAGAGAGAGAGAGAGAAAGGTCTTCCTTCTGTTGGTTCACTCCCCAAATGGCCGCCACGGCTGGAGCTGTGCCGATCCTGGGACAGAGCAGAGAGCTGGACTGGAAGAGGAGCAACCGGGACTAGAACCGGGTGCCCACATGGGATGTCGGCATCGCAGGCGGAGGATTAACCAAGTTAGCCATGGCCCCGGTCCCTCAGATCTATTCTTTTTTTTTTTAAATGTAAGCACTTATTCTTATAAACTTTCCTCTTATTATTGCTTGTTCTGTATCCCATGGGTTTTGATATGTTGTGTTTTCATTTTCCTTTATTTCAATTTTTTGTTTTGTTTTTTAATTTCTTCAGTGACACTGGTCATTCAGTAGCATGTGGTTTAATTTTCATATATTTAAATTTACTACTGCTGTAGTTGTTAATTTCTAGTTTTATTATTTCATGGTCTGAGAAGCTACATATGATTATTTCAATATTTTAAAGTTCAGTGAGATTTCATTTGAGGCCTAATTGAATTGATAATAGAAAATCCTCTATTTGCTGATGAGATGAAAGTATATTCTGTAGCTGTTTCTTGGAGGCAGCATAAATTTGGTGTTTTTTTAAAAAATCCATTCATCTAATCACTCTGTATTTGACTAGGGCAATTAATCCATTTACATTCAAAGTTAGTATTGATAGATTAAAACTACACCTGCCATTGTGATGATTGGTTGCTGATTGTATCAACACTATAAATTTGGTAGTGTTACTTATTTTCATCATGCGTTCTTTTAATATAGAACTGTGTTCAGTATTTCCTGTAAGGGTGGTTTGGTGGTGTGTAATTCTGTTTTGGAATGTCTGTGGAATAGTTTATTTTTCCTTCACTTCTAAAGGATAGCCTTGCTGGATATAATAATTGTGTTTCAGTACTTATTTTTAGTACTGAATATATCAACCCACTCTTTTCTGGCCTGTAGGTTTTCTGTTGAGAAGTCAGCTATTTGTCTAATTGGTTTTAATATACATAAAATATGACAGTTTCCTCTATCTCTAGGATCTCTCCTTCTCCTTTACTTTTGCCAATTTGATTAAAATATGTCTTGGAAATGTGCTTTTGTGGGAGTCTGTGTTGGGTCCTTGAGCTTCCTGAATCCAGATGTCCACTAAAGAGTTGGGGACATTTCAACTGTTATTTCACTTAATAGATATTACTTTATTCCTTATGTTGCATATGCAAGGGAAATCCTTCCTTGCAAAATCTGTAGTATTTTTAAGTCCTTATTGAGTGATAAACATATTTTTTACTGTAGAAAGAGAGGCACTTAGAAAAACACATGATATGTTCTTACAAGCAGAATTCCTGACACATTGTTGAAATTTTACAATGAATATGTGCAATGTTACAATTAAAGAGTTACCAGATACAATGTTTGCATCATTTTTCTTTATAACTGCAGTTTTAGCATCATAATGATACTGTTAGGACTATAAAAACATGAATCAGCTATCCATATATTTGCAAATAGGTCCCCAGATACTAATAATACAAAATCTACTAACAGTGCTCTGTTTCATTAAAGTTAAGATGCTTGTCATTTTCAGTGCTTCTTGTGCAGTGGTGCTGCTATTCACAAAAGGATGGTGTTATATGATTCTGAAAACCATGGAAAAATACTGTCCACAAGAAACCTGGATCCTGCCATCCTGATCATACAGCGGCATTGGAAAAACCTATCAATCACTGCAGGACAATGCAGCTGTGGCTGAAGGAGCAGTGCTGTCTGCCGCCATCAGTGTCTATTAAAAATTCAAATGAAGATATCACAGAACATGTTAGAGAAACATTTGTTATTATCTCCTTTACCATCACTGGATTACACGCAGACCAAAAGTCACTGGACAACCCCAGATGAAGCTCTTTGTTTGCTATAACCCTGCACCTGTGTTTATTGACCAGAACGCTGGAAGATGTTCCATATGAACATCAGCTGTCAGCAACATGACAGGGATGATGGCTTTAGAAGAGGCACCTGTGGGCAGAGTAGAGCCTGAGCAGAGGCATCCAGGGTGATGCCACTAACCATCCTTTAAACATGCACAGGTACTAAAGACTTTGGGTGTGTCCAGGTATGATGTTTATTTTTCTTCACAACACAGATGACATTACAAAACCCCAAATTTGGTCTAAGCCTTCCTGGACTTGTGATTAGCTGCCCTCCAGGTTGGGAGAAAAATATCATTATCCTTGTCTATTAAGCTTCACTTTCCAGATTCTAAAGCTAAGTCAGCTTTTTTTTTTTTTTTTTGAAATATGAGAACTAAATGTCAGGAACACCATATAATTCTTAGTCTTGCTTGATTTAAAGCTGCTTGTTTGGTGTAAGGAGATCTCAAGTTTCATATGGGCATAGGATAATTAAAATTAATTTCATACTGTATCAAAAAGAAATTAAGCAAGATCAATGCAACTTTGCTGCCTTTGGCCATCCTTTATAACTGCACATTGTAATGGCCACTGAGAATAAGCTGTATCAATAATTTTCACTCACAGAAATGCATGCAATATTTTTCATAATTTCTTCAGTGCCTTAATTATCACTCGATTTCTTTATGTGACTGCCTTTCTTTTTTTAAAAGATTTATTTATTTTACTTGAAAGTTAGAGTTAGAAAGAAGAGGAAGAAAGAGAGGTCTTCCACCTGCTGGTTCATTCCCCAGTTGGCCGCAATGGCTAGAGCTGCACTGATCCAAAGCCAGGAGCCAGGAGTTTCTTCTGGGTCTCCCACATGGGTGCAGAGGCCCAAGGGCTTGGGCCATCTTCTACTGCTTTCCCAGGCCATAGCAGAGAGCTGGATAGGAAGTGGAGCAGCTGAGACTTGAACCAGTGCCCACATGGGATGCTGGCACTGCAGGCGGTGGTTTTACCTGCTATGCCACAGCACCAGCCCCAGTGAATGCCTTTCAATATCACCGATTATGTGCCCTCATTTCTGAAATAATGGCTCTTTACTTCATGCCATGATGAAAACTATCATAATGGGTTATATGCCAAATTTAAAGCTAGGAAATTGTCTCATAGAAGACCAACGCATTCTGATATTACCAGAAATAAAGTCAAAATCACAGGTCTAACCACACATGAAATATCTAGATGCTACATTGCCAATGTTTCTATTTCATTGAAATAAAATTATGAATGGCTATTTGACAAAAAACTGTATTTAGATGAAATGATTTTTCCATTCAATTACTGTTTATAGTCATTGTCCTAATCTCAATAAAATAAAGCCTCTTTGCTTTTTATTTCATAAACTTCTCATTTGGTGAAGTAGTAAGCCTTTTTGGTTAATTTAAATTTAAAATGATATAACAAAACCAAAAAATGGTACAAATAAAGACATGGAGAAGAAGGGAGTGAAGGAAGGAATATCATTATGTTCTTAGACTAGTGTCGACCAATCATATTGAATAGGTAAAAAAAAAAAATTAAAATTAAAATTTAAAATGGGCTATACCTGAATAAATAGTACACTTTTAAATTGTCTTTTAAATGAACATATTGGAACAAATATTCTTACTCTGCCTATTGAATAACAATAAAATAGTGACATAGGACTATACTTCTCATATTTCTGAACCAATGAGAAACTGGGGAAAAATCCTCTGTCTGGTGAAGAACAAAAGAGCTGAATTTTTTTTTTTTTTTGACAGGCAGAGTGGACAGTGAGAGAGAGACAGAGAGAAAGGTCTTCCTTTTCCATTGGTTCACCCCCCAATGGCCATTGCTGCCAGCGCGCTGTGGCTAGCACACCCCGCTGATCCAAAGCCAGGAGCCAGGTGCTTCTCCTGGTCTCCCATGCGGGTTCAGGACTTGGGCCATCCCCTACTGCACTTCCCGGGCCACAGTAGAGAGCTGGACAGGAAGAGGAGCCACCGGGGCAGAATCTGGTGCCCCGACCGGGACTAGAACCCTGAGTGCCGGCGCCACAGGAGGAGGATTAGCCTATTGAGCTGCAGCACCAGCCCTTATCCACCTTTTAAGTAGTCTCATGGTTCTTTGGGGTGTAATTTCCCCTCTCCTGGAGGGAATTTTTTGAACATTTCATGGAAAATGGCCCTGCTGGAGATAAATTATTTCAGATTTGTATTATGTCTGAAACTGTCTCCCTTTTGATTTTTCTTGAAAAATAGTTTTAACATTTTTTTTAATATACAGAGCTACTTTGGGAGAAAGAAAGATTAGGAGAAGGGGTATTTTCACTACTGTTCCATTCCTCAAATGGCTGCAAAAAATGTGTAAAGAGAGAGATAAAAATTTACCTGGATTGCACATCTCTTCAATTCGGGACATGCTCAAGCTGACTTACCCCAACTCTACAATTAGAAACACACCAGGGGATTCCAATTCAATCCCCTCAAGGTGGCATGTACCAATGCCATCTCACTAGACCCAGTGATCAATTTCTGTTCACAATTGAGCATAATGATAGGACTAAGAGCAAAAGGGAGCACATAAACAAGACTAGTGTCTGCTAGTACTAACTGATAGAATAAAAAAGGGAGAGAATGATCCAACATGGGAAGCGGGATACACAGCAGACCCATAGAATGGCAGATGTCCTAAACAGCACTCTGGCCTCAGAATCAGCCCTTATGGCATGCGGATCTGGCTGAAAAGCCCATGAGAGTATTTCAGACATGGAAAGCCAAGACACTCTGGCAAAACAACAACAACAACAACAAAAACAAAACAAAACAAAAACAACAACAACAACAACAACTAAATGAAAGATCTCCGCGAGTGAGATCCCAGTGGAAAAAAACGGTCATCAAAGAAGGAGGTACCTTTCTCTGAAGGGAGGAGAGAACTTCCACTTTGACCATGGCCTTGTCTAAATATGATCAGAGTCAGTGAACTCAAAAGGCTTCCATACCCTTGGCAATTCATGACAAGAGCCTAGGGTGATTACTGATGCCATAAACAAGAGTGTCAATTTGTTAAGTCAACAACAGGAGTCACTGTGCACTTACTCCTCATGTAGGATCTCTGTCCTTAGTGTGCTGTACGTTGTGATTTAATGCTATAACTAGTACTCAAACAGTATTTTTCACTTTGTGTTTCTATGTGGGTGCAAACTGTTGAAATCTTTACTTAATATATGCTAAACTGATCTTCTGTATATAAAGAGAATTGAAAAGGAATCTTGATGTGAATGTAAGGGGAGAGGGAAAGGGGAGGGCTGCGGGTGGGAGAGAAGTTATGGGGGGGAGCCACTGTAATCCATAAGCTATACTTTGGAAATTTATATTCATTAAATAAAAGTTTTAAAAAAAATTACCTGGATATACCTGAAGTGGTATCAGCTGAAAATGCGTGGATTTTGAACTAAAACATAAGAGTACTTAGGTCAATCCAAGATGATTTTATTGAATTCAATATGTCATTATGATAAAATATATCACTATTTTGAAATACAAAAATGAAAAACATTTCAATTTTGACATACCATCATTTGAAAGCACTCACTTTGAATTTTTCTGGTGTTCATATGTAATTATTTTATTAATATATCTTAACAAATCATGTTTTTATCTCAGAATTTTCTCTACTCTTTCAGTTAGTTTCATGCCTGTTCATTACAATCAAATAATTTCAGCTGTCAAAATTGATTCATCAGGGACAGGCTCCTTAACAAATTAGACTGGGAAGATTGGATTTGTGTTCAAAAATATGAAATAGGACCCTATGTTATACCTTATAAAAAATCAACTCAAAATGGAACATGGTTTCAAATATATGACCTGATTCCTTCAAATTGATAGAGGAGAACACTGAAGAACTTTGCATACATTGGCATAGAAAAATATGTTTTGGAAAAGACCCCATAAATCACAGGCAATCAAAGACATAATGGAAAAATGGGGCTATATCAAGCTAAGGATCCATTGCCCTGCAAGTTAATCACTCAATAAAGTGAAGAGGCAATTTCCACAATGGGAGAAAGCATTTGCAAGCCATACAACTGATGAGAGATTAATAACCAGAATGTATAAAAAGCTCAAGTAACTCAACAATGAAACAGACCATCCAGTTAAGAAATGGGGAAAGGACTTGAACAAGCATTTTGCAAAAGAAGAAATTCAAATGGTTAACAGATACATGAGAAAATGCTCAGGATCACTAGCCATCATAGAATAGCAAATAAAATCCACAATGATGTTTCTCTTCATACCAGCTAGAATGACACTCATAGAGAAATCAAAATGTAATAAAAGTTGATGAGAATGTGAGGAAAAAGTTAATCTCATCCACTATTGGTGGGAATGTAAACTACTGCAGACATTGTAGAAGACAGTGTGGTGATACCTCAGAAATCACAACTATGACCCTGCAATCCCACTCCTAAGTATTTACACAAACAAAATGATATCAGCATATGCAAGAATTATCAGTACTCCCATGCATATTGTAGCTCAATTCACAATGGAGAAGATGCTAAAATATCAAATCAACCCAGATGTCCATCAATTGATGACTGGAAAAGGAAATTGTTGCTGTTGTTGTTGTTTTGTGTGTGTGTGTGTGTGTGTATTTTGTATATATAAATATATATGTATATATATATATATATATATATGAATGAAATCCTGTGTATTGCAACAAAATGGATGTAGCTGGAAACCATTATACCTGATGAAATAAGCAAGTCCCCAGAACATAAATACCAGATGTTGTAATTGATCTATGGTAACTAATAAAATACCAAAAAATGTAATGCATTGATTGCAACTGACATTTTGAAATTTGATGATAGTTTATAGCCCTTGTCTCCACTGTTGAGAAGGAGTGTTTTTTTTTTTATATATGCTGGATTCTTAGTGTAGGACATTTATCTTATGAGTATAAAATAAACTGAAAGTAGATGACTGTAAAAAAGGAAAAGAAAGAAGGAATGAAGGTGGGTAGAAACAGGGGTGAGAGGGAGCGTAGGGTGGGAAGTATTACTATCATCTTAAACCTGTATATATGAAAAACATGAAATATGTTCACCTCAAAAAATCAAAACATAAAAAAGTATTTCAAAGATTAAAAAAAAAGATACCTGATTCATTTTAACTCAGTTGGCCATATTGCCCACCACCTTTTATTCTCTCACTCTGATAACTGAGGTCATAATTTTCTACTCCATCTGTGTGGTGTCATGGTAGACTTAGAGTCTACTTAGAGTGTTATTTTTCCCTTCTGATATCTAAAAAAGTAATTATGTATTCTCCCAGTTTAGATATTTTTGTTTACTTTAGAACAAAGCTAAATTTACTTGAGCTGATATGAAGTTTTTTTTATTTTCTCATTTTCTA
This sequence comes from Oryctolagus cuniculus, assembly GCF_964237555.1. Lineage (NCBI taxonomy): Eukaryota > Metazoa > Chordata > Mammalia > Lagomorpha > Leporidae > Oryctolagus > Oryctolagus cuniculus. Next base: position 50,484,516 of record NC_091442.1, on the reverse strand, counting down.
TTGTTTAATTGCTACTGAAGGAAGTGTGAAGGGAGTACATATCAACTTTTTCTAATTTACACTTCTTTTTTTTAACTTTTACTTAATGAATATAAATTTCCAAAGTACGAATTATGGATTACCATGGCTTCCCCCCCATACCGTCCCTCCCACCCACAACCCTCCCCTTTCCCACTCCCTCTCCCCTTCCATTCACATCAAGATTCATTTTCGATTATCTTAATATACAGAAGATCAGCTTAGTATACATTAAGTAAGGATTTCAACAGTTTGCTCCCACACAGAAACATAAAGTGAAAAATAATAGATGATTTTTTTAAATGATGATGAAATCAGATCAGACCTATTGTCATGTTTAATCCCAGTGAGAGTCAAGTTGGGAGTTGATAATTTCTTTTTTTTTTTTTTACAGAGATCAGTTTAGTATGCATTAAGTAAAGATTTCAACAGTTTGCTCTCCTATAGAAACACAAAGTGAAATATATTGTTTGAGTACTCGTTATAGCATTAAATCTCAATGCACAGCACATTAAGGACAGAGATCCTACATGAGGAGTAAGTGCACAGTGACTCCTGTTGTTGACTTTACCAATTGACACTCCTGTCTATGGCATCAGTAATCTCCCTATGCTCCAGTCATGAGTTTCCAAGGCTATGGAAGCCCTCTGAGTTCTCCGATTCTTATCTTGTTTAGACAAGGTCATAGTCAAAGTGGAGGTTCTCTCCTCCCTTCAGAGAAAGGTACCTCCTTCTTTGAAGACCTGTTCTTTCCACTGAGATCTCACTCACAGAGATCTTTTGCCAGAGTGTCTTGGCTTTCCATGCCTGAAATACTCTCATGGGCTTTTCAGCCAGATCCGCATGCCTTTAGGGCTGATTCTGAGGCCAGAGTGCTATTTAGGACATCTGCCATTCTATGAGTCTGCTGAGTATCTCACTTCCCATGTTGGATCACTCTCCCCTTTATTTATTCTATCGGTTAGTGTTAGCAGGTACTAGACTTGTTTATGTGCTCCCTTTGACTCTTAGTCCTTTCATTATGATCAATTGTGAACTGAAATTGATCACTTGGAATAGTGAGATGGCATTGGTACATGCCACCTTGATGGGATTAAATTGGAGTCCCCTGGTATGTTTCTAACTCTACCAATTGGGGCAAGTCAGCTTGAGCATGTCCCAAATTATACATCTCTTCCCTCTCTTATTCCCACTCTTATGTTTAACAGGGATCACATTTCAGTTAATTTTTAACACTTAAGAATAACTGTGTATTAATTACAGAATTAAACCAGTCATATTAAGTAGAACAGACAAAAAAACTACTAAGAGGGATAATGTATTAAGTTGTTCATTAACAGTCAGGGCTATGCTGATCAAGTCACCGTTTCCCATAGTGTCCATTCCACTTCAACAGGTTTCCTTTTTGGTGTTCAGTCAGTTGTCACCGATCAGGGAGAACATATGGTATTTGTCCCTTTGGGACTGGCTTATTTCACTCAGCATGATGTGTTCCAGATTCCTCCATTTTGTTGCAAATGACTGGGTTTCATTGTTTCTTACTGCGGTATAGTATTCTAAAGAGTACATATCCCATAATTTCTTTATCCAGTCTACCGTTGATGGGCATTTAGGTTGGTTCCAGGTCTTAGCTATTGTGAATTGAGCTGCAATAAACATTAGGCTGCAGACCGCTTTTTTGTTTGCCAATTTAAATTCCTTTAGGTAAATTCCAAGGAGTGGGATGGATGGGTCGAACGGTAGGGTTATCTTCAGGTTTCTGAGGAATCTCCAGACTGACTTCCATAGTGGCTTGACCAGTTTGCATTCCCACCAACAGTGGGTTAGTGTCCCTTTTTCCCCACATCCTCGCCAGCATCTGTTGTTGGTAGATTTCTGCATGTGAGCCATTCTAACCGGGGTGAGGTGGAACCTCATTGTGGTTTTGATTTGCATTTCCCTGATTGCTAGTGATCTTGAACATTTTTTCATGTGTCTGTTGGCCATTTGGATTTCCTCTTTTGAAAAATGTCTATTGAGGTCCTTGGCCCATCTCTTAAGTGGGTTGTTGGTTTTGTTTTTGTGGAGTTTCTTGATCTCTTTGTAGATTCTGGTTATTAACCCTTTATCTGTTGCATAGTTTGCAAATATTTTTTCCCATTCTGTCGGTTGTCTCTTCACTCTCCTGACTGTTTCTTTTGCAGTACAGAAACTTCTCAATTTGATGAAATCCCAATAGTTAATTTTGGTTTTGACTGCCTGTGCCTCCCGGGTCTTTTCCAGAAACTCTTTGCCTGTGCCAATATCTTGAAGGGTTTCTCCAATATTCTCTAGTAACTTGATGGTGTCAGGTTGTAGATTTAGGTCTTTAATCCATGTTGAGTGGATTTTTGTGTAAGGTGTAAGGTAGGGGTCTTGCTTCATGATTCTGCATGTGGAAATCCAATTTTCCCAGCACCATTTATTGAATAGACTGTCCTTGCTCCAGGAATTGGTTTTAGATCCTTGGTCAAATATAAGTTGGCTGTAGATGTTTGGGTTGATTTCTGGTGTTTCAATTCTGTTGCATTGGTCTATCCATCTGTTTCTGTACCAGTACCATGCTGTTTTGATTACAACTGCCCTGTAGTATGTCCTGAAATCTGGTATTGTGATGCCTCCGGCTTTGTTTTTGTTGTACAAGATTGCTTTAGCTATTCGAGGTCTCTTGTGCTTCCATATAAATTTCAGCACCAATTTTTCCAGATCTGAGAAGAAGGTCTTCGGTATCTTGATTGGTATTGCATTGAATTTATAAATTGCTTTTGGGAGAATGGACATTTCGATGATATTGATTCTTCCAATCCATGAACATGGAAGATTTTTCCATTTCTTGGTATCCTTTTCTATTTCTTTCTTTAAGGTTTTGTAATTTTCATCGTAGAGATCTTTAACGTCCTTGGTTAAGTTTATTTCAAGGCATTTGATTGTTTTGTAGCTATTGTGAATGGGATTGATCTTAGAAGTTCTTCCTCAGCCATGGCATTGTCTGTGTATACAAAGGCTGTTGTGCATTGATTTTATACCCTGCTACTTTGCCAAAATCTTCTATGAGTTCCAATAGTCTCTTAGTAGAGTTCTTTGGGTCCCCTAAATAAAGAATCATGTCATCTGCAAAGAGGGATAGTTTGAGTTCTTCCTTCCCAATTTGTATCCCTTTAATTTCTTTTTCTTGCCTAATAGCTCTGGCTAGAACCTCCAGAACTATATTGAATAGCAGTGGTGAGAGTGGACATCCCTGTCTGGTCCCAGATCTCAGTGGAAATGCTTCCAACTTTTCCCCATTCAATAGGATGTTGGCTGTGGGTTTTTCATAGATTGCTTTGATTGTATTGAGGAATGTTCCTTCCAAACCCAGTTTGCTTAGAGTTTTCATCATGAACGGGTGTTGTATTTTATCAAATGCTTTCTTGGCTTATTGAGATAATCATATGGTTTTTCTTCTGCAGTCTGTTAATGTGGTGTATCACATTGACTGTCTTGCGCACATTAAACCTTCCCTGGATACCAGGGATAAATCCCACTTGGTCTGGGTGGATGATCTTTCTGATGTGTTGTTGCATTCTATTGGTGAGAATTTTATTGAGGATTTTTGCATCTATGTTCATCAGGGATATTGGTCTGTAATTCTCTTTCAGTGCTGCATCTTTTTCCGGCTTAGGAATTAAGGTGATGCTGGCTTCATAGAAAGAATTTGGGAGGATTCCCTCTTCTTCGATTGTTCTGAATAGTTTGAGAAGAATTGGAGTTAGTTCTTCTTTAAATGTCTGGTAGAATTCAGCAGTGAATCCATCTGGTCCTGGGCTTTTCTTTGTTGGAGGGCCTTTATTACTGTTTCAATTTCTGTCTCAGTTATGGGTCTGTTTAGGTTTTCGATGTCTTCCTGGTTCAATTTAGGTAGGTTGCATGTGTCCAGGAATCTATCCATTTCTGATAGGTTTCCCTGTTTGCTGGCATACAAGTCCTTGTAGTAATTTCTGATGATTCTTTTTATTTCTGTGGTGTCTGTTGTTACATTTCCTTTTTCATCTATGATTTTATTGATTTGGGTCTTTTCTTTTTTTAGTTAGTTGGGCCAATGGGGTGTGAATTTTGTTTATTTTTTCAAAAAAACAGCTCCTCGTTTGGCTGATTTTTTGGAATGTTTTTCTTGATTCAATCCTGTTGATTTCTTCTCTGATTTTAATTATTTCTTTTCTCCTACTAGATTTGGGTCTGGTTTGCTGTAGGTTTTCTAGATCCTTGAGGTGAATTGAAAGCTCATCTATTTGGTGCCTTTCCAATTTCTTGATGTAGGCACTTATTGATATAAACTTTCCTCTTAACACTGCTTTTGCTGCGTCCCATAAGTTTTGGTATGTTGTGCTGTTATCCTCACTTACTTCCAGAAAGTTTTTGATTTCTCTTTTGATTTCTTCTATGAACCATTGTTCATTCAGGAGCATGTTGTTCAATCTCCATGTGTTTGCATATGCTCTAGGGATTCCTGAGTTGCTAATTTCCATCTTCATTCCTTTTTGGTCTGAGAAGCTGCATGGTATGATTCTAATTCTTTTGAATTTGCTGAGACTTGCTTTATGGCCTAGTATGTGGTCAATCCTAGAGAAGGTTCCATGTACTGCTGAGAAGAATGTAAAATCTTTAGCTGTAGGATTGAAAGTTCTGTATATATCTGTTAGATCCATTTGGGCTATAGTGTCGTTTAAATCTACTGTATCCTTGTTGATCTTCTGTCCTATTGATCTGTCTATTTCTGAGAGTGGAGTATTGAAGTCCACCAGTACTATTGTATTGGGGTCTAAGTCTCCCTTTAAGTCCGTTAACAAATCTTTTAGATAAACCGGTGCCCTGTAGTTAGGTGCATATACATTGATAATTGTTATATCTTCCTGTTGAATTGATCCCTTAATCATTATGTAGTGTCCCTCTTTGTCTCTCTTAACGGTTTTTGTGGTAAAGTTTATGGTGTCTGATATTAAGATGGCTACGCCTGCTCTTTTTTCATTTCTGTTGGCATGGTATATCTTTTTCCAGCCTTTCACTTTCAGTCTGTATGGATCTTTGTTGGAAAGAAAGATGTGTTTCTTGTAAGCAGCAAATAGATGGGTTTTGTTCCTTAACCCAATCAGCCAAACGGTGTCTTTTAACTGGACAGTTCAGGCCATTCACGTTCAATGTGACTAATGATAAGTGGTAACTTTGCCCTGCCATTTGCCAAAGATAAGTTCTAATATATGCTTTGAATTCCCTGTGATCTTTTGCTGTGAGCTTTCCTTCCTTGGTTTCCTTCCTTTACCTTCTTTCATATTGATGACCGTGTTTCTTTGTTTCTGTGTGTAACACATCTTTAAGCATCTTTTGCAGGGCTGGACGAGTGGCGACAAATTCTTTCAATTTCTGTTTGCTATGAAAAGTCTTTATTTCACCTTCATTCACAAACGATAGCTTTGCAGGATATAATATTCTGGGCTGGCAGTTGTTCTCTCTTAGTACCTGGGCTATATCTCGCCATTCCCTCCTAGCTTGTAGAGTTTCTGATGAGAAGTCAGCTGTGAGTCTGATTGGAGATCCTCTGAGAGTAATCTGACGTTTCTCTCTTGCACATTTTAGGATCTTTTCTTTATGTTTCACTGTGGAGAGTTTAATTACAACGTGTCGTGGTGAGGATCTCTTTTGGTCGTGTTTATTAGGGGTTCTGTGAGCTTCCTGTACTAGGATGTCTCTGTCCTTCTCCAAACCTGGGAAATTTTCTGCTAATATCTCACTAAAAAGGCCTTCTAATCCTTTCTCCCTCTCCATGCCTTCAGGAACTCCTAGAACCCGAATGTTGGTTTTTTTAATAGTATCCTGAAGATTCCTGACAATATGTTTTAGATTTCTAATTTCCTCTTCTTTTCTTTGGTCTGACTGTATCCTTTCCTGTTCTCTCTCTTCTAAGTCCGATATTCTCTCTTCTGCTTCACCCATTCTGTTTGTAAGGCTCTCTATTGTGTTTTTCATTTGATCTATTGAATTCTTCACTTCAGTCACTATCCCAGTTTCCTGTTGTACTAGTTGTTTCGTTTCATTTTGATTCCTCCTTAATATTTCATTTTCATGAGAGAGATTTTCTATCTTGTCCATTAAGGATTTCTGTAGTTCAAGAATTTGTTTTTGAGAACTTCTTAATGTTCTTATCAATTTTTTGAGATCTGCTTCTTGCATTTCTTCTATGTCATCATCCTCATAATCTTGAATTGGGGTGTCTTTTTCATTTGAGGGCTTCATGGTGACTTTCTTGTTTTTATTACCTCGGTTTTTGCGTTTGTTATTTGTCATATTGGAGATATTTGGTTTCTTCACTGTGGTGCTTTTTCTTGTTATACTATGACTCTAGATTAAGTGGACTATCTGTTTTTGATGGAGCCTTAGGGCTTGAGATGGGTGTGGCCTGAGAGCTCTGTTTGGTGTGCCAAAGGTGACACTCCCAGGTTGGGCGTGGTAGACCTCTCTCTCTCTCTCTCTCTCTTTTTTTTTGATTCAAAAGGGAAGTTATTCTGCACAGCTGAACGAAGTTGGAGGTAGTTAGCAGGCAAATGATATACCCACAGGAGCCAGAGATCAGAAGCTCTTTCCCAAGGACCACACAGGGAATCTGTTCGGCCCTCGGAGTGGGCTCAAATTCTCCTTCAGTCTCCCACTGGGTTGCCAAAGTTACGGAATTGTAGCATCTCTGGAGAGTGCTCACGTGAATTCCGTGAGTTCTCTCCCCCACCGTCTCTTTTTTCACAGTCTCAGTTCAGTAGCACCACAAATTTACTAGGTCCTAATCTCCTATTAATTCGCCCCGCCCAGAGTCAGGTTTTTCTGCTAGGCTCAGGGCCAGTGCAGACCTGAGGTCTCTCTGCTGATGACGTATGTCCAAGATGGTGCCTGCTCTTTGTCTTGCTCGCCCTTGAGAGGTGAGCGGAGAGAGAGAAACCCGTGTCCGCACCGGTCACCTTTTTTTTTTCCCTCTCTTTCTCTTCCAGTTAGCTTGGTGAAGTCCCCCCCTCCCCGGGGGTTGTTCCCTCTAGTCTCCTCTCTCTGCTTGCCTGCCGGTGTCTCGGGCTATTGAGGTTCGGCTCACCTCGCGTTCCAGCGCTGGTGTGTTGAGTCTGCCGCTGGTGTCCCGAACTGTGGGCTCCCCCGCTCTCCACGCAGGTCCGCTCCCCTTCCAGCGCTGATGTGTGGACTCGGAGCCCTGGACGTCCCAAGTCTCTCCACTGTTGTCTGTGTGGCACGCACTCCCCTTCGAGCACTTGCGCGCAGACCCTGCAGCTTGCGCAGCTCGGTCCCGCGGCTCGGCTTCCGCGGCTCGGTCCCGCGGCTCGGCTTTCGCGCGGTTGGCAACCTTGTTCTCCCAGTAGGTCCTCCGATTCACGACCACTGGATCCAGAAGAGTTTCCTCTGCAATATTTTCCTGGTTCTTTTTTCTGAGGCTACCGTAACTCCCCTTTTATTAAACTAAATTTTCCCGGACTATCGGTGCGCACCTTCACTATTCCGCCATCTTTTCTAATTTACATTTCCATGGATATATATGATTTACTCATTTTCCCTGAACATTGTAGGTATCTTCTCTGTAGTTATGTGGAACTTACAACAGCCCTAGTTAGTGTCTTTTTAAGCAATAAAGACATATTAAAGACAGAGTATGCAGTATAAATATTGACCATAATTTCAGTAGCTCAGCTGAGTTTCCTGACCTCCTTTGGGTATTCTTGGTCTTTGCTTTACAACTGTCTACACTCATTAATTCCTTGATCTTCCAAAATCCAGAAAATCGATTGATTCCATAGCTATCTTCCTATATTTGCAGGGAGTGAGGGTACATAAGAAGAAAAGTGGAGGAGTTCAGTAAGCTAAAGCATGCTACATAGGTAAAAGATTCTGACAGTGTCTCTAGCAAAGCAGTTCATTTTATATATAAAGGAACTGGGATTTTAAGTAAATGCAGAATCTTTAGCATAGAATATCAGATTAGATACTATGATAAACTATAAGATTTAAATGTACTTATTTTCTGCATGTCTACATGCATGTCCAAATAAATTCTGACAAGCTACTAAAACATAATATATTTTACTTAGTTACTATACCAGTTTCTCTCAGTTTTAAGAAATCTCTTTTTCATCATCAAAGAAGGAGGTACCTTTCTCTGAAGGGAGGAGAGAACCTCCACTTTGACTATGACCTTGTCTAAACAAGATAAGAGTCGGTGAACTCAAAAGGCTTCCATAGCCTTGGAAACTCATGACTGGTGCATAGGGAGATTACTGATGCCATAAACAGGAGTGTCAATTTGTAAAGTCAACAACAGGAATCACTGTGCACTTACTCCTCATGTAGGATCTCTGTCCTTAATGTGCTGTACATTGAGACTTAATGCTATAACGAGTACTCAAACAATATATTTCGCTTTGTGTTTCTATGGGGGTGCAAACTGTTGAAAGCTTTACTTAATGTATACTAAACTGATCTTCTGTAAAAAAAAAAAAAAGAAATTATCAACTCCCAACTTGACTCTCACTGGGATTAAACATGACAATAGATCTGATCTGATTTCATCATCATTTAAAAATCATCTATTATTTTTCACTTTATGTTTGTGTGGGAGCAAACTGTTGAAATCTTTACTTAATGAATGCTAAACTGATCTTCTGTACATAAAGAGAATCGAAAATGAATCCTCATGTGAATGGAAGGGGAGAGGGAGTGGGAGAGGGGAGGGTTGCGGGTGGGAGAGACGATATGGGGGGGAAGCCATTGTAATCCATAAGTCGTACTTTGGAAATTTATATTCATTAAATAAAAGTTAAAAAAAAATTTCCCCATGATAAAAAAAAAAGAAATCTCTTTTTCAGTTTAATGGAAGAGGAAATAACTACTATGTTATATAAGTAAAAAGGAAATTCAACATTTTAAGTTAAAAATATTCAGAAATTGTTTGATGGAATACTGTCAATGCTTACATGTTTTCGATGACACTAACAGACCTTCTATATTTTGTTTTGCTCAAGTTTTCAGCATGCTTGAGCTTATTTTTTCCTTATAACTCAAAATTCATTGAGTGTATTGTGGTGGAAAATGAGTTGTATTTTGGTCACACTGTAAGTTAATTTGACAAGGATATATTTAGCTTCCCCCTTGTAAATATTCAAATCTTACAACTCTAGAAATGAGTATGCCTTTCCTAAAATTTTGAGAATCTTTATATTCCTTTGTTGTTTTCATAAAACTGCTATCTTACTAGAATCTACAGCTGTGTATAATTCTAAATAGTTGAAACTGTAATTCCAGCTTATAAGACTAGATATGTCAGCTTAACTTGAAGTAAAGGAAATATATATATATATTTATATATAACAACTTATATGTTAGTCATTTGAAAGTGAATTATGATGCTTTGGCAGATGTAAGAAGTAAATAAATGCTAATGATTCAGGAGTCACAGATACTTATCATTGGAGGCATTTTAGAAACTTTAAAATACCAAGTGAGATTTATGAAACATTGATATATTTTAACATAATAATAAAATATTTTATTCAGTATAAAGAGTGGTGAGAAATAAGAGACTACATTGTGAGCATAGAAATTTGAAATTAGACATCTTGGAGTTAATTTGCAATTAAGGCTTATTGCCTAGTTTCTTTCTGTATTTGTTTCAATATTAATAATAATACTTTGTACTTAGTGGCTTACAATGTGATTGACAATGTTCTAAAAACTATATACGGGTTATAAAATTTTGATCAATGTATTTGTATAAATGGTATGCTTTCTGATGATCTTGAATTTAACTACAAAAAAATATTTTAAAATGTACTTTTTTGAGGTAATTCACCAACAGATGCCTTTTTTAAAATATCTGTCCTATTTATTTGAAAATCAGTGATATAGAAGGAGAGACAGAAAGACAGAGAAAGAGATAGAAATGAGAGAGAGATCTATCTATCTTCCATCCACTGGCTCACACTCCAAAGGCTGCAACAACTAGTGCTTACTTAACGTGGCTGAAGCCAGGAGCTAGGAACTCAATCTAGACCTGCATACAGGTGTGAGGGGCTCATCTACTTGTGGCATCATCTGCTTTTGCAGGTGCATTAGCAGGAAGCCTCAGCAGAAGTGGAATAGCCAGCACTCACACCATCACTGTGATATAGGATGGTGGTATGGCAAGCAGTGGCTTAACCAACTGTACCACAATGACAGTTCCATTAACATATTAGTTTTTTAAATTTTCTATTTATTTGAAAAGCAGACAGATAGGGTAGAGTGGGGAATGAGGGATTGAAAGTGAGCTTCCATCAATAGATTCATTCCCCCAAATGGCTGCAACAGCTTCAGCTGGGCCAGGCTGAGGCCAGGAGTCAGGAACTTGTTGATCTGGGTCACCCATGGGGTAGCAGGGGCCCAAATACTTGAGTCATCTTCCACTACTTTTCCAGGCGTATTAATGGGGGCAAAAATGGAAATGCAGCAGATGGAATTTGCAGGTAGTGGTTTCATTTTTCTTCCAGATTTATTTATTTGAAAGGCAGGGTGACAGAGAGGGAGCGACAGTCCTAACAGACTCTTAAAATTCAGGGTTCCATTTAGAGAACTTTCTTTGCAGTTTGGGGCAGGCATTGTGGCTCAGCAGGTTAAGCCACTGCAAATAATGCTGGCATCTCCTCTGAGAGGCAGTTTGTGGCCAGTGGATACTCTTCTCTTCCATCTCCCTGCTAATGTGGCAGGGAAAATGATTGGTTGATGGCCTAAGTGTTTGGTTTTGCCACACACATGGGAGATACAGATGGAGCTCCATGTTCTTGGCCTTTGTCTAAGTGAGACCAAGCCAATGCACACATTGGTCAGTGGTCCAGTGGATGGAGGATATCTTTCTCTCTCCCTCTCCCTTGACGACTCTACCTTTCAAATAAACTAATTCCCTTTTTAAAAAGTATTAATTAATTTATTAAAAACACTTTAATTGCAAATTAGTACCATAGGATATTAGACAATGCCATTTTAAAATGACTCTGATATCTTATTATCAAACTCTGTTCAAATTAATTTTATTATGCATATTTCTTTAGTAATCCTGTTTACAGCAGTTTTATTTCTCTACTGCCAGATTAAACTTATTCAGTTTGCCCAAGAAGAATCAACTGCAGATTGAAGGAAGCATCAACCCTATCTAAGCTGTATTGGAAATTATGTCACAGTACCATTCCTTAACTATGAGGTTTTGACAAGTTTGTCAATTGAGTCTTTGAACAGCAACCTCTCTCAGGATGTCTCTCCTCCATGTGGAGTACAACTGATCTTATGCAAACATCATTTTGCACATGAAAATGCTAAGGCCCAGTGAAGTGCATCAAGGTCATACAGGTTTGTAGCACTGACAATTCTATATAGAATTAGGTAACCCAATGCATGAGTCATCGTCCTGCCAACATACTACTCTTTCTAGAGTGCAAGGTGATAATTTGTGAAAAATTAAGGTTGGAAAATTAGTACTTGTTCTGATTTAAGGTGGAAAATTTCTTTGAATACTTATTCACGAATTTGCGTGTCATTCATATGTTGCTTGAATTTTATTCAAGATATTTTCTAGTATGTTTGCTATTTACTTGAAACATATACCAAATAATTACATATATTTCTCAAGTAATTTAAATAAGCTATTACATATATGTGTTTAAAATTATTCAGTTACCTACTTGACAATATAGAATATCCCTGTATATTTGAAACCCTTGTTAGTAAGTCACTTGGGTTTTAAGAGAGAAGGCTATATTTTGATCTCTTAATGTTCCTTAAAGATTTCATTTATTTATTTGAGAGGTAGAGTTATAGACAGTGAGGGGGAGAGACAGAGAGAAAGGTGTTCCTTCCATTGGTTTACTCCCCAGCTGACCAAAACAGCCGAAGTTGTGCTTATCTGAAGCCAGGAGCCAGAAGTTTCTTCCAGGTCTCCCACATGGGTGAAAGGGCCCAAGGACTTGGGCTATCCTTTACTGCTTTCCTAGGCCATAGCAGAGAGCTGGATAGGAAGAGAGGCAGCCAGGAGACTGGAACCGGAGCACATATGGGACGTCAGTGACACAGGCGGAGGATTAACCTACTGCGCCACAGCACCAGCCCCAATCTCTTAACTTTTGAGTGATGATTTTTAAGGGCTCTGTTTATCAAAATTGATAAGCGTTTTTACAGTGGCCATAGTACTATCAGTTAAAACAGTATATTAAGTACAACCTCTCAACAGAATAATTCAATAATGAATTTCAATACATTAGGATATTTAAAACTGAGAAAAACAGGATTTGTTTCCAATGTCATAGATAAGAATGCTAACCAAAATCGAAAGTATCTAATGTTTCATCACTTTGTTTTCAATATTTGTCGAACTGATAACATTTTGTCTTAATTTTAATTAGTTTTAATGCATTTGATATGGCTAGCAGATACAATTCTAAGAATATAATGATATGTCCATCCTCCCTGTTACCCTGGTTCATTCTTTCTTTTTAGTTTTTGAGATAACATTTTAAACTTACAGTTCAGTAAAAAGTCTTAATAATTCACAGAATAAGTTTAACAAGTAAAGAACAAAAAGCCACTTCCCTCGTGTGAATATAGACAATGGCTATAAATAACATTTCAAGGGAAAAATTGGAAAACATTAAACAATAAGATCAATATCTGTTTGATTCCCTCTTAAAGTTTCAATGAAAGCCTCATTAAAAACCAAATGGCAACGCAAAATCATGGACTTTTGTGATCCCTAAAAAATGGATTAATTTGTGTGTAACAATGTGGAAATTTTCTCATTTTGACAGTCTCACATAAAAACCTTTTGTTAAATTTATAGTTTTCCCTCCTTGCACAGTTTCTACTTAATAGTACCATGTATTAAAACCACCAGGATATCTCCTAGAAAGAACTATGCAGAAAAGAAGGAACTGAGACCCTGCTTCTCACATGAGAAGAAAGGAGGAACCAACGACCTCATAAATGACAGCTCATAAACGACAGCGTCTCCCCTTCATGAACCCACACACGGCCTGGCTTCTCCCTAGTGACCACCAGGCCCCCTGCCGTCTCTGTGAGCAGGGAAAGGACAGGACTCCTGGAGTCCAGGCTGCCACTCCAGCACCCACCTTGCAGGCCAGAGGGGACCCAGGTAAGCGTTGTGCCACTGTGAGATGGAGCAAACAGACTCCAGAGACGAACTCTGGGAGCCCCGCGTCCTGCCGGTGTCCGCCCAGCCCACACACTCACTATTTCTCGGGATCCTGCGTGAAAGAAAGTCAGAGTGGAGCAGACGCTGCGCTACCTTGGACTCTCCCAGCCTCCTCCTAGAACCTCTCTCCTCCGTGGAACTGGACAAGGACTGTGGCGTCAAGATTTCGCGTGATTACCTAGCGTTTACGCCACAGCGCCTGATTGGACAGTGTGCATAGTGGTCAGCATTCACGACACAGAAGACGTGAGGAACCAGCATCCTCCACAGCAGGGACCTAACCTCAGGCTGCTGTTGACAGGAACAGTGGAGGCCAGGCCTGGGTTCAGGTGTGACATCTCCTCCAGGGCTGCGTCCCAGGGCAGCAGGGGCCCTTTCACCTCCCGGATCCTGGCACCTGTTGGGACCCCTTCTGCCTCCTCGTGTCCTCCTTAAGAATCCTACCTGGAGGTTGCAGTAACTTGCTTAAGGTGACTTAATATTTAAAGGCTGTGTATGGGCTGCTGCGCCTTTTGCTTTTCTGCATATTTTTGACTCATTTCTATGGGTCATTTGTGATTTTTTATGTTGATCTGAAGAATGTTTGCAAATAATACATAATTTAATAATTTTCTTCCATATCTCTTGTAGGTATTTATTTTCTAATTTGCCTCTTCTTTAATATTACTTCCTATGTGCTTCTTGCTGGTATTTAGTGATCAGTGGAAATGTATACATTAGTCTTTCCAGTAGTCTCTTTAATTTTAACAGTTGTATTTGTTTTTAAAGTTGATGAATTATCTGTGTATTTAAGTTGTCATCCTATTTATAGGTCAACAATTTTATTCCTAAGAAATTATCGTAACACCTTTCATTACCTTTTTACCTTTAATTCCCTGATGACCCTTCAGTAGGAAGTTGAAGAGGCACAGTAGGCATCCTGGTCTAGGCTGACTCCCAGGGAAAAAGCCTCCAGTGATTCTAGGTTAGTTGTTTGTTGTAGATTCCTTTTGATCTCGCTCAGATTGAGGCAATCATTTTTATGCTTATTTGTACTGACTTTTTTTACTAGATGCTGAATTTTATTACATGCTTTTCAACATGTAACCTGAATTATCATGTGGATTCCTTTTTGTATTTTTCACCTACTTGAATGATTTGTTTGGGAATCTTAACAACTCTTGTGCCTTTAGTTATTTCTCACTTGCTATTGATTTATTTTATTTTCAAACATGATTTCATTTATTATAATAGTACTTTGCCTAAGGTATTTGTATCTCTATTTATCAAAGGAGTGCTTTAATTCTATCAGTTAGTAATGGCAGACACTAGTCTTGTTTATGTGATCCCTTTGACACTTAATCCTATGTGAATTAATGGCATAACTAGTACTCAAGCAATACTTTATACTTTTTGTTTCTGTGTGGGTGCAAACTGTTGAAATCTTTACTTAGTATATGCTAAATTGATCTTCTATATATAAAGATAATTGAAAATGAATCTTAATGTGAATGGGATGGAAGAGGGAGTGGGAGATGGGACCGTTGTGGGTGGGAGAGAGGTTATGGGGGAAAAAGCTGCTATAATCAAAAAGTTGTACTTTGGACATTTATATTTATTAAATAAAAGTTAAAAAATTATTTCAAGCCCTGGTCCACTTACACAGTCATCAGTATAATGCTGGCTTTCAAAAAGGAATTTTAAAATATTCTCTGCTTATTTCCAATTTGCATAGATCTGGGAATCATAGGTTTGTTTATTCTTACTTAGAAGTTTGGAGAATTGCTATAAGTTTGGACATGAAATTTTGATTATTTAACTTTTTTCTCTTTTGGTAGAGCTTTCAAAATATGATTCAACTTATTTGGTTTATATTGTAGTTTTCCTATTTTATGTTATGCTTGAGTTTTGGGAATTTAATTTTTAAAATATAGTGGATTTTGATCTTTGTAGTCAGAATTTTACTCCCACAAATTTCAAGATTTCTCTTAGTATCTTGGTAAAGGCTATAATATCTACAAAATAATGACTCTGTTTTAATTTCCTTTTGTTTCCTTAATTGATTTTACTAATGGTTTATTAACTATGTTAATATTTTTAAATAATTTTTAAAAAATATTTAAATAAATTTTTAAAAATATCTTTAAGCAATAATATATTGCATCCTCTTTAGTCCCTCAATGTTTCCAACCTCTGTATGTACAGGTTCTGCCTGATTCCTGCTTTCCCCAACCCCATTACCTGCAGCCATCACAGGCCAATTGTGTTTTCTTTTTTTTTTACCTGAAACCCATATATTCTGGGTGGTAAATTAGTGCTTTTACCAATAGGGACCCATTCTTTACACTTGCATGACCTGGTAATCACAGCAAATCAACTACCTTTTCCATGCCTGCAAATTATATCCTCATAGAGCTGTGATTCCTGATTATTTTTTAGAAGCAGGTAAAATTCCCCCAACTTCCCAAGATAGACATTTGCTTCTACTACTGACTACATATGATTTTCTACTCCTAAAACCATCTTTCAAAAAAAAAAAATAGAACAGCTGTGATTGTAAGAATACTTTTTTTCTTTATGGGACTGCCTGTAAATTGTCACCATGTGATGGTGCTAATAATTTTCATAATCCTGATTTTTCTATTAGTTCACCTACATTCTGGAATGAATTGTAAAACTGTACAATCAAAGAGCATATTTGAAGAAGGTGTTACACACAATATCTTTTAAGTAAAAGTAATTTCTTAAATGCATTGGAAGAAAAAGAAAACCACTATAATTCAGTAGATACTAAAACAGGGATCAAAGCTTGCTTTATCTAGAATAGTTTGAAAGGCTTCACTAATGGGTAATATTTGAGGTTAAAACATAAGAATTTTCCATAAGGAAGTGAGGAGGAAAACATTTAAACTGAGAATGCAAGCAATGTAAAATGACACTAAATATTACTTTTATTCAGAAAAAACTTGAAGTCCATACATAGAGTTTTGTCTTAGAAATTTTCAGTTTTCAAAGACTGCTTCTATGTATGGACTTTAAATTTGTTTAAAGACTTTAATGATGGGAACAGGATGTGGGTGTTCAATCAAACATGTGCAATCAAAATATCCTGTGATGATAGAGTGAGCTGAAATTATATTTTTTGGCCAAATTTAAAATAATAAAGTAAAGAGGATTGAGGGATGGAGAAAGAATGGGGAGAAATTGATATTTTGACATTTGATTATTATTCATAGCTTATATTTATACTGAGGGGGAACAGTGGTTTTTGCTATTTAGTACTTTATTTGGTGGAGGCCTAAGCTTTTGACTATAAAAGAATCTGAAATCATGTCATTGTAACACTTGAAAGAATAAAACAAGAAAGGAAGGAGGAGGGAGTGGGAGTGTGGAAGCATACACAGGAGGGAGGATAGTGTGGAAGTACCATTATGCTTTTCAATCTATAGATATAAAATACATGATTTTTTTTACCTTATATAAATAAAAAAGCAGAAACCAAAACAAACCCCCCAAAACACAATATGTTACTTTTCAGGGTATAAATACAGTTATTAATGCAAGTTGTGACCACAATCATTTAATGAACATAAGTATCAGCTCTGAGTCCTTTTGTACCTCATGATCCCTCATACTCCTTTTCTCCATATTCATCTAGCCAATAATCTGCTTCCAATCACTACAAATGAGTTTGCATTTTATAGAACTTTATAAAAATTACATAAAGTGCTCTCTATGTTTTATTCCTGGTTCATTTGTCAGTCAGCATAATTACTTTGAGATGCATTCACACTGTTGCATGTAACAGTACTTCATTCTTTTTTGGTGATGAAAAGTATTCCAATTTTATGTATATATATTTTTTAATTTTTCAACTAGTTTATTTATTTTAAGCAGAGTTACAGACAATAGAGGGAGAGGCAGAGAGAGAGATCTTCCATCTGCTAGCTCACTCCCTATATGGCTGAAATGGCTGTGACTTGGCTGTTCACAAGCCATGAGCTAAGTACTTCTTCTGGGTTTCCCATGTGTCTGTAAGGGTTCAAGTGCTTGAGCCATCTTTTGCTGCTTTCCTAGGCCATTAGCAAGGAGCTGGATTGGAGGTGAAACAGCTGGGACTCAAGCTGGTGCCCATATATGGTGCTGGCACTGCAAGCAGAGGCTTAACCTACTATGCCACAGTGCCAGGACCATGATCAGTTTTAACTACCTAGTGCTGATGGGCACTTGGATTACCTCTAGTATAGGGCAACTGCAAGCAAAGAGCCATTTGGAATATTGCTGTTCAAGTCTTTGAAGCAATGTGTGTTTGATTGCCTTAATTAAGTGGCATAAGGACTGTTCTGTTAGGCCATGGAATGAAAGGATAAAAAAAATTATTTAGATGTGTAAATAGTATCACTTTTCATAGCAGCATCTTTAAAATTTGAAAATGTGTACCAGCGATTTACATACAATATTAATTACATGCTTACTAGATATGAGCTTATTGAAATATAGTTATGTTATGAAAAGTCTTTAAGCCGGCGCCGTGGCTCCTCCGCCTTGCGGCGCCGGCACACTGGGTTCTAGTCCCGGTCGGGGCACCGGATTCTGTCCCGGTTGCCCCTCTTCCAGGCCAGCTCTCTGCTGTGGCCAGGGAGTGCAGTGGAGGATGGCCCAAGTGCTTGGGCCCTGCACCCCATGGGAGACCAGGACAAGTACCTGGCTCCTGCCTTGGGATCAGCGCAGTGCGCCAGCCGCAGCATGCTGGCCGCGGCGGCCATTGGAGGGTGAACCAACGGAAAAAGGAAGACCTTTCTCTCTGTCTCTCTCTCTCACTGTCCACTCTGCCTGTAAAAATAAAAAAAAAATAAAATAAAAGTCTTTTTCCCAGTGGAATTTATTTATGATTGGATTTCCATTCTCCATCAAAGTTTACCAAAAAATTGTTTAGAATTTCTCATCAAAAACTATGTGAGTACTTTTAACATTCTATTATATTTGCTGAGATTTATTTTTTTCCTTCAACATAAATGCTTAAATTTACATCTAACTTTATTTTCTTTCAAAGATGTCTTAGGAAATCTTCACAGTTAAAGAGAAATAACACATATTTTTGTGTATAACAAATGGTAGCAATTCATGTTTCTGAATATGACTCAAATGAACAAACTAATATATCTTGAATTCAAAAAATGCATCTGAATTATGCATTCTATTTTGTGCCATTATTACATAGAAACCAACTTATTACTGTAAAAATCATATTTGCAAGCAATATGTGCACAATAAGCATTCATGAGAACTATGACAGATGCAGATAATCAAAAGGCATTTTAAAGAGAAAATAGCAGCAAATTCATTGTCTATGGTATGAATAGGTCAGTGTCATTGAATTCTACAACCTTTCAAGGAAGTGTTTTGCATTCAAATGTTCTCTAATACATAACAAATGGACATTCTGAAGTGGGAAACTTAACAGTTGCTTTACTTCTTTTAAGAAAAGTGATCTTCTGTATCTCAGTTATTCCAGGATTTCAGTTGTATTAAGTAAGGGTTTTCAGGCTATAAATGCTGCCTAAGTAACCATAGTAAATCAAGTGTACTACAGGTCATTGTGGCAGTCTGTCCATGCTGAGAGGGGCGCAGCAAGAGATCGAAAACTGATTCTTAGTCGAAGCTTCTTAAATGTAGGTAACTTCACTTATTAAAACAATGAAAGTCTAATAGCACCTGCCTGTTATCTACAGGCTGAAAAACTCTATGATAAGAATTTTAGAGTTCACATATTTGGTTACAAAAGACACAATGGCAATTGATTTAACTATAGGAATTAATATCAAATTTTCAAAATTCAAGCCCTGAAACTTCTTGATTTATTAAGAACCCCCACAAACACATAATTTCATGATTTGGTTTCTGTTTGGTGCTTTCACCTTTCATGTTAGTCCCATTGCCATAGCAGAGAGAAATGTTTTACACTAAAGTAGCTGCTTGCTGTAGATAAGATTTAATTCCTGCTGTGTGGTGCCACTCACACCTCTCCAAATACTGAGCACTCTGTAAGATATCTTAATAACCTTTAACACTTTCCCTTTATGGAGATGGAGGAATTTAAAATAGTGTATGTAACTTAAACCCCAAGACATCGAGACATTTGCATTCTTTAGCTTCATACAATCAATAAGAAATTGTTCTTCTGGAAATGTTTTGATACATCATTCTTTAAAAATGCCATGTGATGGTCAACATTATAGGCATAATACAGTGGAATATTATAAAAGTGCTATCCAGGGAGTGGGAGAGGGGAGGGTTGCAGGTGGGAGGGGAAAAAGCCATTGTAATCCATAAGCTGTACTTGGGAAATTTATATTCATTAAATAAAAGTTTAAAAAAATAAATAAATAAATCATTCCAATAGTCAATAATATAATTTTAAAATATTATAATAAAGCGACATATTAGCAACAATTTTCAGCTCCCTTCCAAATGAAATGTCAAAATTATGGGATGAAAAATTACCATCCCACTAAAAAGAAATCATATTGAAACTTTATACTGTCTATTTCATAAATTATTCTTTACTTTGCCTAATGCACTATTAGAACATTCAAAGATTATATAAATATAAGCTTATAGATCGATGACATGCCACAAATCTCAAAGTATAATATTATTTTATTAAAAAGTATACAAAAATATCTAAAGAAAGGTGCTTTAATAAATTATGATAAAGTGTAGAGAACACAAGTATTTGATATTTATCTGTTGTGGAGATATTGAGCAGGTTAAATTTGGCTAGTAAATCTGCAGTGTAAGTTTAGGAGATGTGTGGACTCCATCTACATCATGAATTATGAAGCCCCACTCTGTACAAGCCGAGTAAAGGGTGATGTCTTACAATGAGGTACACTGTCCACCAACTGTGCTTCTCAGTGTGCCAAACTCTGTAACGAATGCTTTCTTTGTAATATTTCATTTCTTTCTTCTAAATGCACTTGCTTATTTACTTGTGAAATAAACTTGGCAAATTTTTCAATATACTTGAACAAATAATTTGAAAAGTAACACAATGTTTTTTAAAAAGTCTCGACCTAGAATCTAGTTACTCCAAAACATGTTCCCTTCCTATACAAAACATTAGTGGAGAAATGGGTTTAAACTTTGAAATACCTATAATGTTTACTTCAAACTGATTTTCAAATAAATTTATAAATAAATAGTATTGTTTTGTTATATTTTTTAAAATGACTTGTTCTTAAAGAAGATATTCTTTGGCTTGCTATTATTTTAATAGTAAATTTTATTTTGCATGAAAATAGTGCAAAATAAGAGAATCAATATGGAAAATATTTAAACATCAGCCAATGACATGTCTACAAAGATTACAAATAAAGAATGAGAGTTGACAGACCTACTGTACATTGTTAGAGGTTAATAGATGAAAATATAGCAAGATGGGGAAACGGAAATTGAGAGAAAAGATATTTTACAGAAAGAATATATATGCCAGCTGGTGTGTGTGTGTGTGTGTGTGTGTGTTATATCCACTCTTAGGGCATATCTAAAAAGCATATTTGTGTGGTTTAGAAGCAGAGAATTATGAAATTGGATGTCTATAATCTATAAAATTTATTATACTAATCCTGTATGCTCTAGCTTGGGGTCAGAAAGTACTTTCTTTCAAGGACCCGATCATATGTACTGGTGTTTGTTTTATTAGGCATCCAGTCTGTCACACAACTATTAACTTCTCACATTGTGTCATGTAAAGCAGCCATATACAATAAATAGCTCTGTATACCTTCTTTATATTAAACTACCCCTACCCCAACACAAGCCAATCACTTGTGTGTTTTCCATCTTGATTTGTTGATATGCTTGTGTTTTCTAAGCTTTTTTTCCTCAAACCATTTTCCTTCAAACCCTTCCAATTCTGTGTAACAAGCAGGATTTATTCTATGTAAAGCAATGTTGAAAATGAAGACATGACATGTATAGTGCCTTCAACATTGCTTTCTTTTTGTAAAAAATATTATTTATTTGAAAGTCAGAGTTACACAGAGAGAGAAGGAGAGGCAGAGAAAGAGAGAGAGAGGTCTTCCATCCACTGGTTCACTCCTCAACTGGCTGCAATGGCTAGAACTGCACTGATCTGATGCCAGGAGCCAGGAGCCTCTTCTTGGTCTCCTACATGGGTGCAGGGGCCCAATGACTTGGGCCATCTTCTACTGCTTTCTCAGACCATAGCAGAGAGCTGATCAGAAGTGGAGCAGCTGGGACTCAAACCAGCACCCATATGGGATGCCAGCACTGCAGGTAGAAGCTTTACCCACTACAACAACAACGCCAGCCCTTCAACATTGCTTTTGAGAACTGCTAACTTATCTCCAGCACAACACCTACAATGAATTAAGATCATACCATAACATAAAACAGCGTAACATCTGAACAATCAAAATCTGAAATCAACACATAATATTGTCAAATGAAAAGCTACAATTAACGAGCTTCCATATTTATGTTCTACATAAAAACATATTATAAAAGTCAGGAAACTTTAACGAATTCAGACTTTCTGTAAAGTACATTAAGCAAATATGAAACCCTAAAAATTTATTTCAAAAGTGCTCCTCTTGTGGTTGGCATTGAGGTGCAGCAGGTTAAGTGCCACTTGGGACACCACCATCCTACATTGCAGTGCCGGTTTGAGTCACAGGTGCTCTGCATTTCCAATCCAGCTTCCTTCTAATGCTCCTGGGCAGACAGGGGATAATCGCCCAGGTACTTGGCCATTAATACCCATGTGGAAATCTTGAATGAAGTTTCAGCTCCTTGATTCACCCTGTCCCCGTGTTGGTTGTTGTAGTCATTTTGGAAGTGAATCAGCAGATGGAAGACCTTTCTCATTTTGCTTATCTGATATATATAAATATGTGTGTGTGTATATATAATCTTTATACAATAATTTTTAAAAATGCTTCTGTTAGGGAGAAGTAATTTTCAACATTGTTTTTTGCTACAAAAATTTAAAAATAAAACAACATACTAACGAAAATATTCAGGTTCATTATTGCCATCTATTTACTAGAAGATTGAAAAACACTCTGTGAAAGTCCAAACTTTACACTCAACAAAATGTAGATGCATTCTTAACTTAATTATAGGAGATAACTAAAGCAAAATCTTAGAGACAGACAATTTTTCATAATGTTTGATTTGTGTCCAAATGTTGTTCCACCAGCTTTTTCACATTCTGCCCCATTTCTGGGGACTGTGATGTACTAGCTTCTAGTTTTATTAACATTGTCATGAAGTTCTTACATCTCTTCCCATTTTCTAGCATTGTTGAAGGAATATTGGTCTAAGCAGCTGCTGGGTTCTGTGCTTTGAGATTGTGCTTTGAGATTGTGCGTGATTCCCTGGCCTGAAATTTCTAAACTACATACTCAGAGCTCCTGCAGGCCCTAAATGCACTGGGCTCAACATTCCTAAAATTAAATAATAGTGGATTAGGATCCATGTCACTAAATAAAATACAGAAAGTAGCAATTACTAATTACTAATGGTCATGGCTCATTATGAAAATATATGTGGCTGGTGCCGCAGCTCAATAGGCTAATCCTCCGCCTAGTGGTGCCGGCACAGGGGGTTCTAGTCCCAGTCAGGGTGCCAGATTCTGTCCCGGTTACCCCTCTTCCAGGCCAGCTCTCTGCTGTGGCCCGGGAGTGCAGTGGAGGATGGCCCAAGTGCTTGGGCCCTGCACCCCATGGGAGACCAGGATAAGTACCTGGCGCCTGCCTTCGGATCAGCACGATGCGCTGGCCGCAGCGCGCTGGCCGTGGTGGCCATTGGAGGGTGAACCAATGGTAAAGGAAGACCTTTCTCTCTGTCTCTCTCTCTCACTGTCTACTCTGCCTGTAAAAAAAAGAAAAAAGAAAATATATGTAATATAAAAATACGAAGATACAAAAATGGTCAAATTGAAATAGTTGTAAAAGGAATAGGAGGCAGATGCAAAAACGAAGCATTTTTTGTAATTAGTTAAAGTACACATAAAGGAAACAAAGTTTACTGGAAATTGTTATTATATATTGATAAAATGTTTAAATATCCAGTAATGTATATAATTTATAATTTTATATTAATTAATTATAATTCAACATATATAAAGTAACACTTTAGCAAAGATAATTTGAGAAATTAACTCTCAAGGAAGAATTTTATCCTCATGTTTCAGTAACTGGCACATAGGAAGGCAAAAATCAAGTATGTTTACAGGAAGTGTGAACAGCATGAATTTGAACTAATGAACTCACATAGAATGGTGCTAACAAGTGGAGAAGTCATACTATTTCTAGCAATACACACACATTGCCCAACAGTTTACAATCTAGATTAAAAAGCAACTTGACATCTTTCAATCAGTATCATGAACTTTTATTGTTAGAGCATACATCGAAAAACAAGAAATGGCTACATTGTATAACAAGAAATAACCAGATAAATGCACTTGATTGATTCAAGAAGTAGATTCTCAGTTAAATTATTTCCTTAACCAGCTGCAAACAATATCTCACTGAGGATTTTTCTTAATTTGGCATAGTGATTAAAAATTCCTCTCACGTGATAGCATCATGGTTCAGTGGGTTCACTTGCTGCCTTCACACCAGCATTCCATATGAGTCAGGTGTGAGTCCTGGCTGATCCATTCTGATTAACTTCCTGCTAATGAGCCTGGGAAAGCAGGACAAGATGACTCCAGTACCTGGGCTTCTACTACCCACACGTGAGACCTAGATGGAGTTTCAGGCTACAGGCTTTCCTGTGGCCCCAACCCGGCCTGAGAGGCCTTATAGGGAGTAAACATGTATGCGGAAAATCTCTTTCTGTCTTTTCTCCCTCTGTCACTGTGCCTTTCAAATAAATAATTTTTTTTCTAGCAGAGAGACACGGTTTTATTTTACTGTCATGCATATAAGAAGATCAATATATTAATGATGCATTTCCAGCTTGATGCATCAATCTCACAAGTAGTATGCTTTTTAGAAAAGGAGACATTTCCATCACTAAGTTATTACCAAAGAAAGTGATCATGACAAACCACACATTTTTAGATTACTTTTCCATGAAACAATATTTTGACATTTATGATAATGCCAACTTATCCAAAATATGATTCTTTTTTTTTTTTTTTTGACAGAGTGGACAGTGAGAGACAGAGACAGAGAGAAAGGTCTTCCTTTTGCCGTTGGTTCACCCTCCAATGGCCGCTGCGGCCAGCATGCTGCAGCCGGCGCACTGCGCTGATCTGATGGCAGGAGCCAGGTACTTATCCTGGTCTCCTATGGGGTGCAGGGCCCAAGCACTTGGGCCATCCTCCACTGCACTCCCGGGCCACAGCAGAGAGCTGGCCTGGAAGAGGGGCAACCGGGACAGAATCTGGCACCCCGACCAGGACTAGAACCCAGTGTGCCGGCGCCACAAGGCAGAGGATTAGCCTAGTGAGCCGGGGTGCCGGCCTATAATTTTTTTTTGACAGGCAGAGTGGACAGTGAGAGAGAGAGAGAGACAGTTGAGAGAAAATAAAGCCAGTATAGCTCAATTTTTCAAGCAAGTAGGAACAAAATAACAAGATTAAATACTAGTGAAACAAGGACACAGAACTAATCTTCCACATATCTTAGGTCTCATAAACAAACAATCCAAAAAAAAAGCAAGAGAAAGCATTTGAAGTTGCCTTGTATTTGTCTACACCACTAAAGTTTAGGCAATGTATTTAACAAACCAACTCCCTTCAAGTTGTCCCTTTGCCATGCTAACAAATGGATTACTTCTTCCATCACCACTGGCAGGTTAAGTAACCCTTTGTAGAAAGCCAAATCCTCTTTCTTGCCTCAGTTATCGTCCGTTTCATTACTTCCTCTGGCCTTTTTCAGTTTTCTCTAAATAGGATACAATCACTATCTCTTTAGTTCTTCTTTCCATTATAAACTAGATCTCAACTTTTATTCCTTCTAGATTTATCTCCCTTTGAGCCTCCAGAAATGGCTAAATGGGTTGAGGAGTTGGGAAGTGAGTTGAGGGAGCACAAAAGTCCTAACAATATATTTTATTGAAAACCTTTCTCTAGGAAAAATAGAGCCTAAGTAAACTTGAGCGCCTACTGTTGCAAATATTTCTATCAGTGTTTATAATTTTTTGTAAGAAATAGGAGAAGGAAGAGTAAAGAGGGATAGAAGTGTCTGGGCAGTAGCCAGGGGGATGGCACAGTGACAAATAGGATTATTACATAATCAGTGGTACAGAGAGAGTAATGGCGTAGCATAAATCCTATGGAACAAGTGGGCCCTCTGCTGCTCTCCCTTGATATAGTTAAGACCCAGTAATTGTCCATAGACCATGTGCCTGTAATGCTGGATGCAGAGAGTGAGTTGAATGAATGGGCTTCCAAACAACCCTAGAAATCCAGGTGGCGGTAACCAGAACAAAGGCCCTGGGAACAAAGAGGGTATAAACAGTGCAGATAAAGCCAGTGCAATTTACACCAATCATTTGCTCAGCTTTGCAATGGTATGAACCCTTGCCATGCAGCATGTGTTATTGCAGAAGAGCATGAAGGCCAAGTGGAAGTGAAGCAGCATGTTTGAGACAGTCTCAATCCTGAGGCTTAAAAAACTGAATATTCACCAGAAGACAGGGTGGAGAAAGGTCAACAACACAAAAACCAGGCATATCCATCATGGTGGTTCAAGTTCAGCAGAAGGTGGTAAGCAATCTTGTGCAGTATTCCCATGACAACAGTTAACCCAACTGGAATCCAAAGGGCCTAGGGATCTCCAATGATTCCATTATTGGGGGACATTTGTCTCTAGACACCTTCACAGAACACCTAGTATTGCAGTGGATTTGGCCACAGTAAACTTTGATAAGCTCAGCAATTTGACAGATTCTGAAAGGCTGTGGTCTGAAAACCAGGTGAAGGAACTGCAGATAAGATCTTGGTTTCAAAGGGTGAAGGTCTGGTGTCCATGTCCTTTGTGCCATATGATTGTTGTGTAAAGAGACAGCACTCTGCCAGAGGATCAGAGCTCATGTTCCTTGATGATCAACTTGTTTCTGAAGTAGGGGTTTAATTTGAGTTTGCAGCCAACTCTGATTTCCTTCAGCTACCAAACGGTTATGCACCTCAGCATCTCTGCATTTTGGAACCTAAGCATGATGCATGATGGGGATTGTTCCAAAAGGCAGTCATCTAGATATCTCAGGTATTCTGAATGACACAGCTTCACCACTTCAGATATCTGCCCAAATTTTTGCTCCCACTGTTGGACAGCCCTGTCAGCCTGGACATTCAGTGTCTGCTTCCTGTTGGGTGATTTCCAGGTGTTTCTTGAGCAGAGCCACATTCAGAGGCCAGGCCCACAACTCCTCCTTCACCTCCTCTACCATTCTAATTTCCTCCACCACTTCAGTTTACCTACTGGCGTCTCCACCTGCAGCTCATCCTCCACCACCTGCTTTCCCTTCACTCCTTCATTCTCCAACACCTCACCCATGGCTTCTGAGAGATGAGATGCTTTTCAGTCTTCACTTTCTCAGCCTTGCCCCCGCCATCACCTCAGATGACAACCTCCCTGTGCTACATCTTGAGGTCTTTCTTCTCAGCATGACAGGCAGTTTCCGGGCTGCAATGAGTCATCACCCACAGAAGCTCTTTCCAGTCCTCTGAGGGATGCCAAGGCTCCTTCCTGGCCTGAGGTCTGTAAGGGGTCTTGATCACCTGGGCTCACATCTGAGGAGTATGAACACAGTCCAGAGAATACTGGGGTACATACACCTTATCTGAAAGCAGGGGCAGTGGGAGTGCCACAGATTCTGAGCTTCCCTTGTCCATCTCTGCCATCACTTGTGCCACCTCAACTTCTTCATAGAGCCTCATGCACTGCTCCAGATCTCCCAGTGGATGTTGGAGAAGAGTAGGCTGAGGGTTTGGGGGAGAGAAGTCTTCTCAACCCTGTCCAGGTCCCTCTTATAATGAATAGACCAATGATAGGGCAATGTCTGTTTTCCTCACAGAAGCTGCACTCCTAATAAAGAAATAAATCTTAAAAAATCATCTCAAATAATGCATAGGTAAACATTAAGAGAACACCAAAAAGTAAGAATAGGGAACTTTGGAACTATAATGGACTTTAAAATACTACATATTATATAGATAAAAACGTTGAAGGTGTTTAGATGTGCAGAGGTGATGAACTAGAAGGACAGAATAAACTAACATAAAAAAACTAGAGGAGCCAGCGCTGTGGCGTAGCAAGTAAAGCCTCTGCCTGCAGTGCTGGCATCCCATATGGGTGCTGGTTTGTGTCCCAGATGCTCCACTTCCAATCCAGCTCTCTACTATGGCCTTGGAAAGCAGTGGAGGATGGCCCAAGTCCTTGGGTCCCTGCACCCACATGGGAGACCCAGTGGAAGTTCCTGGCTCCTGGCTTCGGATCAGTGCATCTCTGGCCATTGCAGCCATCTGGGGAGTGAACCAGCGGATGGTACTAACTCACTCTCTCTCCCTCTCTCTCTCTCTCAATCTCTCTCTCCCTCCCTCCCTCTTCCCTCTCTGTGTAACTCTTTTAAATATAAAACAAACAAATAAATAAATAATAAAACAGAAGAAAACATACCTAAAACTTAAGGCAAATAAAAGTAGTATCTTTAATGATTTGTTTCTTCGAAATTTGTATTAACATGAAATCCCTATACATTTTATGGACTATTATACAATATTCCAACAGTTACATGCAGCTTAAAGCAATTATACCTGGCTATAGTTACCAAAAGATGGAACATTTGAGATTAATGAACAGTCATTAAATCAAACAAATGACAACAATAAAATCCAGTTCTTAAGAGTTCCAGCATGCTCCAAAACCAACCACATATTGATAAATGATTTCATTGTGAAAACAGCAGCAAAAATTTAAAGTGAAGAAAATACAAAGGGAAACCTGGGCTGAAGTGCAGTAATGCATTTCATTTCTCCTGGATTATGTGCATTGATTTCTCCTAATAAATTTGCACTGGGTGACCCACTGCCATGATCTCGGAAATCACAAACACAGCTGATCATACTTGCATCTACTAAATTCCATTGGAGACAGCCTGGGGTCCACAAGGCTGAGGCAAAGGAATAAACTTATAAAGATTCCCAAAGAAAGTGTTTTGGGTAGTTTTCTGAAGTAGGAGGCCTTCAACATCTTGAGATTCCATGCTACTCTGGCCCCAGTAGGGTGCATAGGTTGCATTTCCACAGGCAGAGGGAACTTTCTTTCCCCAACATCCTAATACTAAAATCACAGTAATGTTGTTTCTTCAAAGTTTGTATTAACATGAAATCCCTATACATTTTATGGACTATTATACAATATTCCAACAGTTATATGCAGCTTAAACCAATTACACCTGGCTATAGTTACCCTAGTTCTGTGGAACACCAGGGTGCAATTAGCTCTACTCAAATGCATTGTGCAACTCATTATCAAATCTCCAACATCCTTCATATTTCCCAGGCACAATTTAAGATTCAAGGTGAAGATATATGTTTGTGTGTACATGTGAAACATACACAATGAAATATAAACAAAAGATAACTAATTCCTACATATGGACAAGACGAGGTACCGTCTTCCTGAGCAGAGCTTACCTCACTCTCTCCCTCTAAGTTTTACATTCAAAATAAGTAAATATTTTTAAAAAATTTCAAATCCTTCCCATTATAATTGTAATTTATTATATATTATGTTAATAAGCTCCCCATGACAGAGATATTAAAATTAGAGGAAATGTGCATCCTGGAATCATTGAAATACAATGCTATCTCTTGTGATTAATGTATATCTGCAAAGCCAAAATACTTGTATTATTTTACTTACCTAAAATGTCTAAGTTAAACAGTAATGGGAATTATATTTACCAATCATTAAACCATCAGTTGTGCTTGGAATTGTTTTAATTGTATAGATTACAGTTGTATAGAATTGTATAGATATTTATTTAAGTATCACAGTGTTATCTTGTGACAACATTATAACAAAATTCTCCCCATTTTATCAATCAGGAATTAATTGACGCACAGAAATGATAAAGAATAGGTGGCAACTGGTGGAGCTTAACCTAGCCTTCAAACTGAATTGTGGTGAAGGTAAAGGCCATGCTGTTTCCCAAAAAAGGTTGTTCATTAGTGTAGTGAGTAATGTGAATTCACAAATATTGTAGTTCCTTCAGAAGAAAAGTAACTGGGAAGTAGAGGAATAATATAGTATTTAAAGTTTTACAAGGACAAGAATAATTTTCTATGTTGAGAGTGTACACTATGATTCCCTAAATAGCCCTCATTTCACAGGATTGCTCTGCATTCAGCCTCTGCCAAAGGCCATCCAGAAGTGATAACACTTCTTGAAAGGACATGCATGATAAATGCCACTGAAAATGACATGACACCTCTTATGAAGGTATATAGTAGCAACTATTTCAGCATGAAATGGATATTATTTACTTAGAATAACAGTGAATTCATCTCAATTATATATACCAAAATCGTGAATCGTGTGGAATATTTCTTTTAAATTCCTAGCATTTCAATTTTTTCTTGGTGTATTACTGACAGGCTGTTCAGTACCATGAAGTGAAGTGTGCAAGTATTCTACTCAATTATGGGGCTGATCTAGATATTATGGATGAGAATGGCAACTTGGCCCTTCACTATGCAACCTACTGTGAGAATATCATAATAGCAAAACAATTGCTCTCACATAGTACAGATATTGAAAGGAAGAACAAGCTATGGATCAACCAACTTCATTTTAAATGTATTTAAAGTATGTTCCTTTTATATAGCCATACATCAGCTCAATGTCTTTACAATTTTAGGTCTTTGTTTCTCTGCCTAAATATCAATTCCCTTATCTATATCAGCATTTGTTGTCCATTATCTATTACTATGTAACAAATGTTCTTAAAATTAAACGTTTGTTGGGGGTGAGTAGTTGGCCTAGTGGTTAAGATGCCTGCACCCCCTATCAGAATGTATGGGTTCAAGTCTCAGCTCTGGCACATGATGATTGTTTTCTATCACTGCAGACATTTGGAGGCAGCAGATCATCAATCTAAGACCAATATATGTGAATGAAACCTATATCAGTGATAAGATTCAGTTCTAATTTTACATGGAAAATTGTCATTTTCTTCAGTAAGAGTACATCCTTACTTATTACCTTATTGATAGCCAGTCTATCTAGTTTATTTTTGTAAACTTATCTACTGCTAGGCAGTTGTATAGTTGTTTTGAATTAGGTATGTCAAGTAAATATTTGAATTTTGAAGATGAAATTCACTTCTGTCTTATCATCACTTGAATGATGATTTATGATTAAGATACCACTGACATCAAATCTTTATATAGCAACTACCATCATAATCTTCCCACTCGGGATCCTGGGTAAGGCTGCACACTGTTCCCATCTGCAGTGGTGAGGTAAAAGGAACACTTAATGAGATTTCATTCGTGGCAAGAATGTATTCTTGAGGAGATAATAATGTAAAAAACTTTCACAAGCTGTATCAATTAGGAACTTGGTAAAATTAAGTTGACTAGTCTAAGTCAAGTGTTTGATGGCTGATCACTTTTTGACTAGGGGGATGTTACACATAAAGAAAAAGAAAGAGAAATCTTCTTTGAGCAACAACAAAAACACTCATAGCAACTATTTCTCATTATGTGTCTCTGTTATTTAAAATACCCTTTTTGGTGTTGGCACTGTAGTGTAGTGGGCTAAGCCTCTGGCTGTGGTGTAGGCATCCCATATGAGCACTGGTTCATGTCCTGGCTGCTCCTATTCTGGTATGGCTTGGGAAAGCAGCAGAAGATAGCCTAAGTCCTAGGCCCCTGCATCCTCATGGGAATTCCAGAAGAATCTCCTGGCTCCTGGATTCAGATGGACCCAGTTCTGGATATTGTGGCCATTTTGGGAGTGAACCAGTGGATAGAAAACCTTTCTCACTGTCTTTCTCTCTGTCTGTAACTCTACCTCTCAAATAAATAAATAAATTTTTTTAGAAATATCCTTTTTTGTCAGTGCACCTTGACTTAATTTTGGTCATATTTGCATGATCTTCTTAATGTACAGGAAAGTAGCATAACTCAAAGTTAAATGAGGACTCAATATATTTGTTTTTTTATTGTTTGCTTTTAGTCCTCATCAATGAAAGAAGAGCAAATTTAAAGTTTCTTATCATTACTGTCCATTGCATAAAAGGGAACAGTTTTAGTTCATAACATTACAGGATCCTAGCATGTTTGCTTATTTTTCTGATTACATTCCTTTTACCTTTCAAAAAGAAATGAGATAATTGAGGACTAGGTGTTTCAGAATCATGAAATTAGTTCACCACAGGCAAAATGAAAATGAATATTAAATACTTTTGTAAGTTGTTATGCCTCATGCAAATGTAGAAACAGTAGTTCTAGCAAGAGAAATAAGACACAGTACGTGATTTGAGGATGGGGTGTATAATTTTCATACTGTACTTCCATTACTAATTGATGGCTCCAGGATAAATAGATTAAGAATGAGAAAATAAAAAATTCCAAACTTTATGCACAAAATGCATACATTATTTTGATATTAAATTTGTACTGTCATACAGATAAATATACATACATATATTTCTTTTCACTGGTTTAGTGGAAAATCCTCCATTCATCAAGGTTAATCTTACACGACCTACAAGTATCTGTTCAAATATCATTTTTTTAACAAAAGGAGCTCCCTGAGTCCAATATAAATGATCTCTTCTGTGTTTCTCTCCATAAAAATGTAATCTTTTATGCTATGCTTACCTTCTGGATTCTATACTGGTGATAGATTTTGTCCTTCGTAATGTACAAGGCACCCAATACATACTGAGAAATAAAGAAGTGCCAAGAGGAATTTGGTGTCATTAGAGGTGGTTTCTGGTATAGGGGAGAAAGGGATGAAGGTAGACTTCATGAATGAAACATTGCTCCTCATGAATGCCTCTCTAGTGATTGTCATCTCTTGCATATGTACAGCCCATCAGCCCCTACAGGAAAAAAAAAAACTACCATGATTTGTTCTAAGCCAGAGAGAGTAAAGTGAACTGTCTTGGATCTGAGCTCTAAACAAATGTCAGTCTGTAGTTACAGAGGAAGAATATTTCAGAGACCAGAAAAAGTACTTCTAACACCCTACACTTCCTGATCCACACCAGGGAGGTGAGAGCAGTGCCTCTACCCGAGGGTCAGCTGCTTGCCCTCACATGCTCAGCAATGCTCAGCTTGTTCTTAGGAGCTCCATGATCGTGAATGAATGAAGCATTTTCACTCCTCCTAAGGGTTTCATGCAGGGGTTCATGGAAAGACATCCCCATCTCCACCTGTCCCACAGCAAGTTCTCAAGACTCACTCCCTCTGCCTGTCCTCTCCTTCCCATCCCACCCCTTTCCCTGTCTTCCCCACACCTGTGCCTCTGGCCAGGCGCTGGGCATGGCTTTTTGCAGTCAGTGGAGAAGCAGGGAGCTTGGCCAGGGTGTGGAGCAGGTCCAGAGTTGACATCTGTCATCTGCCCAGCCTTGCATCCGTTTCCTTCCCTGGGAACTCCTCCTCTTGCCTCATGGCTATACCTGCTCTTCAGCAGCCTGCTCCCTGCCACAGTGCTCCAGTTGAGAGATGAACACCTAACCTGCCATGGGACTTTTCTAACAAGGAGAAAGACATACACACACAACAGACACACATATCGAGAGAGAGAGAGAGAGAGAGAGAGAATGAGAGAGAGAATGAGAGAGACAGAGAGAGAATGAGATAGAGAGACAGAGAGAGGGAGAGAATTACTTATGTCCTTTTTTGGAAGGAAGAATCTAAAGAGAGACAGTGAGGCTAGCAGGGATCGGGGATGGAAAGAAAGTCTGGGGCCCACCAGGCCCCATGCCTACTCCTTCTCACATCCCCACCTCATCACTGCTCTTCCTGCCATCCAGCCAATTCACTTGGTCTCTGGGTCTCTTTTTGCACAGTGGCTGCAGACAGGGCTTCTGTGCTAGACAGACCAGTCATCTCTGGGTAAGACACACAGACAGACAAAGCTTCAGGCAAGAGTGGCATGGCTTCTAGGCAAGATAGATAGGGCACTTAGAAAAAGAACAGGGCATCTTGGCAACACAGAAAGGACAGAGGTTATGGGATTTGGGCAAAATAGACAGGGACTCGTGGCAAGATAAACAGAATAAAGCCTCTGGGCAAGATGGACACGCAGGCTGACAGGGCATCTGGGCATGACAGACAGACAAGGCCTCTGGGAAAGACAGACAGCCTTGTGGGCAAGGGAGAAAGAGAGAGAAACAGGGCCTGTGGGCAAGACAGAGACAGACAGGGCCCCCTGACAGGATAGACAGGCAGGGCCTCAGGGTAAGACAGAGACACAGAGAGACAGGACCTCTGGGAAAGACAGTCACACAGACAGGGCCTTATGCAACGAACAGGCCTAGGTAAGATAGAGAAATGGGGCAATGGGCAAAAAGATAGAACATGGCCTCTGCACAAAAGCTAAGCCACATCCCCATGAATCATTCATTTAACAAATTTACTTTAAAATTGCATATTGTATTCTGAATAACTATGTTCTTTCTCATGCTAATACTTCACACTTAATACTTAATAACTGACTCTTTTAGTTTCAGCTCATTCACTCTACAATTGGACTCGTTTTAACTGCAGTATCATGAGGATGTAGTGAGATTATATATCGGTAGTGGGTAGATAATCACTTTGGACACATTCAAAGTGTACCAGGATAAAGTAAACATGCATTAATCATATAAACAGAACATTCTTGGTTAAGAATCTGGACTTTAACATCACATAGGCCTACGTTCAAATTTCAGTTCTGCCAGTGACATCCTGAGTGCTTCCAGGCACTATCATGCCCCTTTCTAATCTTCATCTTCTGCATTGGTGATTAGAAAATAATGGAAACATACCTCAGAGAGTGTGGGGAGCAACTGGGAGCAACTTGGACTAGACTAAGTTACTGGAATTAAGACTTATTCTATGCATCTGCTCTCCCACAATATGGCGCTGGGAGAGGAGGAAACAGCTTCTACACAGCTGCCTCTCACCAACTTGACAAGCTGCAGGAGCTGCTCCTGATTGGAGGAGAGCAGCGTACTCGGCATGTGGGTAGCAGAGTTGGGATTGGTGGAAGAGGACTATAAAGGAGGAGAGAGACAACATGCACCAGGAACATCTAAGGGGAACATCTATCCAAAGGAACACCTGTGCAGCCCCCGAGAGAGCCGGCCGGCGGTGTGCCGCTCCCCCGCGGAAGTGGGGAAAAGTGGCAGGGGGAACCGCCCTTCCACGGAGGTGGAAGGGACAGTAGCCAACCTGGGAAGAACTAGCAGCAAACCCAGGGAGGGCCGAGCAGACAAAAGAACAGCGCAGGGTCCTGTGTCGTTCCTCCACGAAGAGGGGGAGCGACAAGAGAGCATTAGTCAAAACTCAATGAGATAATCAACACTATCAGTCACAGGGCCTGACACAAATTCATGACTCATTCATTGAAGAATTTCAGGTATAATCCATTTGAGGTTACAACAGCAGAATGGGAGATCCAAGATGACTGAAAAGGGAAAAGGCATGCTGATTTTGACCACTTGAAGATAACAGAAGGAAAGAGGAGTAATTGCATTTCCAGGGGAGAGTTGAAGAGATGTGAGCAGTGGAAATTCTACAGAAAAAAGAGAGACCTCATGGAGCAACATGGGCAGTACAAACACCCAGCCATGTGGGATACCACTGGGGACAACTGGGAGTGGAGGAGACACCAACTTTTTGGAGCAAAGTGAGAACTATCTATGTTAGCCTGTATCACTGTTGATATTGACTGAGGGAGAATGTGGAGCACAATGACATTGAGTCCAGCCTGGAGATCAATGGGGAACAGGGTGCCCACCTTACTCTGACATAGACAGCACATTATTTTCCTTCCATTTCCCCACAAGGGTGCTTGGTGACTAGCAGGGAACAAGTGCCACCTTAATAAGGTGGGTAGAGGTTGCTACAGCTCACATGTAAATGACTAGGGAATTTTGTCATCAGGATAAAACCATGGTCCCCACTGACTTCAAGTCTGGCCTGAAGAGTTGGCAGGGAATGATGCAACAACTTACGCCTACGAGGCACCCCCTCTCCTCATTCCTTCATGGACACTGAGACATAAACTGCCACAGGAAAGCACTGATGGACAGCTGGCTCTGGCTTTCTCCACAAATGAGCAGAGTCCCTGTTCCCTGTGAGAGTGGGAGCCCTGTGTGCTATGACTATGGAAATTCTGTGACTGCATGATAGGGCATGTAGTGTAGCTGAATCCCTGAGCAATCACTGTCTGGATCAAGAAAATCAGAGTTCCCTGTGTGCCTGGGGTAGGTCATTGCAGAGGCATCTGTGCTCACACTGAGGACCGCACAGATCCATTTTGTGGTACATATGCCTGTTTGATAGGGATGTGTAGCTACTGTTGGCTCATCCTGGGCATTGATCACCATGGAAGAGAGATGAGGTAGTGATCAGTCCTCATTTGGTAGACACTTTGGTTTCCTTTTCATTTCTTGAATATAATGAATGTTTGACTATTTAATTTTCTTTAGATATATATACACCCAGGAGTAGGACTGCTAGACCTTATGGTCTTTCTATTGGAGGTATAGTAAGGATATAAAAGAGCACAAAGAAATTATAAGTTGTAAACATCAATTTCTAAGTCATAAAATGTGAAAACATATTGGATAATGTTCATATACAGAGGTAATCCATAAAAACAAATACAACTGATAACACATTACTAGAAATTCCTATTATATATATAATATATATTTATATTCTACTAATTACTAAGTACCAGCAAGAAACAAATAGAAAATATTATTAAAGGGCAATAGGCAGACTAGAAAAAAATGTGCAAGAGAAATGAGAAAAAGGATTAAATTATGCAATATCTTTAAACATTCTTTAAATCAATATGAAAATACAGACGACTCAATATAAAAAGAAGTGCACACATATAATGAATAAGAATGGCTCTGAACCAATAAACAGCCATTAAATTGTAACTGACCTGAAGGAAGTTCCTGCAACACCCAAGTAGGATCTTCTCAGGAAGATGCACCGGGAGGCGGGAGGGAGGCCAGCAGTTGACAGGACCAGGGAGGAGAAAATCCCTCCTGGCACAGCGAGGCTGGAGCCGAAGACACAGTTGAATTGAAAACTTTATCTTTAAACAAAAATCCTTTCAATGAAATTATTTTTAATTGTTTTACCTAGAAACTTTTTATTTAATGAACACAAACTGCATGCATTTCATAAATACAACTTTAGGAACATAGTGATTCTTATCATCTTACCAGCCCTCCCACCCATTTTCTTACCCTTCTTCCTACTCAATCTCATATTCCTAGACTTACTGTTTTATTTTTTAATCTTTTAAAGATTTGTTTATTTATTTATTTTTAAGATTAATTTAATTTTTAAAGATTTATTTATTTATTGAATGGCAGAGTTACAGAATAGCATGGAGAGAGAGAGACAGAGAGAGAGAGTGATTCTTCCAGCCACTGGTTCACTCCCCAAGTAATTGCAATGGCTGGAGCTAAGCTGATCTGAAGCCAGGAGCCAGGATCTTCTTCCAGGTCTCCCAGTTTCCCACACTGGTACAGGGGCCCAAGCACTTGGACCATCTTCCACTGTTTTCCCACTGTTATCAGGGAGCTGGATCAGAAGTGGAGCAGCCAGGACTCAAACCAGTTCACATATGGGATGCAGGCACTGCAGATGTCAGCTTTACCTACTACATCACAGTGCTGGCCCCATTCTTATTGTTTTAATAGCATCCATTCTCCATTAACTTCATGCACATAAGATTAACTCTATACTAAGAGTTCAACAAATAGTTTGAAGAAAAATCTCCTCCTCAATAGTCCAAACAAGGGCTCTTCAAAGTCATCACATCCTAAAGTGTAAATTTCATTTCTAGAGATTACCTTTTAGATGCTCTGTTAGTTACCACAGATCAGGGATAACATATGGTGTTTGTCCTTTTGGGACTGGCTTATTTCACTAAGTATAATGTTTTCCAGTTGTATCCATTTTGTTGCAAATGACAGGATTTCATTTTTTACTGCTGTGTTCCATGGTGTACATATTGAGTGAGGAAAAGTTGGAAGCATTCCCACTAAGATCCAGAACCAGACAAGGATGCTCATTCTCACCATTGCTATTCAGTATAGACCTGGAAGTTTTAGCAGGAGCCAGTAGGTAAGAAAAAGAAATCAAAGTGATGCAGTTTGGGAAGAAGGAAGTCAAACTATCCTTATTTGCAGATGCTATGATTGTATATACAGGGGAATGAAAAGACTCCACTAAGAGGCTACTGGAATTCATAAAAGAGTTTGTGGGAAAGTGGCAGAATATCAAATCAACACACAAAAATCTATGGCCTTTCTATACATAGACAATGCCATAGCTGAGAAAGACCTTCTAAGATCCATCCCACTCACAACAGCAAAAAATTAAAAACCTTGAGGTTAACCAAGGACATCAAAAATCTCTACAATGAGTATTCCAAAACACTAAAGAAAGAAATAGAAGAAGACATTGAAAAATGAAAAAATCATCCAAGTTCATGGATTAGAAGAATAAATATCATGAAAATATCCACAATACCAAAAGCAATTTGCAGATTTAATGTGATGGCAATCAAAATACCAAGGTCATTCTTCTCAGATATAGAATAAGCTAAGCTGAAATTTATATGGAAACACAGGAGACACTGAATAGCTAAAGCAATATAATACAACAAAAACAAAGCTGGAGGCCTCACAATATCAGATTTTGAAACAGACTACAGGGTAGTTATAATCAAAACAGCCTAGTACTTGCACAAAAACAGATGGATAGCCAAATAGAACAAAATAGAATCTCTGGAAAACAACATGCTTATCTGTAAGCAACTTATCTTTGACAAAGGAATTAAAATCAATTTTTGGAGTAAGAGCAGTCTCTTCAACAAATGATGCTGGGAAAACTGGATTTCCACATGGAGAAATATGAAGAAAAACCAGTACCTTACACCTTACACAAAAGCCCACTCAAAATGGATCAAAGACCTAAATTTGTGACTCAATACCATTAAATTATTAGAAAACATTGGAGAAACCCTGCAAGAGATTGGCAAAGGTAAAAAGTTCTTGTGAAATTCCCCAGTAGCACAGGCAGTCAAAGCCAAAATTGACAAATAGGATTACATCAAATTGAGAAATTCTGCACTGCAAAAGAATTGCTCAGCAGATTGATTAGGCAACTAACAGAGTGGGAGAAATTATTTGAAAACTATGCAACTGAGTTCTTTTCTGGTAGTGTCTGTTGGGAGTTTTGTATATTTCTTGCACTTGGATGTCTCTTTCTGTCTCCAGATTGTGGAAGTTCTCTATTATTTCATTAAGAAAGCCTTCGAACCTGTTCTCTCTTTGCACACCTTCTGGAATTCCTAGGATCTGTAAGTTGGATCATTTGATAGAATCTTGTAAACCTGAAACTGTGATTTAAAATGTTCTGTTTCTCATTCTTGTATTTTGTCTGACTGCATTATTTCTGGAAGTTTGTCTTCTAGTTCTGATAGTCTTTCTTCTGTTTCATCTATTCTATCGCTAAGTCTTTCCACTGCATTTTTTATTTGGTCTAGTGAATTCTTCATTTCCAGTATTTCATTCTGGCTTCTCTTTAAAATCTCAATTTCTTGGGAGCACTTTTCATTTAGATCATGAACTTGTTCCTGATTGCTTCTAAGTAACCTATTAATTTTCTGAATACCTTTTCTGGCATGTCCTCGACCTCTTCTTCAGCCTTCAATTGAAGATTTATATTGCTCCTTTGGCGAGTTCATAAATTCTTCCTTATTCTTATTGAGGATTTTTCCTTTGTTCCTCGTCATTTGTGGTAGATTTCTTGTTGATTTTATGTAAATTGTTTTTCCTGTGCTATGAGCTGCTATGTGTCTGTGTTTTGCAAGTGGAAGCATGGCAGCCCTGTCTCCTGGAAATCTGTTTACTTCTGGATCATGATGGAGGTGGGTATCAGGGCTTTGGTGCACTAAGCCCTTCCTCCTGGAGCCAGGCTCACTTCTCACTGGTGCATGA
Source organism: Oryctolagus cuniculus (assembly GCF_964237555.1). Lineage (NCBI taxonomy): Eukaryota > Metazoa > Chordata > Mammalia > Lagomorpha > Leporidae > Oryctolagus > Oryctolagus cuniculus. The sequence goes on along the minus strand of NC_091442.1, from coordinate 50,445,002 downwards.
AATGAGCTCGGGTTTTCACTGTTTAGGATTAGTCCTTGCTGCACAGCTTGTGTGGTGAGGAGGAAATCACTCTGTAATGTGGTCCTTTCCCCCAGGTGGGACATGATATGAAGTACCCCCTGCAATTGATGCGTGTATGCATGGGAGACAGACATGGCAGCTCCCTGCTTACCCTCGAAAATGTAAACAATCAATATAGCTTCTCCTTGCTGGTTGTAGGTCCGGTTGGGGTGAGGTTTGAGACACAGAAGGACCATGGTGTGTCCAACCCCTCTGCCCATTTTCCTACAATTTCTCCTTCTTTCTGCTTGGAGTTTCAAATGCAGTGCAGTTCTCCAAGCTTCCCTGCCCACCAATGTCTGCAACTCCGTGGACTCACTACCTCTCACGTGCTTCAATGGAGGTGGAGGCACCAATGTCATCACTTTCTCTCTCCGCCGCTCCTTCTCTGCTTGTCCACCACCTCTCCCTCCTCTCTGCTCCCCCAGCATGGACCTGAGCAGTCTCTGGTGGACTCCTGGGCCACTCTGTGTGAATTTCGTGTGATTACACAGCTGACTTGTATCCTCTCTGCTCACTAGCTATCCATTTTTCCCCACAAAACTCAGAACTTCCCACTGCTATACCTCAATCTTGGCCTGCATTCTTGGATTGATTTCTAAATCACTCTATGTGGTTTGGTTCCTCTGTCCACTTTTCTTCATAAAGAGAAAGTTAAAAACTATTGGTTTGTTTTATATCTCAGGCTGTTTTGATTTGTTGTAAGATACCACAAAATTAGCAATTTTTAAAGGAAAAGTATGTATTTCTTATAATCTGGAGGCAAGGAAGTCCAAAATCAAGAGGCTGATCTAGAGTAGGGTATCTCACCACATCATAAAATTGCATGGGGAGATAGAGCAAGAAAGAAAACTCATAGCCTCAAGCCCTTTAAAACTTAGCATTAGTACGTTCATAAAGACCAAAACTGGGGGCATATTAGAACCATAGCAGTTTTCAAGTTAAAATGAGAGTTATTTTCCTTTTTATGAACTGTTGCTTAGTCCATGTGTACATTTTTATTTTAGCTACTCTACCATACACTTCTAGAATTCCTATTGTAGTATTTCCAGTTGCCTTTTCTACTTATAATTCTGATCTACTATCCTTTGTATTATTTTTATGCCAATCTCTACCAGAAAATATTTAATAACTGCTTAATCATCTCAAATTCTTCTTTAAAATTTGGGTTAATTTACGCTTCATTCTAATGATGTTTTCTCTTGAATATGAGTCACATTTTCCTTTTTTTTCACATGGGTAGTGATTCTGAATTTTATTCTGGATCCTATATTGTTATGTATTATAGGAATTGTGAATACAGTTGTATTTCTGAAATTATTTTTGTTTTACAAGTCAGTCAATAGGTTAGATTCAAATCCCAAAGACTGTATTCCTTGCAGTAAGGATTCTCTATTTCTTCCATTTATTTTACTAGTAGGGATAGAGACGGCCAGACTGATAACTCAATTGACATACATAAGTCTCACATCCACTGGTTCATTCTCCAAATACCTGAAACACCTGTGGCTGTGCCAGTCCAAAGGTAGAAACCAGGAACCGAATCCAGATCACAATTGAGTGGCAGAGATCAGATTACTTGAGTCAATATGTGCTGCTTCCCAGAGTGCATATTTGTAGGATGGTGAAATTTGAAGCAGAGCTTTGACATGAACCCACACATTCTAATATGGGATACAGACATCCGAAATGGCACCTTAACTGCTGCATCCATCAGACAACCCCTTGTGATAACTTAAATCCTTTGTTGCATGTCTACATGGTGATGATTTATTCAGTTCTTTTTTCATCTGAATTTTGTAAAAAAAACCTAATCATCTTTTTGTTTCTTTTAAAAAATGAAAAATAAGCATGTGTTTATGTATAAAATGTAATTATATATCTACAGGTAGCAGAGAATGGAGGCAAGGATTTGGGTCCAAATATGTGTCAGCCTAGAGTTGTGTTGTAAAAGAGGCAACAACAATAGTCATGTTTGGTTCTCTGAGTATAGTTCCACTCTCAGAGGAGTGGAAGAATTGGATCATTTCTTCTTGAATACAGCCTTTTGTGGACTTGGATTTTATTCTCCTGTACCTTTCTTGCCTTTTTAGGTTAGTTATATTATATAGATGTCCAGTAAGGAATAATTTGCCAAAGTCCACTTTAATGTATGGGGTAACAAGCAGTAGAGATAAGCAGTGAAACAAAAATTGGTTTGTTGCAAAGATCAGCAAGAGTGAGAGGCTTTTATGAGAAAGACCCATATAACAACAGAAAAGATATAGACCACAAAAAAAGAAATTAAAAATGTCATATTGCCACTAAACATACAGAAAATTAAAAGAAAATAAGGGGATACTATGCATCATTATTTCCCTACAGATTCAAAAATTTAGATGAAATAGATACATTTCTTTTTTTTTCAATTTTTTTAACTTTTATTTAATGAATATAAATTTCCAAAGTACGACTTATGGATTACAATGGCTTCCCCCCCATACCGTCCCTCCCACCCACAACCCTCCCCTTTCCCACTCCCTCTCCCCTTCCATTCACATCAAGATTCATTTTCGATTATCTTAATATACAGAAGATCAGCTTAGTATACATTAAGTAAGGATTTCAACAGTTTGCTCCCACACAGAAACATAAAGTGAAAAATAATAGATGATTTTTTAAATGATGATGAAATCAGATCAGACCTATTGTCATGTTTAATCCCAGTGAGAGTCAAGTTGGGAATTGATAATTTCTTTTTTTTTTTTACAGAAGATCAGTTTAGTATGCATTAAGTAAAGATTTCAACAGTTTGCACCCCCATTGAAACACAAAGTGAAATATATTGTTTGAGTACTCGTTATAGCATTAAATCTCAATGCACAGCACATTAAGGACAGAGATCCTACATGAGGAGTAAGTGCACAGTGACTCCTGTTGTTGACTTTACAAATTGACACTCCTGTCTATGGCATCACTAATCTCCCTATGCTCCAGTCATGAGTTTTCAAGGCTATGGAAGCCCTCTGAGTTCTCCGATTCTTATCTTGTTTAGACAAGGTCATAGTCAAAGTGGAGGTTCTCTCCTCCCTTCAGAGAAAGGTACCTCCTTCTTTGAAGACCTGTTCTTTCCACTGGGATCTCACTCACAGAGATCTTTTGCCAGAGTGTCTTGGCTTTCCATGCCTGAAATATTCTCATGGGCTTTTCAGCCAGATCGGAATGCCTTTAGGGCTGATTCTGAGGCCAGAGTGCTATTTAGGACATCCGCCATTCTATGAGTCTGCTGAGTATCTCACTTCCCATGTTGGATCACTCTCCCCTTTATTTATTCTATCGGTTAGTGTTAGCAGGTACTAGACTTGTTTATGTGCTCCCTGTGGCTCTTAGTCCTTTCATTATGATCAATTGTGAACTGAAATTGATCACTTGGAGTAGTGAGATGGCATTGGCACATGCCACCTTGATGGGATTGAATTGGAATCCCCTGGTATGTTTCCAACTCTACCAATTGGGGCAAGTCAGCCCGAGCATGCCCCAAATTATACATCTCTTCCCTCTCTTATTCCCACTCTTATGTTTAACAGGGATCACATTTCAGTTAATTTTCAACACTTAAGAATAACTGTGTGATAATTACAGAATTAAACCAGTCATATTAAGTAGAACAGACAAAAAAAAATACTATGAGGGATAATGTATTAAGTTTTCCATTAGCAGTCAGGGCTATGCTGATCAAGTCACCATTTCTCATAGTGTCCATTTCTCTTCAGGAGGTTTCCTTTTTGGTGTTCAGTCAGTTGTCACCGATCAGGGAGAACATATGGTATTTGTCCCTTTGGGACTGGCTTATTTCACTCAGCATGATGTGTTCCAGATTCCTCCATTTTGTTGCAAATGACTGGGTTTCGTTGTTTCTTACTGCGGTATAGTATTCTAAAGAGTACATATCCCATAATTTCTTTATCCAGTCTACCGTTGATGGGCATTTAGGTTGGTTCCAGGTCTTAGCTATTGTGAATTGAGCTGCAATAAACATTAGGCTGCAGACCGCTTTTTTGTTTGCCAATTTAAATTCCTTTAGGTAAATTCCAAGGAGTGGGATGGCTGGGTCGAACAGTAGCGTTATCTTCAGGTTTCTGAGGAATCTCTAGACTGACTTCCATAGTGGCTTGACCAGTTTGCATTCCCACCAACAGTGGGTTAGTGTCCCTTTTTCCCCACATCCTCGCCAGCATCTGTTGTTGGTAGATTTCTGTATGTGAGCCATTCTAACCGGGGTGAGGTGAAACCTCATTGTGGTTTTGATTTATATTTCCCTGATTGCTAGTGACCTTGAACATTTTTTCATGTGCCTGTTGGCCATTTGGATTTCCTCTTCTGAAAGATGTCTATTGAGGTCCTTGGCCCATCTCTTAAGTGGGTTGTTGGTTTTGTTTTTGTGGAGTTTCTTGATCTCTTTGTAGATTCTGGTTATTAACCCTTTATCTGTTGCATAGTTTGCAAATATTTTTTCCCATTCTGTCGGTTGTCTCTTCAATCTCCTGACTGTTTCTTTTGCAGTACAGAAACTTCTCAATTTGATGCAATCCCAATAGTTGATTTTGGCTTTGACTGCCTGTGCCTCTCGTGTCTTTTCCAGAAATTCTTTGCCTGTGCCAATATCTTGAAGGGTTTCTCCAATGTTCTCTAATAACTTAATGGTGTCAGGACGTAGATTTAGGTCTTTAATCCACGTTGAGTGGATTTTTGTGTAAGGTGTAAGGTAGGGGTCTTGCTTCATGCTTCTGCACGTGGAAATCCAGTTTTCCCAGCACCATTTATTGAATAGACTGTCCTTGCTCCAGGAATTAGTTTTAGATCCTTGATCCAATATAAGTTGGCTGTAGATGTTTGGGTTGATTTCTGGTGTTTCAATTCTGTTGCATTGGTCTATCCATCTGTTTCTGTACCAGTACCATGCTGTTTTGATTACAACTGCCCTGTAGTATGTCCTGAAATCTGGTATTGTGATGCCTCTGGCTTGTTTTTGTTACACAAGATTGCTTTAGCTATTTGAGGTCTCTTGTGCCTCCATATAAATTTCAGCACCATTTTTTCCAGATCTGAGAAGAAGGTCTTCGGTATCTTGATTGGTATTGCATTGAATCTATAAATTGCTTTTGGGAGAATGGACATTTTGATGATATTGATTCTTCCAATCCATGAACATGGAAGATTTTTCCATTTCTTGGTATCCTCTTCTATTTCTTTCTTCAAGGTTTTGTAATTTTCATTGTAGAGATCTTGAACGTCCTTGGTTAAGTTTATTTCAAGGCATTTGATTGTTTTGTAGCTATTGTGAATGGGATTGATCTTAGAAGTTCTTCCTCAGCCATGGCATTGTCTGTGTATACAAAGGCTGTTGTGCATTGATTTTATACCCTGCTACTTTGCCAAAATCTTCTATGAGTTCCAATAGTCTCTTAGTAGAGTTCTTTGGGTCCCCTAAATAAAGAATCATGTCATCTGCAAAGAGGGATAGTTTGAGTTCTTCCTTCCCAATTTGTATCCCTTTAATTTCTTTTTCTTGCCTAATAGCTCTGGCTAGAACCTCCAGAACTATATTGAATAGCAGTGGTGAGAGTGGACATCCCTGTCTGGTCCCAGATCTCAGTGGAAATGCTTCCAACTTTTCCCCATTCAATAGGATGTTGGCTGTGGGTTTTTCATAGATTGCTTTGATTGTATTGAGGAATGTTCCTTCCAAACCCAGTTTGCTTAGAGTTTTCATCATGAACGGGTGTTGTATTTTATCAAATGCTTTCTCGGCATCTATTGAGATAATCATATGGTTTTTCTTCTGCAGTCTGTTAATGTGGTGTATCACATTGACTGTCTTGCGCACATTAAACCATCCCTGGATACCAGGGATAAATCCCACTTGGTCTGGGTGGATGATCTTTCTGATGTGTTGTTGCATTCTATTGGCAAGAATTTTATTGAGGATTTTTGCATCTATGTTCATCAGGGATATTGGTCTGTAATTCTCTTTCAGTGCTGCATCTTTTTCCGGCTTAGGAATTAAGGTGATGCTGGCTTCATAGAAAGAATTTGGGAGGATTCCCTCTTCTTCGATTGTTCTGAATAGTTTGAGAAGAATTGGAGTTAGTTCTTCTTTAAATGTCTGGTAGAATTCAGCAGTGAATCCATCTGGTCCTGGGCTTTTCTTTGTTGGAGGGCCTTTATTACTGTTTCAATTTCTGTCTCAGTTATGGGTCTGTTTAGGTTTTCGATGTCTTCCTGGTTCAATTTAGGTAGGTTGCATGTGTCCAGGAATCTATCCATTTCTGATAGGTTTCCCTGTTTGCTGGCATACAAGTCCTTGTAGTAATTTCTGATGATTCTTTTTATTTCTGTGGTGTCTGTTGTTACACTTCCTTTTTCATCTCTGATTTTATTGATTTGGGTCTTTTCTTTTTTTAGTTAGTTGGGCCAATGGGGTGTGAATTTTGTTTATTTTTTCAAAAAACCAGCTCCTCGTTTGGCTGATTTTTTTGGAATGTTTTTCTTGATTCAATCCTGTTGATTTCTTCTCTGATTTTAATTATTTCTTTTCTCCTACTAGATTTGGGTCTGGTTTGCTGTAGGTTTTCTAGATCCTTGAGGTGAATTGAAAGCTCATCTATTTGGTGCCTTTCCAATTTCTTGATGTAGGCACTTATTGATATAAACTTTCCTCTTAACACTGCTTTTGCTGCGTCCCATAAGTTTTGGTATGTTGTGCTGTTATCCTCACTTACTTCCAGAAAGTTTTTGATTTCTCTTTTGATTTCTTCTATGAACCATTGTTCATTCAGGAGCATGTTGTTCAATCTCCATGTGTTTGCATATGCTCTAGGGATTCCTGAGTTGCTAATTTCCATCTTCATTCCTTTTTGGTCTGAGAAGCTGCATGGTATGATTCTATTCTTTTGAATTTGCTGAGACTTGCTTTATGGCCTAGTATGTGGTCAATCCTAGAGAAGGTTCCATGTACTGCTGAGAAGAATGTAAAATCTTTAGCTGTAGGATTGAAAGTTCTGTATATATCTGTTAGATCCATTTGGGCTATAGTGTCGTTTAAATCTACTGTATCCTTGTTGATCTTCTGTCCTATTGATCTGTCTATTTCTGAGAGTGGAGTCCCAGCAGCCAGCCCAGCTCTCACCCAAAATGGTTCATGGGACACAGGGAAGATCTGCCCTGGTGTTGGACTCAGGTCCATGGGTTCTGGATTTGATCACTGGGTCTCCCTATGGCTAGTTCTGTGATACCTATTGGTTCCACTTCCCCCTTTTCAGAACACTAGGCCTCATATGCTATTGCTTTTTTTTCCATATACTATTTCTCAGGTGTAGAGGCATCTGGCTTTCTCTTCATAGAGTGGCAGAGGCTCACCCAATCCAGGCCTCTCAGCAGCAGAGCCTGGATACAATTGTGACATTTTGTCACCAGTGCACCTGATTGGAGAGGTTGAAAAACTGGTGGCCCCCCGTGCTGTCACAAAGCTGTAGCCAGTCAGCATATTCCATAGCATGAGTTTGGAGAGTTGTAGGATGGGTGGTGACTTGCGAGGGTTGTGAAGGGAGAAACGTGGGCTCAGCAGCCTCTTCTAGCTCCATGACTGTCCCAGCAGCTGCAAACGTTTCAGCTGCATGTTCCTGCAGGCATCCTCCAGTGAACTGGAGCTTGCAGGAACCTGCTTCAAGCTGGTTACTATTTACTGGATGTAGGTTGACTCCTGGGCCTTCAATTTCTGTCATAGTCTCAGAACATTTTTCAGTTTTTTTTTATTTTCTATTTTGATTTTTAGAGTGCTTAAAGATATTACATACTTTAATCTTTTGATTTATCTTATAACTATGTTTCCTAGTCTTCCTTTTATATTTAACATTTTCTCTTTGTTTCTTACTGGTATTATATATTGGCCTTCTACCCAGCAGTCTTGCTACATTCAAGTATCAGTTGCAATTGGAGATTAGGTTGGATTATATCTGTGTATAAAATGCTATCCTTATATACTGACAATTGTATTACTAAAAAGGCTAATTTTTATACCTTATATTTCTTTATTATTTTATTTCTCTGACTACAACCCCAGAATAATATCAAAGTGAGGTACTGAGAGGAGGTAACTTTGTCGAGGTGGACTTGCAAGGAAAAAGCCTTCAGTGATACTGTATTAAGTATTTTGTTGTATGATCCATTTAGACACTCTTGATCTGCTTAAGCAATCATTGTTTTTAATTGTCCTATTAACATTTTATTTTTGTCTGCTGAATTTTATTAATTCTTTGTAATTTAATCTAAATAGTCATGCAATTTTTGGTATTCTTCATCTACCTGAATGATTTACTTGATTTTTTGAGAATGTTAAATTCTCTCACATTTTTATTGTATCTTTCTATTGGTCTATTAGGTTTTCATATAGAGCTTAATTTATATAATAATATTTTAATTAGGATATCTGTCTATCTCTGTGAAAGAGATGCCATTAATTTTATTCGTAGTTTAAATTCTGCTCCAGGTTGCAGCATCTGTGGCACCCAAAATAAATTTTAAAATATTCCATTTATTTACAATTAAGGCAATTGTGGGAAACAAGTGATTATTTTTTCCTTAAAAGTTTGGAACATGCCTTAAATTTGAGGCTGAAGCTTTGTTGTGAAGTTTTTTTTTTTCAAGTTTTTCAAAGCTTGGTTCCACTTATTTGGTTTATACAGTATGGTTTTAAAATTTTTGTGTTATATTAATGTTTTGAGGAGCTGTTTTTTTAAGATTTATTTTATTTATTTGAAAGACAGAATTGTAGAAAGAGGTAGAGACAGAGAGAGAGAGAGAGAGAGGTCTTCCACCAGCTGGTTCATGCTCCAGATGGCCGCAATGGCTAGAGCTGTGCCGCTATGAAGCCAGGAGCCAGGAGCTTCTTCCGGGTCTCCCACACTAGTGCAGGGGCCCAAGGAGTTGGGCCATCTTCCACTGCTTTCGCAGGATATAGCACGCAGCTGGATAGGAAAAGGGGCAGCTGGGACTAGAACCAGCGCTCATATGGGATGTTGGCATTGCAGGCAGTGGCTTTGCCTACCAGGCCACAGCGCTGGCCCCACGGGGAGCTGGTTTTTAACATGTAGTGAATTTTGGTCTCTGTAGTCAAGTTTTCACTCCTAAGGATGTCATAAACTCCTATCAGTATCTTCTTAAGTTCTGTGAGCTATGTAAAGAATGATTGTTTTCATTTGCTGAAATTGGTTATTAGCTGATTAATTAAATACATTAAGATATGTTTTATAATTTTTCTTATTTGTTTCTGTGGTACTTTTGTTACTGTAATCATTTCATTAATATCTGCTCTTATCATTTTTCCAAAATTTACTTTGTTTTTCTAGCTTTTTTCTTTTTAATTTCTTAGAAGGAAACTGAAAGGACTGATTTTCAGTATTCCAGCATATTCAACTAAGGGTGTACATTTTCTCTAAGCACTGATTTATCTGCCTTTCCTTTATTCCCTGGTGTATTCCCAAATCCAGTATTTGCAGGTTCTGTCTGTCCCAGTGGATCCACTCCTGTGTGGCTGCAGCCATCCCAGGCTTTATGTATGTCCACTTTTGTCCCAGAAACCTGTATGTTCTCCACAGTGTCACCATCTCAAAAAACTGTGACCCGTGTTTGCCCCTGCATGTTGTCGTTTGTTAAATCTCTGTCATCCATGCAAGCTCTGAAAAGTATCTATCACTGCTGTCTGCAGTTCCATCCCTTTGGCTTCTAGCACATCTGTCCTTGAGTGTTTTCCCCATGCTTTCATCTCATGTCAATCTTCATGGTCTTTAAGCTGTCTTCATGTAGCTGTGATCTTCCCTCATATGTCTGCATCAGTAGTCCAGAGACTTCTTCCCTGGGCTTGGGTAAGTCTCTGACCTTTACCTGAGTTGTGTAACTTCAGGTGCCTACATATCATTTACCAGTAGCCATTATCTTCCTTGTATCTCTAAAACCCCTATGACTGAAACTCATGATATCTCTTGTCTCTCCATGACCAATGACTGCACGCTATGTGTCTCATTTTTCTTCATCTCTTCTGCTACTATGACAACTTGATTACCTGGTTAACTACTGTAAGAAAATTTAGTGCCATACATATTTTAGTGTGAATGAAGTACAGTATATAATTTCCTGTTACATTTTATGTGAATATAAGATTCACACTAGCTGGGAAAATATATGCTGCATTATGTGTTAGTTATGCAATTTGATTTCTTATTATTGAGTTTTAAAGCTCTTGGTAGATTTTGCAAGCAGTCCTGAATTTTAAAGATTCATTCATGCATTTGGAAAGCACAGTGAGAGAGAAAGAAAGTGTGCATGAGGAGGAGAGAGAGAGAGAGAGAGAGAGAGAGAGATCGTCTATTCGCTGGATCACTTCTCCAAATGATGGCAGCAACCAGCATTGGGTCAGCTCAAAGCTAGGAGTCAGGAACTCCATCCTGGTTTCTCACATGCATGGCAGACATCCAGGTATTTGGTTCATTTTCCAATTCCCAACATAAATTATCATGGAGCTGAATTGCAAGTAGAGATGCTAGGAAGCTAGGACTGAAACTGGCAGTTTCATAAAGAATTCCAGCATTGCAAGTGATGGCTTAACCTGCTGTCCTGCAATTCCAGCCCCAAGCAATTCTTTTAAATTTGAATTTTTACAATGTGAAAGTGGTTATAGTTGTATATTATAAATATATTTATTTAGAGTTTTTTTAATTCAAAATTTATTTGAAAGGCAGACTGACAGAGAGAGAGAGAGAGAGAGAAACAGAGTGAGTCAAGGAAAGACATCTTCTATCCACTGATTTACTCCCCAGATGGACACAATGTCTGGGCATGGGCCACATCAAATCTAGGAGCCAGGAACTTCACCAGTGTTTCACACATGGGTGGCAGGGGCCAACTACCTGGGCTGTCTTTTACTAGTTTCCCAGGTGCATTAGCAGGGATCTGGATCAGAAGAAAAGCTGGGATTCAAGCTGGTGCTCTTATGGGATGCCAGCATTTCAGAGGATAGGTTAACATTCAATGCCACATTGACAGCTCTTATTGGTAGATATTTAACATATGAAATGCACACATAGAACTGGGTAATAGAGTAACTTTTATCTTACATGCATTTTATCACAATATAAATGGAAAAATTAAATAATCGGCCTTCATTCCAAAACCACAGTTTTCAAGAGAAGATCTTATTGTTTGTTACACTTAGAAGTGAATGATTTCTATTTCATTACCTATTTAAACATTGTATAATATGACAGTATATGCAGTTATGCAATACAGTTTCTTGAGAGTCAACAGCAATATTCTTTTCCTAGAGATGTTTTCCCAATAGTCATAAGTCATTATTGAAGCAGCTGTTTGTCCTAAGTACTTGTTGAAAAAACATGATAGTAGATCTCTTTAGTGCTTCTGTTAAACAAAATGCTGGAAGATAAGTTTCTACTGTTTAATAGTTATATTTTAATGTAATAACTGCTAAATACTTTTAAAATGATCGCTGATATTGAGGTTCTTGCTCACTATAAGAATGCTGTTGTGAGAGCCTTTGTCCAAGAAGAAATTACCTTGGGCAATTTGGTGCAAATCCTTATGGTTGCCCTCATCTGTCTCTCATTCACAGGTACTGCTTAGTGAAAGAAATGGTGAAAAGTATTAAGGGATTCTTTCCCACGTCACTGTACTGGGTTTCAGGAATTTGGTGTATTTTTTCCAGATATGATATATTATGGTACAAATGGAAGATTATGTCACAAATGTATTCTCCTAATTAGGCATTGAACAAAATTTGGGAGTAGTCATGGTAGAAAAAAAGCTGCAAGTGAACAGTTGATTTCTTAAGACTTACATATTTATTTGAAAGGCAAGTTAGAGAAGGAGAAGGGAGGAGGGAGAGACAGAGAGAGAGAGAGAGAGAGAGAGAGAGAGAATGAATTTGAATCTTCCATTCACTGCTTTACTTACCCAAAATGTTTCAGCAGCCAATTCTGAGCCATGCTGAAGCAGGAGTCTAGAGATTCACCCAGGTCTCCCACTTGGGTGCCGGGGTCCAAGCACTTGAGCAGTCATCTGCTGCTTTACCAGACACATTAGCATGGACCTGGATCAGAGGTGGAGCAGTTGAGAAACAAATCGGTGCCCTTATGGGATGATGGCATCCTAGCTGGCAGCTTAACCCACTGCACCACAATACAGTCTTCTTTTGAGTGATTCTTGGTAAGCTGAATTGTCTGTGACTCATCATGTTGTTCATAATGCTGGTCCCAAGTGAGCACTTTAAGCAACTGGAAAAAGACACACAAGATCCATGACAGAGATAATAAACCATTTTTACTCAAATTGATAAAACTGGTCTTGGGGAGAGCAACAAATACTGGAATAAAACTCCTTGGCATGGAGATAATATTTTAGAGAGGAAATGTTGGTAGTCAGTAATAAACTTAAAAAGACTTAGCATATCAGGAGTATATGAATGATAGAAAAAATAAACATTGACAGGTAGTGATAGATAAGTATGAGAATGGGAACCCTCTCTCCAGGAGTAGTCAGGGGCAGAGGTTCTGAGGAAGACATGGAGCAGTGAGGACTCATAGAAAGCTCTACAAGAGAGGGGAAAACTGATGAGAGCCTGGAAATTGCCCTGAAGGTGGTAGTGTGCAGGCATGAATAGTAATCAGAGCGAGTGAGCAGACAGCAGGGAATATTGGCTAGAGAGAGGAGTGTAAGAACCATGAGGTTTTGCATGATGTAGGACACTGTGAACCATGGCACTGATGTTATTTTCTCTTTATTTTTGACAAAGAACAATTGTGTATAGTCCTTTGGCTGATGTAACTTCTAGTCTTTTTAAACACTGCAGAAAGACTTAAGGTAACTAACATCCGTTACCTCACCAAAGTATAATTTTCTTGTGATGAGTAAGATGAAAATTATTTTTCAGTAACTTTAAAACACATTACACTATTAATTGTAGTCAACCATCTTTCTGCTCTCTTTCAGCATGACTTTTTTAAATTCCACATATAAATGACTTTTATAGCTGGTTACTTAACATAGCATAATGTCCTCCAGTAAAACATTTCATTGCAAATAACCGAATCATCATTTTAAAGTTTGAATTAAATCCCGTGTGAATATATACCACACAATTTGATTCATTCATCTTTTGATAAACACCTGTTGTGATTCCATATCATGGCTATTGTTGATAATGTGGAAATAAACACAGGAGGGAAGATGTTTCTTCAAAATATTGATTCAGTTGTTTGAATATATACCTGGGAGTGAAACTGCTGGGTCAAATTATAATTCTGTTTCTGTTTTTACGCCTTTGCTGCACTTATTTTTACACAAGGTCCCTTCTAATGGCAAAACACGTTCCCATTCTCTTCTAAAATACTCAATTCATGCACTCCAGTAGATTGGCTATTACCAAAAAAGGAGAGATAACAAGCAATGGTGAGTATGTGGATAAAAGAGAACATTTGCACACAGTTGGTGGGAATATAAATAGGTACAGCCACTTTGGAAAAGAGTATGGTGGATGCATAAAAATTAACGATAATACATTTGACATGGCAGTTATGTCTTTAATAAAGTGATTTTTAAAGGAAAGCATTATACTAAGTAAAGGAGTTGAGTTGAATATATGTGAAATATTTATAGAGACACATGTGGCTTAGTGGTTATTACTAGGATTGAGACTTAGGTGTGGTAGATGAAGTGTATGGAGGTTCTTAGGAAGGTGCTGAGCACTTCTAAAGTAGATTATGTTGATGTTTGGACAAATATGTCAGTATACTCAAATTGCAGAATATTACAATTATTTTAATTAGACTACAATAATTTATTAAATTTAAAAATTATATGTAAATTAATTATATCAAGTGATATGTCAGAGATAAAATGAATAAAAACACAGTATACAATTATATTCTTTGGGAAACATGTTAGATATTCTTTTCTTTTTAAAAGATTTTATTTGCCGGCACCATGGCTCAATAGGCTAATCCTCCGCCTTGCGGCGCCGGCACACCAAGTTCTAGTCCCGGTCGGGGCACTGGATTCTGTCCCGGTTGCCCCTCTTCCAGGCCAGCTCTCTGCTGTGGCCCAGGAGTGCAGTGGAGGATGGTCCAAGTGCTTGGGCCCTGCACCCCATGGGAGACCAGGAGAAGCACCTGGCTCCTGGCTTCGGATCAGCGCGATGTGCCGCCCGCAGCACGCCGGCTGCAGTGGCCATTGGAGGTGAACCAACAGCAAAAAGGAAGACCTCTCTCTCTGTCTTTCTCTCTCACTGTCCACTCTGCCTGTCAAAAAGAAAAAAAATTATTTATTTACTTATTTGAGAGCTAGAATTATACACAGAAGGAGAGACAGAGAGAAAAGTCTTCCATCTGCTGGTTCATTCCCCAAAGTGCCACAGTGACCAAAGCTAGGCTGATCTGAAGCCAGGAGCCTGGATCTTCTTCCAGGTCTCTCACACAAGTGCAAGAGACCAAGCACTTGGGCCATCTTCTACTGCTTTCCCAAGCCATGATCAGAGAGATGGATCAGAAGAGGAGTATTCAGGACCTGAACCAGCACCCTTATAGGATACCAGCACTACAGGCAGAGGCTTATCCTGCTATTCTGCAGCACCCACCCCCCTAGAACTTATAAAGATATACTATCACATAGCAACCATAAGTAACATAGAGTTGGTATGTTGCTAGCAGATAAAATGATTTTATAAGTGCCAGGTAGATATCTGGACTACCAGTTAAGATGTTGTTTAAGGCATCCCATAGTGGAAAGTCTTGGTTTGATATCCCCCTCTGGCCCCTGACTCCTACTTCATGCTAATGCAGACTCAGGTGGGCAGCAGAGATGGCTCAAGTAATGGGTTCAACTTAGATTGTGTTCCTGGCTCCCAGCTTTTCATGTATTTGGAGAATGAAACAGGAAGTGGGAGTGCTTACTCTCTCACAAATGTACATAAATATACATATATTTATATATTATACACAAATACAAACAAAAATACACACAAATATATATAAATATGCATATATATGTTAGACACACAAATGCACACACACACACAAAATTACAAATCCTATACTTGGAACCATGGCCAATTAGTACCATATGGATTTTTTTTTTTATCTTTTATTTAATGAATATAAATTTCCAAAGTACGACTCATGGGTTACAATGGCTTCCCCCCCCATACCGTCCCTCCCACCAACAACCCTCCCCTTTCCCACTCCCTCTCCCCTTCCATTCACATCAAGATTCATTTTCGATTATCTTAATATACAGAAGATCAGCTTAGTATACCTTAAGTAAGTATTTCAACAGTTTGCTCCCACACAGAAACATAAAGTGAAAAATAATAGATGATTTTTTTAAAATGATGATGAAATCAGATCAGACCTATTGTCATGTTTAATCCCAGTGAGAGTCAAGTTGGGAATTGAAAATTTCTTTCTTTTTTTTTTTTTTTTACAGAAGATCAGTTTAGTGTACATTAAGTAAAGATTTCAGTCGTTTGCACCCCCATAGAAACACAAAGTGAAATATACTGTTTGAGTACTCGTTATAGCATTAAGCCTCAGTGTACAGCACGTTAAGGACCGAGATCCTACATGAGGAGTAAGTGCACAGTGACTCCTGTTGTTGACTTTACCAATTGACACTCCTGTTTATGGCATCAGTAATCTCCCTATGCACCAGTTATGAGTTTCCAAGGCTATGGAAGCCCCTTGAGTTCTCCGACTCTTATCTTGTTTAGACACGGTCATAGTCAAAGTGGAGGTTCTCTCCTCCCTTCAGAGAAAGGCACCTCCCTCTTTGAAGACCTGTTCTTTCCATATGGATTTTTTTTAAATTTTTTTTGACAGGCAGAGTGGACAGTGAGAGAGAGAGAGAGAGAGAAAGGTCTTCCTTTTGCCGTTGGTTCACCTCCAATGGCCGCCGCGGCAGGAGCGCTGTGGCCGGCGCACCACACTGATCTGAAACCAGGACCCAGGTGCTTCTCCTGGTCTCCCATGGGGTGCAGGGCCCAAGCACTTGGACCATCCTCCACTGCACTCCTGGGCCACAGCAGAGAGCTGGCCTGGAAGAGGGGCAACCGGGACAGAATCCGGTGCCCCGACCGGGACTAGAACTTGGTGTGCCGGCACCGCAAGGTGGAGGATTAGCCTATTGAGCCGCGGTGCCAGCAGTACCATATGGATTGATCTCACCATGTTAATTTCTTCTATATTCTGTATTCTATGCCATCACAGAGTTGCAAATCAGCCTTGGTTGGAGCAATTACATTGGCAAATGTTACAGAGTCCCCTCCTCCCCTTCTTTATAGAGTTGATTTAGCAGCACACCATTTTAAATTGCAAACTACAATACATTAGATGTGCTATATTGAAGCTCTGCTGAATTTAAAGGAAGAAGTCAAGCAAGTGAACATGTAGATCCCTGCTAATATTTCTTTATGTTAGCAGCGTCATGGGCATTTTAACTTTCATGTATGTTTTTAAAAAATATTTTTAAGAT
This sequence comes from Oryctolagus cuniculus, assembly GCF_964237555.1. Classification (NCBI taxonomy): domain Eukaryota; kingdom Metazoa; phylum Chordata; class Mammalia; order Lagomorpha; family Leporidae; genus Oryctolagus; species Oryctolagus cuniculus. The sequence goes on along the minus strand of NC_091442.1, from coordinate 50,428,370 downwards.
TGATTTATGTATATGAAAGTGAGAGCGAGAATGGGAGAGAGTGAGTGAGTGAGAGAGAGAGAGGATGTCTTCCATCCATTGGTTCACTCTGCAGATGGCTGCAACAGCCAGTGCTGGGCCAGACCAGAGCTCCATCTTTCATAAAGTAGCCAGGAGCTTCTTTCAGGTCTCTCACATGGGCCCCAACATTGGGTCCATCTTCTGTTGCTTTCCCCAGGCCATTAACATGGAGCTGGATTGAGAGTGGAGAAGGCAGGACTCAAGCTGACACCCATATGGGATGCCAGTGTCACAGGCAGTGACTACCCACTGTGTCTCAATGCTGGCCCCTCACTTGTGTTTTATAGTTTTAACAATTCTATTTGCAGAGGATACTAGACAAATGATACATCTCTCAACTTGTACATACTACCTCAGGGAGCTCATTCAGCTGAGGTGATCTGTACATGTTCTAGCCTCCAAATCTGTATAATTATTTCATAGGTTTTTAGTCAAACATTTAACAAATCCTAATTGAGTACTTCCATGTATCCTGTGATAGGTTAGAAATTGAGAATAATATGGTGAGAATTAAGCTTTTAATTAATGCAAAAATATTTGATTGGCATTCTACAGAAATTAAAAATAATAGACAAATAGCAATGAATAATTTTGTGTATTTTGATCTCTTCAGCAATTTAAAGATACTTGAGAAAATTTTCTTGACAATAGAACTTTTGTGCTTCTAGAAAAATGTATTCAATTTTTGGTATTCTTGAAGCATGACATACTATCCATTGACTTTGTTTCCATGCAACACTTATTAAAATTCTGGAATTTTATGTGAAGATATGTAAATAATGTTTATTTTCATAAACATAGTGGGGGAAATCACTGGAGAATACACTTAGCATATAATGTGTTTTGGTTTAGAGTCATAGGATATTAGTGTAGAACTAGTACCATAAAGAAATATGGATGGGGCTGGTGTTGTGGTGCAGCAGGATAAGCTGCTGCCTTCTGGCATCCCATACCAGCCCCAGTTCACATCCAGGATGCACTGCTTCAAATCTAGTTCTTTGCTTATGTACTGAGGAAAGCAGCGAAAGATGGGAAAATATTTGGGCCCTTGCCACCCACATGGGAGACCTGGATGGAGTTCTAGGCTCCTAACTTCAGCCTGGCCCAGCCCCAGTCATTATGGCCATTTGGGGAGTGAATGACAGAATAATAAAGATCTCTGTCTTTCCCTCTTTCTCTGTCACACCAACTTATAAATCAATTAAAGCTTAGGAAAATTAATGGGCAAATCAAATCAAAATTTTGGATAGTTGTGTGCCTACGTGGAGAATTGAGTGTTTGAAGTCCACTCCAGACATTCTAGATGGCTTTAATGTTCTTTGTAGCAGTGTAAGGAAAGTCTATAAGCAGTGTTGTTTAATTTTGGAAGGAATCTGTCCTTCAGCAGCCTGGGTGATGGGTGCATGAGCTCCTCTAAGCCTCATAGTGTAAGGGTTTTTGTGTTTGTTTCTTTGTGTTTTTCCATTGTGTTATTCCCCTTATGTGGATTATTCCCAACTTCTTCATTCCAAGTAATTGGTAAGTTTTAATGTACCTAAGAGTTTTCAAATATTTAAATGAAACATTTTAATTGGTCAGCAGTGTCTATACTTTTTTTCATAAAACAGAAAAAATGTCATTTTTGATAAGTCTTGGGCAGAAAAACATAGATTTTATTTTGAAATTGTCTTTTAGAACTCTAATATAAATGCAGATATATAGCTACCTTATAATCAAGAGAACCAAGAATTTATCCTTAGACAAATACATGAGTAGCCATATAAATTTCTTATTTTCAGCTTCTTCAGGATAAATATTTGAAAGCTAATCTTTTCATTAGTGTGAAAGGTTAATTATCTTAATGTAAATTTAGTAGGGAAAAAAACCTTTTCAAAAACAAAATTGTTTTTAATTTACATTTTTGTTTTAAGACCAGCAAGTTTAATTATTTTAAGACAAAATCAAGATTCCAATATGTTTATATACCTTTATACTTTTTTTTTTTTTTTTTTATCTTTTATTTAATGAATATAAATTTCCAAAGTACGTCTCATGGGTTACAATGGCTTCCCCCCCCATACTGTCCCTCCCACCAACAACCCTTCCCTTTCCCACTCCCTCTCCCCTTCCATTCACATCAAGATTCATTTTCGATTATCTTAATATACAGAAGATCAGTTTAGTATACCTTAAGTAAGTATTTCAACAGTTTGCTCCCACACAGAAACATAAAGTGAAAAATAATAGATGATTTTTTTAAAATGATGATGAAATCAGATCAGACCTATTGTCATGTTTAATCCCAGTGAGAGTCAAGTTGGGAATTGAAAATTTCTTTCTTTTTTTTTTTTTTTTTTTTTTTTTTTTTTTTTACAGAAGATCAGTTTAGTGTACATTAAGTAAAGATTTCAGTTGTTTGCACCCCCATAGAAACACAAAGTGAAATATACTGTTTGAGTACTCGTTATAGCATTAAGCCTCAGTGTACAGCACGTTAAGGACCGAGATCCTACATGAGGAGTAAGTGCACAGTGACTCCTGTTGTTGACTTTACCAATTGACACTCCTGTTTATGGCATCAGTAATCTCCCTATGCACCAGTTATGAGTTTCCAAGGCTATGGAAGCCCCTTGAGTTCTCCGACTCTTATCTTGTTTAGACACGGTCATAGTCAAAGTGGAGGTTCTCTCCTCCCTTCAGAGAAAGGCACCTCCCTCTTTGAAGACCTGTTCTTTCCACTGGGATCTCACTCACAGAGATCTTTTTGCCAGAGTGTCTTGGCTTTCCATGCCTGAAATACTCTCATGGGCTTTTCAGCCAGATCCGAGTGCCTTTAGGGCTGATTCTGAGGCCAGAGTGCTATTTAGGACATCCGCCATTCTATGAGTCTGCTGAGTATCTCACTTCCCATGTTGGATCACTCTCCCCTTTATTTATTCTATCGGTTGGTGTTAGCAGATACTAGACTTGTTTATGTGCTCCCTTTGACTCTTAGTCCTTTCATTATGATCAATTGTGAACTGAAATTGATCACTTGGAGTAGTGAGATGGCATTGGCACATGCCACCTTGATGGGATTGAATTGGAATCCCCTGGTATGTTTCCAACTCTACCAATTGGGGCAAGTCAGCCCGAGCATGTCCCAAATTATACATCTCTTCCCTCTCTTATTCCCACTCTTATGTTTAACAGGGATCACATTTCGGTTAATTTTCAACACTTAAGAATAACTGTGTGATAATTACAGAATTAAACCAGTCATATTAAGTAGAACAGACAAAAAAAAAATACTATGAGGGATAATGTATTAAGTTGTCCATTAGCAGTCAGAGCTATGCTGATCAAGTCACCATTTCTCATAGTGTCCATTTCACTTCAGGAGGTTTCCTTTTTGGTGTTGAGTCAGTTGTCACCGATCAGGGAGAACATATGGTATTTGTCCCTTTGGGGCTGGCTTACTTCACTCAGCATGATGTGTTCCAGATTCCTCCATTTTGTTGCAAATGACTGGATTTCGTTGTTTCTTACTGCGGTATAGTACTCTAAAGAATACATATCCCATAATTTCTTTATCCAGTCTACCGTTGATGGGCATTTAGGTTGGTTCCAGGTCTTGGCTATTGTGAATTGTGCTGCAATAAACATTAGGGTGCAGACCGCTTTTTTGTTTATCAATTTAAACTCCTTTGGGTAAATTCCAAGGAGTGGGATGGCTGGGTCGAATGGTAGGGTTATATTCAGGTTTCTGAGGAATCTCCAGACTGATTTCCATAGTGGCTTGACCAGTTTGCATTCCCACCAACAGTGGGTTAGTGTCCCTTTTTCCCCACATCCTCGCCAGCATCTGTTGTTGGTAGATTTCTGTATGTGAGCCATTCTAACCGGGGTGAGGTGAAACCTCATTGTGGTTTTGATTTGCATTTCCCTGATTGCTAGTGACCTTGAACATTTTTTCATGTGCCTGTTGGCCATTTGGATTTCCTCTTTTGAAAAATGTCTATTGAAGTCCTTGGCCCATCTCTTAAGTGGGTTGTTGGTTTTGTTTTTGTGGAGTTTCTTGATCTCTTTGTAGATTCTGGTTATTAACCCTTTATCTGTTGCATAGTTTGCAAATATTTTTTCCCATTCTGTCGGTTGTCTCTTCACTCTCCTGACTGTTTCTTTTGCAGTACAGAAACTTCTCAATTTGATGCAATCCCAATAGTTGATTTTGGCTTTGACTGTCTGTGCCTCCCGGGTCTTTTCCAGAAATTCTTTGCCTGTGCCAATATCTTGAAGGGTTTCTCCAATGTTCTCTAATAACTTAATGGTGTCAGGACGAAGATTTAGGTCTTTAATCCATGTTGAGTGGATTTTTGTGTAAGGTGTAAGGTAGGGGTCTTGCTTCATGATTCTGCACGTGGAAATCCAGTTTTCCCAGCACCATTTATTGAATAGACTGTCCTTGCTCCAGGAATTAGTTTTAGATCCTTGATCAAATATAAGTTGGCTGTAGATGTTTGGGTTGATTTCTGGTGTTTCAATTCTGTTCCATTGGTCTATCCATCTGTTTCTGTACCAGTACCATGCTGTTTTGATTACAACTGCCCTGTAGTATGTCCTGAAGTCTGGTATTGTGATGCCTCCGGCTTTGTTTTTGTTGTACAAGATTGCTTTAGCTATTCGAGGTCTCTTGTGCCTCCATATGAATTTCAGCATCATTTTTTCTAGATCTGCGAAGAATGTCTTTGGTATCTTGATTGGGATTGCATTGAATCTATAAATTGCTTTTAGGAGAATGGACATTTTGATGATGTTGATTCTTCCAATCCATGAGCATGGAAGATTTTTCCATTTTTTGGTATCCTCTTCTATTTCTTTCTTTAAGGTTTTGTAATTTTCATCGTAGAGATCTTTAACGTCCTTGGTTAAGTTTATTCCAAGGTATTTGATTGTTTTTGTAGCTATTGTGAATGGGATTGACCTTAGCAGCTCTTTCTCAGTCATGGCATTGCTCGTGTATACAAAGGCTGTTGATTTTTGTGCATTGATTTTATATCCTGCCACTTTGCCAAACTCCTCTATGAGTTCCAATAGTCTCTTAGTAGAGTTCTTTGGATCCTCTAAGTACAGAATCATATCGTCTGCAAAGAGGGATAGTTTGACTTCTTCCTTCTTGATTTGTATTCCTTTGATTTCTTTTTCTTGTCTGATGGCTCTGGCTAAAACTTCCAGAACTATGTTAAATAGCAGTGGTGAGAGTGGGCATCCCTGCCTGGTGCCAGATTTCAGTGGAAATGCTTCCAACTTTTCCCCATTCAATAGGATGCTGGCTGTGGGTTTTTTATAAATTGCTTTGATTATATTGAGGAATGTTCCTTCTATACCCAATTTGCTTAGAGTTTTCATCATGAAAGGGTGTTGAATTTTATCAAATGCTTTCTCTGCATCAATTGAGATAATCATATGGTTTTTCTTCTGCAGTCTGTTAATGTGGTGAATCACATTGATTGATTTGCGAATGTTGAACCATCCCTGCATACCAGGGATGAATCCCACTTGGTCTGGGTGGATGATTTTCCTGATGTGTTGTTGTATTCTATTGGCCAGAATTTTATTGAGGATTTTTGCGTCTATGTTCATCAGGGATATTGGTCTGTAATTTTCTTTCAGTGCTGCATCTTTCTCTGGCTTAGGGATTAAGGTGATGCTGGCTTCATAGAAAGAATTTGGGAGGATTCCCTCTTTTTCGATTGTTCTGAATAGTTTGAGAAGAAATGGGATTAGTTCTTCTTTAAATGTCTGGTAGAATTCAGCGGTGAATCCATCTGGTCCTGGGCTTTTCTTTGTTGGGAGGGCCTTTATTACTGTTTCAATTTCTGTTTCAGTTATGGGTCTATTTAGGTTTTCGATGTCTTCATGGTTCAATTTAGGTAGGTTGCATGTGTCCAGGAATCTATCCATTTCTGATAGGTTTTCCTGTTTGCTGGCGTACAGGTCCTTGTAGTAATTTCTGATGATTCTTTTTATTTCTGTGGTGTCTGTTGTTACGTTTCCTTTTTCATCTCTGATTTTATTGATTTGGGTCTTTTCTCTTCTTTTTTTAGTTAGTTGGGCCAATGGGGTGTCAATTTTGTTTATTTTTTCAAAAAACCAGCTTCTCGCTTGGCTGATTTTTTGTAATGTTTTTTTGGATTCAATCCTATTAATTTCTTCTCTGGTTTTAATTATTTCTCTTCTCCTACTAGATTTGGGTTTGGTTTGCTGCAGTTTTTCTAGGTCCTTGAGGTGCGCTGAAAGCTCATTTATTTGGTACCTTTCCAATTTCTTGGTATAGGCACCTATTGCTATAAATTTGCCTCTCAATACTGCTTTTGCTGTATCCCATAAGTTTTGATATGTTGTGTTGTTGTCTTCATTTACTTCCAGAAAGTTTTTGATTTCTCTTTTGATTTCTTGAATGACCCAGTGTTCATTCAGGAGCATGTTGTTCAGTCTCCATGTGTTTGCATACTTTCTGGGGTTTCCTGAGTTGCTAATTTCCAGCTTCATCCCGCTGTGGTCTGAGAAGCTGCATGGTATGATTCTAATTCTTTTAAATTTGCTGAGACTTGCTTTATGGCCTAGTATGTGGTCAATCCTAGAGAAGGTTCCATGCGCTGCTGAGAAGAATGTGAAGTCTGTAGATGTAGGGTTGAAAGTTCTGTATATATCTGTTAGATCCATTTGGGCTATAGTGTCATTTAAATCTGCTGTTTCCTTGTTGATCTTCTGTCCGGATGATCTGTCTATTTCTGAGAGTGGAGTATTGAAGTCCCCCAGTACTATTGTATTGGAATCTAAATCTCCCTTTAAGTCCCTTAACATATCTTTTAAATAGACCGGTGCCCTGTAATTAGGTGCATATACATTTATAATAGTTACATCTTCCTGTTGAATTGAACCCTTAATCATTATATAGTGTCCCTCTTTGTCTCTCTTAACAGTTTTTGTATTAAAGTTTATTTTGTCTGATATTAATATGGCTACACCTGCTTTTTTTTGGTTTCTGTTGGCATGGAATATCTTTTTCCAACCTTTCACTTTCAGTCTGCATGCCTCTTTGTTAGAGAGATGTGTTTCTTGTAGGCAACAAATAGTTGGGTTGTGTTCTGTGAGCCAGTCAGCTAAACGGTGTCTTTTAACTGAAGAATTCAGACCATTAATGTTCAATGTGACTATTGATACGTAGTGACTTTGCCCTGCCATTTTCCCGGAAATATTTTCTAGTATATGCTTTGAGCTTCCCATGCTCTTTTACTGGTAGGTGTTCTTCCCTTCCCTTCTTTCATATTGATGGCCGTGTTTCTGTGTTTCTGAGTGTAGCACATCTTTAAGTATCTTTTGCAGGGCCGGACGAGTGGCCACAAAGTCTTTCAATTTCTGTTTGCTATGAAAGGTCTTTATTTCACCTTCATTCACAAATGAGAGCTTGGCAGGATATAATATTCTGGGCTGGCAATTTTTCTCTCTTAGCACCTGTGCTATGTCTCGCCATTCCCTCCTAGCTTGTAGGGTTTCTGATGAGAAGTCAGCTGTGAGTCTGATTGGAGATCCTCTGAGAGTAATCTGACGTTTCTCTCTTGCACATTTTAGGATCTTTTCTTTATGTTTCACTGTGGTAAGTTTAATTACCACGTGTCGTGGTGAGGATCTCTTTTGGTCATGTTTATTGGGGGTTCTATGAGCTTCCTGTACTAGGATATCTCTGTCCTTCTCCAAACCTGGAAAGTTCTCTGCTAGTATCTCACTAAAAAGGCCTTCCAATCCTTTCTCTCTCTCCATGCCTTCAGGAACTCCTAGAACTCGAATGTTGGTTTTTTTGATAGTATCCTGTAGATTCCCAACAATATTTTTTAGGTTTCTAATTTCCTCTTCTTTTCTTTGGTTTGACTGTATGTTTTCCTGTGCTCTATCTTCTAAGTCAGATATTCTCTCTTCTGCTTCACCCATTCTGTTTTTAAGGCTTTCTAATGTGTTTGTCATTTGATCTATTGAGCTCTTCATTTCATTTTGATTTCTCTTCACTATAACACTTTCCTGTTCTACTAGTTTCTGAGTTTCATTTTGACTCTTCCTTAAAATTTCGTTTTCACGAGAGAGATTTTCAATCTTGTCCATTAAGGATTTCTGTAGTTCAAGGATTTGCTTTTGAAAACTTCTAAATGTTCTTATCATAAATTTTTTGAAATCCGTATCTTGCATTTCTTCTATCTCATCATCTTCATACTCTTGGCTTGGGGTGTTTTGCTTATTTGGAGGCATCATAGTGTCATCGTTGATCTTGCTCCCTCTATTTCTGTGTCTGTTACTCGGCATAGTTAATTCTTCTTGCGTCACTGTGCGTTTTTTTTTTTTCTTTTCTTTTTTTTTTTTTTTTTTTTATTTATACTGTGTCCGTGTTAAGTGGACTGCCTGCTGTTGGAGGAGCCTTGGAGGCTTGAGATGGGTGCGGCCTGAGAGCTCTGCCTGGTTCTTCCAGGTTAAGGGTGTGCAAAGGTGACACCCTCAGGTTATGCGTGGTAAATCTCTCTCTTTTTATTTATTTATTTATTTTATTTATTCAGGGGGTAAGTAACACCGCAGGGCAAGGCTGTGCAGAATTGATGGTATTTAGCTTCCAGTCTTTGGCTCCTCTGGACTCCCACTGGGTTGCCTAGGCTACTGAATTGTAGTGACTCAGTTCCTTAGCTCTCCCCCATTGATATGTAAATCCAGAGCGCAGGCCTGATCTTTGTCTCTTGGGAATTCTAGCCTTCCAGCCTTGTAACCTTTGCAAGGTTAGGGGGAAGAGAAACCCCGAAGCTTTTTTTTTTCCTTCTTTCAGGTAGTGAGTTTGCTGCACTTTCCGGCCCCCCTCTAGATTCTGACCCCCGTTTCCCCACCAATGTCTCAGGTTATTGAGCTCACCTCCCCTTCCAGCGCCGATGTGTGGAGCGTCCCAAGTCTCCCCGCTGTTGTCTGTGTGGCATGCACTCCCCTTGGAGCACTGGGGCTTCTGTGGCTCCGTCCCGCGACTTGGCTTCCGCGCGCGCGGTGGGCGACCTTGTTCTCCCAGTAGGTCCTCCGATTCACGATTCCCGTGCAATTTTTTCCTGGTTCTTTTTTCTGCGGCTACCGTAACTCCCCTTTTATTAAACTAAATTTTCCTGGACTATCGGTGCGCGCCCTCACTATTCCGCCATCTTGGCTCCGCCTCTATACCTTTATACTTTCCATTAATTAATGGTTAGTTCAACTCTAATCTCATAAAACTATTAGTCTGTTAAATACTTAGGTATTATTTGAAATGTATGCATTAACTTATAATTTTAATCATTTTATTTCAATAAGATTTGTTAAAGATTATTATTTAATGTACCAATTAAATATAAATAGATTGAATAAACTTATTTTAGTCACCCCATGAATAAAAACAGTTAATATATGAGATATTTCACTTATTTCATAGTGTATGCTTTAAAATTTAATGACATTTTAAGCAATTATTTTACATTACTAATTTCTCTGCATATCACTAAGAACATTTAATTTACATAGCTGAATGACATACTCTTCATTTTAAAAATGCCTAAAATTTGGATAAGTGTGTGTGTGTATGTATAGATTAAAAAGTTTTGGAAAGTGCATATAATGAATAAACTATGAATAGACTTCAAATTTATCTTGAATAAGAATAAACTTACCTTTTTAAAAAGTTTTATTTTCAATTACTTGAAATGTAAAGATAGAGAAGAGAGAAAAATGGAGAAAGAGATCTTCCATTCTGTGGTTCAACTCCCCAAATGACTATAACAGCTAGGGCTAGTCCAGGCCAAAGCGAGGAACATCATATCGGTCTCTTACTTGGGCCACAGGGGCACAAGTTGTTGGCATCATTTTCTCCCTTACAGGATTCATTAACCAAGAGCAGAATCAGAATTAAAGTAAGCAGGACTTGAGCCAGCACTCTAATATGAGAACAGGTGTCCCTAGTGGTGAATGAACTTATGCTACAAAGTCTGTCTGTAATATCTTTTAATTCCATTTTCTCATAGATATCTTGAAGTATCCTTAGATAAGTATGGGTATATATGTATATATATACATACATACATGTACACATTTATATGCATTAGCAAAAGACAAAAGATGGCTAAGACATAGCAATAACATGTATATTAAAATGGATAATATAAAGAACAAGTTATTTCAGTATACATCTTTTAAGTTAGGAGGTGGAGAACAATTTTATCCTTGACCGCTAGACTTAGCAAATAATGTTAAATCAAATCCTTCTAGTGACCATATAAATCACATATCCCTTTCTGAAGAGTTACTGGTTTTAATTCAAAATGGCTTTCATGAGGAATTAGAATTTAATTCCTTTTATATTGTCTAAAGGAACTGAAAAGACTGAACCTTTGAACAGATGCCATAATTGTTTAGGAAACTTTTGAGAGATTAAGTTAAGTTTGAAAGTGGGGGAGACATGAACAATTAGGGGTTCAAGTTGAATGCGTCTTCTCTGATGAACTTACAGGATTATAGGTTCTAGAACTTATCTCTCTCCAAAACTGTATCTGTGAAATAAAATTCAATTTTAGTGTTCCCAATAAAGTCTCATAAAATGGTAGGAAACGTGTGGTAAACTTCTATAGAAATTCTGCTTCAAAACCAGGGAAATAGGAATTATGGGATTATGCAGAAACCACTAGAAGTTCAGACGTCAGCAAATGGTGAGTCTTTCTTGATGAAGTTATTCTAAGACATATCCCAGGAAAATATGGGAGCAAAGAGAAGTTATGAGACACATGAAATAGTGATTCAACAAAAGAGACACACATAGAATCCAGGAGTATCAAAATACCAAAATTTCTTAAACTAGAAGCTGTTTAGATTAAGGTGAGGCTACCTCTGATGAAAGTAGATATTTGTTAAAATTAAGGGTAGGAATGGGAGAGAGAGGAGGGAGAAGGGTTGGTGCATGAGTGAGAGGGAGTTAGGGTAGGAAGTATTACTATGTTCCTAAATCTGTATGTATGAGATACATGAAACGTGTATAACACATAAATTATTTAAAAAGAAAAATAAAACAAAAGTTAAATCTATAGAAACCAAAGCGGGGGCTGGCGCCCTGGCTCACTTGGTTAATCCTCTGCCTGTGGGGCTGGTATCCCATATGGGTACCGGGTTCCAGTCCTGGTTGCTCCTCTTCCAGTCCAGGTCTCTGTTGTGGACCGGGAAGGCCGTGGAGGATGGCCCAAGTGCTTGGGCCCCTGCACCAGCATGGGAGACCAGGAGAAAACACGTGGCTCCTGGCTTCAAATCAGCGCAGCGCCAGCAGTAGCGGCCATTTGGGGAGGGGGTGAACCAATGGAAGGAAGACCTTTCTCTCTCTCTCTCTGTCTATAACTCTACCTGTCAAATAAAAAAAAAAAAAGAAACAAAAGTTAGAGACCACTAAGAATCTGCACAGGATATTCCTTACAGTGTTGCTTGGAAGAGCAATCAATCAACAAAGAGGAAGAAAATGGAGGGTAACTTCAAAATACCATCAGAAATGGACTAGGGAAGTCAGTGATGGTGCATCCAAGATTAGTCTCCTATCTGGAAGCTACCATTTATTCTTACCCCTCTGCTGTTCAGGCTTCACAAGATAAGTGATCTCTGTAAAACATCAGAGACAACAAGATCTCCATGCTTAAAATCTACCAAGAGTTTCTGGTTTTGTCATTTAAAAAAATAAAAAATTATTAGTTAAAAATTAAAATACCAATATTATATAGTCATTTATTATGCACAATGAATATTTTAAAAAGTTTGAGAAGAATTGAATTCAAAAGTCTCTTTGTTTGATGCAGGCAAATTTGAAATCCATGCATAGAAGCATTCTTTGAAAGCTGAAAATTTCTAATATAAAACTAATATAAAACTCTGCATATGGACTTAGAAATTATAAACATTACCAGGATACAAAGAGAAAAGTGTGAAATTTGTAGGAGTAAAATTCTAACTACAGAGATCAAAATCTACCATATTTTGAAAATAAAATTCTGAAAACTCCAACTTAACATAAAATAGGAAAACTAGTATATAAACCAAGTAAGTTGAATCACATTTGGAAAACTCTAACCAAAAGAGAAAAAAGTTAAATAATCAAACTTTCGGTCCAAACTTCTAAGTAAGAAGAAACAAACCTATCTTTCCCAGATCAATGCAAAGTGGAAATAAGCAGAGAATGTTTTTAAATTTCTTTTTGAAAACCACCAATATATAGATGACTATGTAAGTGAACCAGGGCTTGAAAAAAATTGTAAAGCACTCCTTTCATAAATGAACACAAATATCCTAAGCAAATATTATTATAATAAATGAAATCATGTATTAAAATAAAATAGATCAATAATAAGTGAGACATAATAAATCGTACAAGGGTTGTTAAGGGTCCCAAAAGAGTCATCTAATTAGGTGAAAAATACAAAAAGAAAACCACATGATTATTCACATTACATGTTGAAAAGCATTTAATGAAATTCAGCATCTAGCAAAAAAAAAAAAAAAAAGTCAATAAAAATAAACAAAAAGTGACTTCCTCAGTCTGGCCAAGATCAAAGGAACCTACAACAAACAAGAGAACTAACACAGAATCATTGAAGGCTTTTTCCCTGGGAGTCAGCCTAGCCCAGGATGCCACTGTGTCTCTTCAACTTCCTACTGAAGGGTCATCCGGGGATTAAAAGGTGAAAAGGAAATAAAAGGTGTAACGATAATTTCTAAGGAATGAAACTGTTGACCTATTAATAGGATGACACTTATATACAGAGATAATTCATCAACTTTAAAAACAAATACAGTCCAGCGCCACGGTTCAATAGGTTAATCCTCCACCTGGGCACCAGCAAAACCGGGTTCTATTCCCGGTCGTGGCACCGGATTCTGTCCCGGTTGCTCCTCTTCCAGTCCAGCTCTCTGCTGTGGCCCGGGAGTGCAGTGGAGGATGGCCCAAGTGCTTGGGCCCTGCACGCGCATGGGAGACCAGGAGAAGCACCTGGCTCCTGGCTTCGGATCAGCGTGATGCACCGGCCTCAGCAGCCATGGTGGGGGGGGTGAACCAACGGAAAAAGGAAGACCTTTCTCTCTGTCTCTCTCTCTCACTGTCCACTCTGCCTGTCAAAAAAAAAAAAAAAAAACTGTTAAATAAAGTTAATGAGACTACGGCAAAGACTAATGTATAAATTTCCACTGATTACTAAATACCAGCAAGAAACACATAGGAAGTAATATTAAAGAAGAGGCAAATTAGAAAATAAATACCTACAAGAGATATGGAAGAAAATTATTAAATTATGTATTATTTGCAAACATTCTTCAGATCAACATAAAAAATCACAAATGACCCATAGAAATGAGTCAAAAATATGCAGAAAAGCAAAAGGCGCAGCAGCCCATACACAGCCTTTAAATATTAAGTCACCTTAAGCAAGTTACTGCAACCTCCAGGTAGGATTCTTAAGGAGGACACGAGGAGGCAGAAGGGGTCCCAACAGGTGCCAGGATCCGGGAGGTGAAAGGGCCCCTGCTGCCCTGGGACGCAGCCCTGGAGGAGATGTCACACCTGAACCCAGGCCTGGCCTCCACTGTTCCTGTCAACAGCAGCCTGAGGTTAGGTCCCTGCTGTGGAGGATGCTGGTTCCTCACGTCTTCTGTGTCGTGAATGCTGACCACTATGCACACTGTCCAATCAGGCGCTGTGGCGTAAACGCTAGGTAATCACGCGAAATCTTGACGCCATAGTCCTTGTCCAGTTCCACGGAGGAGAGAGGTTCTAGGAGGAGGCTGGGAGAGTCCAAGGTAGCACAGCGTCTGCTCCACTCTGACTTTCTTTCACGCAGGATCCCGAGAAATAGTGAGTGTGTGGGCTGGGCGGACACCGGCAGGACGCGGGGCTCCCAGAGTTCGTCTCTGGAGTCTGTTTGCTCCATCTCACAGTGGCACAACGCTTACCTGGGTCCCCTCTGGCCTGCAAGGTGGGTGCTGGAGTGGCAGCCTGGACTCCAGGAGTCCTGTCCTTTCCCTGCTCACAGAGACGGCAGGGGGCCTGGTGGTCACTAGGGAGAAGCCAGGCCGTGTGTGGGTTCATGAAGGGGAGACGCTGTTATTTATGAGGTCGTTGGTTCCTCCTTTCTTCCCACGTGGGAAGCAAGGTCTCATTTCCTTCAAATCTGCATAGGTCTTTCTAGGAGATATCCTGGCGGTTTCAATACGTGGTAATTTTAAGTAGAATCAGTGTTAAACTTACTGGGAGAACTATTAAGCTTTTATTGTAATGTAAGTTTAAAATGTAATCTCGAAAACTGAAAGAGAATGAAAGAGGGTGGGAGGGATGATGGATATATCATTATGTTCTTAGAACTGTGTCTACCAACCATATTGAATGTGTTAAAATTAGTTAAATAGTAAAATAAAAAGCTATCAACTTGACAAATATTTAAAGAAAGTAATGAAATACTGTAGATACCTGCAATTTTGGTTATCATTCTTATCTATGACATTTGAAAGGAATCCATTTTTCTCAATTTTAAATATCCTAACAATAGAATTTGTTATTATTATTCTGTTGAGACGTCCTATTTAATATACTCCTTTAACTGGAAATAGTACTGCCACTGAAAAAACAAAGCCTCAGACCGGGGCTGTGGTGTAACAGATAAGGCTGCCGCCTGCAGTGCTGACATCCCATATGGGCACCAATTCAAGTCTTGGCTGCTCCTCTTCCAATCCAGCTCTCTGCTTTGACCTGGGGAAGCAGTAGAAGGTGGTCCAAGTCCTTGGGCCCCTGCACCCACATGGGAGACCTGGAAGAAGCTCCTGGCTCCTGACTCCTGGCTCCTGGCTTCAGATCAGCTCAGCTCTGGCCATTGCGGTTGTTTGGGGAGTGAACCGGTAGAATGGAAGACCTCTCTCTCTCTCTAGCTCTACCTCTCTATGTAACTCTGTCTTTCAAATAAATAAAATAATTATTTGAAAAAAAAAACTCTTATAAATGTTGATAAAACACTGCCCTTAAAATTTTCACTCAAAATATCAAGAGACCTAAAATATAGCATTCCTGCTTAAAAACCGAGTGACTTACTACCACTCAAGTGTTCCAATTACGCAGGGATATTTTGGGGCCAGCGCTGTGGCACAATGGATTAAACCCCTGGCCTGAAGTGCTGAATTCCCACATAGGCGTCAGTTCTCATCCTGGCTGCTCCTTTTCTGATCCAGCTCTCTGCTATGGCCTGAGAAAGCAGTTGAAGATGGCCCAAGTCCTTGGGTCCCTTCACCCACATAGGAGACCAGAAGAAGCTCCTGGCTTCTCTATCTTCTCTATCTTCGGATCGGTGCAGCCCCAGCTATTGCAGCCATCTGGGGAGTGAACCAGCAGAGGAGGACCTCTCTCTTCTCTCTACCTCTTTCAGTAACTCTGTCTTTCTAATAATTAAAATAAATCTTTAAAAGCAAGCAAATATGCAGAGATATTTCATAATGCCAAGTAAGTAACTGAATAATTCTAAGCATATTTATGTAATGGCTTCTATAAATTCTTTTGGAAAACAGATGTGGTTATTTGTTACAAATTTCAAGTAAATAGAAAATATACTAGAAAAATATCTTGAATAAAATTCAAGCAACTCATAAATAAGAATACAAAGAAATTTTCCACCATATAACATAGCAAGTACTAATTTTCCAACCTTTATTTTTCATAAATTATAATCTTTAACTCTAGAAAGAGTACTATATTGACAGAACAATTACTCAGGCGCTGGGATACCTAAGTCTATATAGAATTATCAGCATTATAAATTACTTTCATGACCTTAAATCACTTCACTGGGCCTCAGCATCTTCATGTGCAAAATTAGGTTTGCATAAGATCAGTTGTACTGAAGATAAACTTCAAGGATCTCTTGAGATCCAAAGAGGCACCTTAAAGTAATACTGAAAAATTTAACTCAAAACTTACATTCTTCAAATACAGATACTGTAAACTGTTTCTACAACTAATGCAAAATAACTCTCACATTCGAATGTGTACCAAACCACTTTCAACTTCTGGGGATAATTAGTACGTTAACTTCTGATGCTAAGTTGATTTTGTTCCCCTCTCTTTTCTTAACAAGTCCAGTAATTTATACTTCTAGAAAATACATATCACATTTAAAATTGAATTGTCAGATTTATACAAATCTTTATTTTAATACAAGTAAGGCTTCTGTGTTTATGTAAAACGAAGAGTAGAGACATTCTGAGAAAAGTTGCTATACCAATGACTCAGCTGACAAATAGGTCAATACCACATAGGTAAGGAATGTTACTGTAACATAACCTCAAATATATTTTAGATAGGGTTAGTGTTTCTTTTAATCTGCAGTTGATTCTTGGACAAACTGAATAAGTTTTATTTCGCAGTAGAGAAATGAAACTGCTGTTTCATTATTAATTCATTTTTTAACAGAGTTCAATACCAAGATATCAGAGTCATTTAAAAATGGTATTTTTGTTTGTTCTACTTAATACTTTTGGTTGAATACTGTAATGAATACACAATTCTTCTTAAGTGCTGAAACTTAACTGAAAAGTGATCACTGTTAAATATAAGAGTTGGAATAAGAGAGGGAAGAGATGTGCAATTCGGGACATGCTCAAGCTGACTTACCTCAAACGGTAGAGTTAGAAACATACCAGGGAATTCCAATTCAATCCCATCAAGGTGGCATGTACCAATGCCATCTCACTAGTCCCAGTGATCAATTTCTGTTCACAATTGATCATAATGATAGGACTAAGAACCAAAGGGAACACATAAACAAGAATAGTGTCTGCAAATACTAGCTGATAGAATAAAAAAGGGAGAGAACGATCCAACATGGGAAGTGAGATACACAGCAGACCCATAGAATGGCAGATGTCCTAAACAGCACTCTGGCCTCAGAATCAGCCCTTAAGGCATGCGGATCCGGCTGAAAAGCCCATGAGAGTATTTCAGGCATGGAAAGCCAAGACACTCTGGGGGAAAAAGAAAAAAACCTAAATGAAAGATCTCTGTGAGTGAGATCCCAGTGGAAAGAACGGGTCATCAAAGAAGGAGGTACCTTTCTCTGAAGGGAGGAGAGAACTTCCACTTTGACCATGGCCTTGTCTAAATATGATCAGAGTCGTGAACTCAGGGAGCTTCCACAGCCTTGGCAGCTCATGACAAGAGCCTAGGGTGATTACAGACGCCATAAACAAGAGTGTCAATTTGTTAAGTCAACAACAGGAGTCACTGTGCACTTACTCTTCATGTAGGATCTTTGTCCTTAGTGTGCTGTACATTGAGATTTAATGCTATAACTAGTACTCAAACAGTATTTTTCACTTTATGTTTCTGTGTGGGAGTAAACTGTTGAAATCTACTTAATGTATGCTAAACTGATCTTCTGTATATAAAGAGAATCGAAAATGAATCTTGATGTGAATGGAAGGGGAGAGGGAGTGGGAAAGGGGAGGGTTGCGGGTGGGAGGGACGTTTTGGGGGGGAAGCCATTGTAATCCATAAGCTGTACTTTGGAAATTTATATTCATTAAATAAAAGTTAAAAAATGGTATTTTCTAATATCTTATGGTATAAATTTGCATTTAAAAGTGTTTTTAGGGCCAGCGCCGCAGCTCACTAGGCTAATCCTCCACCTTGCGGTGCCAGCACACCGGGTTCTAGTCCCGGTTGGGGCGCCGGATTCTTTCCCGGTTGCCCCTCTTCCAGGCCAGCTCTCTGCTGTGGCCAGGGAGTGCAGTGGAGGATGGCCCAAGTGCTTGGGCCCTGCACTCCATGGGAGACCAGGATAAGTACCTGGCTCCTGCCATCGGATCAGCGTGGTGCGCCGGCCACAGTGCGCCTACCGCGGCGGCCATTGGAGGGTGAACCAACGGCAAAGGAAGACCTTCTTTCTCTCTGTCTCTCTCTCTCTCAATGTCCACTCTGCCTGTCAAAAAAAAAGTGTTTTTAGAAAATAATGAATACTTTTTCAAAAAAGATTTATTTGAAAGGTAGAGCTGTCAAGAGAAAGGGAAAGAGAAAGATATCCTCCATCCACTGGTCCACTTGCCAATGTGCACATTGGTTTGGTCTCAGCCAGACCCAAGCCAAGAACATGGCACTCCTGTCTACATCTCTCATGTGGGTGGTAGGGACCAAGCACTCACCATTTTCTTAGCTACATTTGCAGGGAGATGGATCAGAAATGGATCCATTGGCCTCAGACTGTTGCTGAGATGAGATGCCAGCATCACATGCAGTGGCTTAACCTGCTGAGCCACACCGCTTGCCCCAAACTGCAGAGAATGTGCCTAAATTGAACCCTGGAAATTAAGAATCACCTTGCTTTTCAAATACATAAATCTGAAAAGAAAATGAAGCCAGTGTGAGCCACCATCTGCAAGTCCCAGCTGTTCCATTTCCATTCAAGCCCCCACTAAAATGCCTGGAAAAGTAGTGGAAGATGACACAAGTGCATGGGCCCCTGCTACCCCATGGGTGATAAAAATCATCAAGTTTCTGACTCCTGGCCTCAGCCTGGCCCAGCTCCAGCTGTTGCAGCCATTTGGGGAGTGAAACAGTTGGTTGAAGATCACTCTCAATCCCTCCTTCTCCTTCCACCCCATATGCCTGCTTTTCTTTTGTTTTCTTTTTCAAAGACATACCTATTTAAAAGTCAGAGTCAGAGACAGAAGGAGAGGCAGAAAGAGAGAGGTCTGCCATCCCCTGGTTCATTCCCCAGATGGCCGCAACAGCTGGAGCCATGCACATCTGCTTTTCAAATATAGAAAACATATTTAAAAAACTAAATGTTAGTGCAGCTGTCATTGTGGTGCAGGTGGTTAAGCCACTGCTTGCTGTACCAGCATCCCATATCATAGTGACAATTTCAGTGCAGGCTATTTCACTTCTGATGATGCTTCCTGCTAATGCATCTGCAAAGGCACATGATGGCACATGTATGAAAGTCCAGAATGAGTTCCTAGCTCCTGGCTTCAGCCACATTAAGCCCTAGTTGTTGCAGCCATTTGGAGTGTGAGATTCTCTCTTTTTCATCTCTCTCTCTCTTCCATCTCTCTCTCGATCTCTGTCTTTCTGTCTCTCTTTCCATTTCACTGATTTTCAAATAAATAGGATAGATATTTTTCAAAAAGAATCTGCTGGGGATTTATCTCAAAAAAGAACATTTTAAAATCACATTTTGAAATTAGTTTAATTCAAGATCATCATAAAGATTATCATTTATATAACTATATTAAGATTTTATAACCCATATATCATTGTTAGAACATTATCAAAAATAACAAAATATTTTTGATAAAAGTAAGTACAAAGTATTATTATTAAAATTAAATGAACTAAGCAATAAGCCTTAAATGCAAATTAACAAGAAGGTTAAACTCAAATTTCTATGTTCACCAACATAGTCTCATTTTTCTCAATGCTGATTTTATACTGAATAAAATATTTTGATGTTATGTTGAAATGTATCAGTTTTTCATAAAAATCATTGCTATATTGAAATGTTCTAAAATCCCTCCATATCTGTGTCTCCTGAATTAGTAGCATTTATTGAGTTCTTTACATCTGTGTAAACATCATAATTCACTTTGAAATGACTAACATATATGCTGTTGTACATAAATATATTCTTTTCCAAGAATCAAAGAATATATGCATGCCACCTACTTTACTTCAAGCTGCCATACCCAGTCGTATAAATTGTAATTAAAACTATTTCAATTGTTCAGCATTATACACAGCTATAGATTATTTTTAAAGATTTATTTTATTTATTTGAAAGACATAGTTACTGAAAGAGGTAGAGACAGAGAGAGAGAGAGATGTCTTCCATCCACTGGTTCACTCCCCAGATGGCTGCAATGGCCATAGCTGGGCTGATCAGAAGCCAGGAGCCAGGAGCTTCTTCCAGGTCTCCCACGTGGGTGCAGGGGCCCAAGGACTTGGGCCATTTTCCACTGCTTTCTCAGGCCATAGCAAACAGCTGGATTGGAAGAGGAGCAGCCGAACTACAACCGGCACCCCTATGGGATGCCAATGCTTCGGGCCAGGTATTTAACCTGCTGCACCACAGTGCTGGCCCCACAGCTGTAGAGTCTAATAACATAGTAGTTTTAAGAACAACAGGGCCCAGCGCTATGGCATAACTGGTAAAATCTGCAGGGCCAGTATCCCATATGGGTACCATTTCAAGACCCAGCCACTCCACTTCTTATCCAGCTTTCTGCTATGGCCTGGGAAAGCAGTAGAAGATGGCCCAAATGATTGGGCCCTTGCACCAGCATGGGAGATGCAGAAGAAGCTCCTGGCTCTTGGCTTTGGATAGGCGCAGCCTCAGCCATTATGGCTAATTGGGGAGTGAACCAGTGGATGGAAAACTTCTTTCTATCTGCCTCTCCTTCTCTCTGTGTGTAACTCTGACTTTCAAATAAATAAAATAAGTATTAAAAAAAAAACAGTCAGTTCCAAGAGGGTAGAACACAGAGGGAGCTAACTGATCTAGTCCAGAAGAAGATAGTTTAATAAAAGTGGAGATAGTGTAGTCTCAGGGAAGAGTTAGGGAAAAAATTGGCAGAGGAAACTCTTCTATAATTAGAGGGACACAGTGAACCTAAGGACGGCTCAGAACTCCAGCAGCCAAGATCCTCCACACCAGCACAGGAAAATGAGGTGAGAAGAAAGACAGTAGCCTGAGACACTGGTGGAAAAGTGGCAGGAAGCCCCTTGGGGGAATGTACACCAGCCTAACTAGAGTTGAGAAAAAATAAAAGGGATAGTACACACATGAGTCTGTCTCTCCCATCAACTTACAAAGGCATATGAGCTGATAGAGCAGGTGCCATTTTGTACCTACATAACAGCTGCACCAGCTCGGGGCTGCACCCAGCAATCAGCCGAGCAGAGAAACCTCACTCAGGTGGGGAGTAATAACAAGAGACTAAGACCTAGTAACTGTGTGGAGCTTCTGAACTGGAACTGTGGAAAAAATGAGGTGTGTAGGAGAACTCACAGTGATGCCGAGATTTTACGCCACAAGCTCAGGTGGCCCTGGCTACCTGGTGAGAGACATTGCAGGGCAATCTGGCTCAGGCAGCCCTTAAATAAATGGAACTGAAAAAAATTGATGATAAGAATACTTAGAAGTAATCAAAAACAAACACATGAACTACTGAAATCCAGAAAGTGAAAGGATGGAAAAAGATATTCCGTGCAAACAGAGACCAAAAAAGAGATGGCATAGCCATCTTAATATCAGACAAAATATACTTTAACACAAAAACTGCTAAAAGGGACAAAGGGGGTCCTATATAATGATTAAGGGATCAATTCAACAAGAAGATATAACTATTATAAATGTGTATGCACCTAATTACAGGGCACCATACTATTTAAACTATATATTAAAGGACTTAAACAGAGACTTAGACTCCAATACAACAGTATTGGGGGACTTCAATACTCCACTTTCAGCAATAGACAGATCAACCAGACAGAAGATCAACAGGGAAACAGCAGATTTAATCGATGCTATAAACCAAATGGATCTAACAGATATCTACAGAACTTTTCATCCTACACTTAAAAAATACACAATCTTCTTAGCAGTACATGGAACCTACTCTAATATTGACCACATACTAGGCCATAAAGCAAATCTCAGCAGATTCAAAACAATCAAAATCATACCATGAATCTTCTCAGACCACAATGAAATGAAGCTGGAAATTAGCAACTCAGGAATCCCTGGAACATATGCAAACACATACAGACCAAACAACATGCTTCTGAATGAACAGTGGGACCTTTAGTACTGTTTCAATTTCTGACTCAGTTATGGGTCTGTTTAGGTTTTCTATGTCTTCCTGGTTCAATTTAGGTAGGTTGCATGTGTCCAGGAATCTATCCATTTCTGATAGGTTTCCCTGTTTGCTGGCATACAAGTCCTTGTAGTAATTTCTGATGATTCTTTTTATTTCTGTGGTGTCTGTTGTTACATTTCCTTTTTCATCTCTGATTTTATTGATTTGGGTCTTTTCTTTTTTTAGTTAGTTGGGCCAATGGGGTGTGAATTTTGTTTATTTTTTCAAAAAACCAGCTCCTCGTTTGGCTGATTTTTTGGAATGTTTTTCTTGATTCAATTCTATTGATTTCTTCTCTGATTTTAATTATTTCTCTTCTACTAGATTTGGGTCTGGTTTGCTGCAGTTATTCTAGATCCTTGAGATGCACTGAAAGCTCATCTATTTGGTGCCTTTCCAATTTCTTGATGTAGGCACCTATTGCATGACCAACACACAGCAAGTAGGGTGTATTTTGTAAAATATTTTGGTAGGCTCACTGTAGGAATGGATGGCCGTAGCCTCCTCAAAACCTCTAACACACACACACACACACACACACACATATACAAACATACATATATATTCATATATATAAAGAGAGAGATAGAGACAGAGAGATACCATTTTAAAACTCTCATTTATTTATTTGAGTGGTAGAGTTACAGACAGTGAGAGGGAGAGACAAAGAGAATGATCTTCTATCAGCTGGTTCACTCCCCAAATGGCGCAGCAGCTGGAGCTGAGTGAATCTGAAGCCAGGTGCAAGGAGCTTCTGGGTCTCCCATGCAGGTGGGAGCCTAAGTGCTTGTGCCATCTTCCACTGCTTTCCCAGGCCATAGCAGAGAGCTGATCAGAAGAGGAGTAGCCAAGACTAGAACCAGTGCCCATATGGGATGCTGGCACTGCAGGCAGTGGATTAATCTATTGCACCACAGCACCAGCCCCAAGAGATCTTCACTCAACAAATTGCTGCAATGGCCAGGGGTGGCCCAGACTGAAGTCCAGAGGCAGGAGCTTCACATGGGTCTCCCATATCTGTGCAGGGGTCCAAGAACTTGTATCATGTTCTGCTGCATTTCCAAGTGTATTAGCAAGGAGCTGGATTGGAAGCAGAGCAGCTGGGTCTCAAACCGATGCTCAGACGGGATGCTGGCACCACATTACACCATAACACTGGTGTTTAAAACAATTTTTAAAGTAAAATATGATTCAGATAAAAATACATAAGTGGTCTTGAAAGTCAATAAATTAGGGCTGGTGTTGTGGCATACCAGATAAAGCTGCCACCTTCAATGCTGGCATCCCCTGTGTGTTACTTAGTCCCAGCTGTTCCACTTCTGATCCTGCTTCCTGTTAATGCACCTGGGAAAGCAGCAGAGGATGGTGCAGGTGCTTAGGTCCCTGCACCCTTATGGGAGACAAGGATGAAGCTTCTAGTTTCTGGCTTTGGCCTGTCCAGGCCCTGGATGTTGTGGCCTTTTGGGAGTGAACCAGCAGATTGAAGACTTCTTTGTCTCTCTCCCTTTATCTACAACTCTGCCTTTCAAATATGTAAAATAAATCTTTCAAAAGGCCAATAAGTTGTAATTACTTTTCAAAACATTTAGTTAAATGTCCTACAAATGCCCAGTGGGTTAAAGAAACCATGGACAAAGCATTAAGGAAAGCAGGAGAAAGATGTATGCACAAATAGGAATGTGAACAAAAATAATGCTGTGGTGAATGTGGCACTGCAGGTATCTCTTCTATATGTCATTGCATATAAAACCACCAATGGCATGGCTGTGTTAGAACGAGAGATTCCAGTAGGCTCCAAACACAGAAAGAAGATTAAAAAATAAAAAAGCTGAGTACCTACATTATACTGTGTCCCACAAAACTGTACAACTGTTATCTATTAATCCAAATGAAAAATAAATTAGTTAATATAAAGATTTTTAAAACATAAAATCATAAACAAGGAATCAAAAGCCTATGTAGAGTTCACAACTTGGAATGAAAGATAATTAGAATTCTAATACAGAAGAAACCTTTAGCTCAATGAATAAATGACTCAGTTTCCTCCTTTATAGGATCTAAATGCAAGATGACTAGAATTGTAGTACTGCTCATATTTGTTGTGTGACACAGATAGCTTGCTGAATCTGAAGAAGATTAGTGATGCTGCCTTTCAACTCTGACATTTATGGAACAGATTAAATCCATGACTGCTTTTTTGATATTTAATTAAGACAGAAAATATACATCTTTAATAAGAATCAATACAGATGGTATGAACAAAAATAATTTAGTGAAGCAGAGGGTTTAATACTCAGAACATACAATGTTGATAATTTATAAGCAATTATATTTATGAACTGAATAGTTAAAAGCTCCAAATTATGAACTTAAAGATTCATTTAAAAAGATAAAAATTGATGCATTTTCAATTATATCATGAGAAAAATCAACGCAGAAATCAGCCACTTTATTACTTGTTAAAAATCAATAAATATTTAATAGAAAAGAATGAAGTACATGAACATAAATACTGCTAAGTAATTCATTCAATAGTTTGACTGAGTATAGAAATAAATGAAAAATATTTTAATCAGGAAACAAAGGATAAACTTCCATTTTATAAGCCAGATATAAGTATTTAAATAAAATATATACAAGGTATAAAATTTGTCATTACATCATCATAGCAGAAATCCAGCAGATCAGATTTTCCATGCACTGTAATGACAATAGAAATCATCAAGTTAAGTGTAACCACAACAAGTGTTATGTACCTATAGATAGATTTCATTAAGTTCATTAAATTAACTCACAATTTAAATAAGAAATTCCGGAAGGTTGTTTTTTAGATTCATAGGAGTGCTAATAAGGAAAAGTGATGATTGAAGACAACATCTTGAATTCAGATAAATAATCCTACAGATATTAGCTTAATGTTATACAAAACCATAATTCTAAACTGGTATATATTTAGTATTGTAGCTAAGGAAGTATAATGTTTCATAAGCTTGTGGAAAATATGAAATTAGTTTTAAAATATTAAAATTATCATATTTAACAAATTATTAGTCTGTCGTGCACTGAGGAAGAGTATTGTGTTCCACATGAAAAGAATAAAAGATTTCTCATGAACTATGGCTGTCTACTAGAGAAAATATATGTGAAATGTTATTTTGTACATTGTTGAAAATTGTACTTTTAAGGGAAAATGTTATATAGTCTAGCAACTTATACTATAGAAAGTTAAAATTCTTAAATGCTCTTAGGTTCACTAAAATTTTAGGACTCTCAAACCACAAAAGTAAACCAAGAAAATGATCCAGGGAAGAAACCACACTAAGAAACAAGTTCTCCATTCATATAAAATTTATCAAAAGATGAAAAATCTTATTTGGGTTGTTCAGACTGGAGGGAGGAAAAGGAATTAGAAATAACTAACTGAAAATATTCCATGGTTATATCTCACATATATGAGAATCAGTCTTTCTATTATTTTTCTCACAAGAAGTAACCGACCACAATCATATTCAGCATCAGATAAGATTCAACATTGGGGCCAGCGCCGCGGCTCAA
The DNA here is from genome assembly GCF_964237555.1 of Oryctolagus cuniculus. Taxonomy (NCBI): domain Eukaryota; kingdom Metazoa; phylum Chordata; class Mammalia; order Lagomorpha; family Leporidae; genus Oryctolagus; species Oryctolagus cuniculus. The sequence continues at coordinate 50,402,831 of NC_091442.1, read as the reverse complement.
TAGGCTAATCCTCCACCTAGTGGCGCCGGCACACCAAGTTCTAGTCCCGGTCGGGGTGCTGGATTCTTTCCTGGTTGCCCCTCTTCCAGGCCAGCTCTCTGCTGTGGCCAGGGAGTGTAGTGGAGGATGGCCCAAGTGTTTGGGCCCTGCACCCCATGGGAGACCAGGAGAAGTACCTGGCTCCTGCCTTCAGATCAGCACGGTGCGCCGGTCGCAGTGCGCCAGCTGTGGCGGCCATTGGAGGGTGAACCAATGGCAAAAGGAAGACCTTTCTCTCTCTCTCTCTCTCACTATCCACTCTGCCTGTCAAAAATAAAAAAAAAAAAAAGATTCAACATTGGGATTGTATTTTTAAAATATAAGTCAATACAATGGAGCTGGGGGAATCACAAAAAACATGATGATAACAAGGATATTTATGTATCAAATGCATATTTGGGGCCGGCGCCACGGCTCACTAGGCTAATCCTCCGTCTAGCGGCGCCAGCACACCAGGTTCTAGTCCCGGTTGGGGCGCCGGATTCTGTCCCGGTTGCCCCTCTTCCAGGCCAGCTCTCTGCTGTGGCCTGGGAGTGCAGTGGAGGATGGCCCAAGTGCTTGGGCCCTGCACCCCATGGGAAACCAGGAAAAGCACCTGGCTCCTGGCTTCTGCCATCGGATCAGCGCGGTGCGCCGGCCGCAGCGCGCCGGCCGTGGCGGCCATTGGAGGGTGAACCAACGGCAAAAGGAAGACCTTTCTCTCTCTCTGTCTCTCTCTCACTGTCCACTCTGCCTGTCAAAAAATAAAAAAAAATAAAAAATAAATGCATATTTGGAAGCAGCAAATAAATAACTGTAAATATAATAAACCTACTTGGTATAGTTTAACATGTTAAACAATAGATTGAGTGGAGGAAAAGGCTACTGAACTGTCACATTGAGCACAATTAGAGCTGCCAAGCACAGCAAAGAGAGAAAATCAATAGCAGAATATAATTCCACATATACAAGGTTAGAATGAGAAGGAAATATTCTATTGTTTCTCTGAACTCTACAAAGAAACAAAAGACAATATTATAGTTATTTTAATCGTGTCAATTTCCTAAATTAACCTAAAACACACATCCATGAATTCAGGATTTTATTGTGTCAAAAACTGAAAGTTTAATAAAAACTTCAGTAATATCTGTACTTTGTAACTTCAAAGAGGAAGAAAAGACTTACACAAGTGAGCAAAGGAGGATGATAATCTACAAAGACAAGAGCAAAATTCCCAGTTTATATAATGTCCAAACAGAAATAAATATTAACAGATCATAGAGAAGCAGTCATTACAGGTAAATGTGATGCTTTGCTAATATGCCTTCAATAAATAAAAGTAAATTTAGATCCCTTTCTGTAATAAGGATATCATTTGTTGAATTTTTAAATAAAATGGCTTCAGGATCAGGTACCAAAGGAGCTTCATTAGGTTCAAACTCCAAAAAGAAATTGAAAAATATTTTCCTGAATTATGTTAGGAAAGTGTAAGAGAAAGAAACTTCAATACATGGAGACCATTGAAGTAAGCAGTGACTTTGAACTTTAGCAGTGTCAAATTAAAAAAAAAAAAGGATTTAGATACAATTTAAAAATGCAAGTACAACTCTACTTACTAAAATTATGTTTAAGCTCTTGGATTTTTAAGATGTTTAACAGATGTTGGAATTTATGTTTTAAAATTTGTTAAAATTTGTTGATTTGTTAAAATCGATGTCATATCATGTCTTACAGAATTCCAGTTATTCTTTTATCAGAACTAATAAACACCAAAGGACTGACAGTGGCATAGATATTTCCCACAAGTCTCTGGACATCCAGGACAACTGGATTATATTTCCCCAAAATGGCTGAGGAAGATGAGATGATGATATCCAAACAGTACACGATAACAAAGAAACTCACCAGCAACAGAACAGTCTGGGTGGCCCTTTTTGCTGGAGAAGTTCTTGGGAAAATGCTCATGCTGTGAAGGTATGCAGACTTCCTCTGATGGCTAGATAAGAAAATCACCATGTATACACTGGAGAGCAGCATTAGTCCTACAAAGAAGATGTTCTGGGACAATGCAAGTGTGAAGAATATTTTCAAGATTATGGGATTCATTGAAGAAAGTGAGCAGTACTTACTGATACTGAGTAGATTGGTCATGTTGGAATGAGCTACAGTGTAGATGATCATGTTGCTATTAGAAGATAAGTTGAGGGACCAAACACAGAGGAAAGCATGGAAAATGTACTTGGTGAGTTTCTGTTTAAATCTTGATAGGTAGAAGGTGCTGGGGCTGATGGTGATGACCTGGATGATGCTCAGGAGGCAGGTGGTACAGATGGAGAGACCCCTCATCACCCTTACCAAATAGAACAAAGCCTTACATTTTAAGTCATTGGGAAAATTCAGTGACTTGAACATGTTTGTGGATAAAATATCCAGTGTAGTCAGTAGCATCACTATGTGGACAAAAGCCAAGTGGCAGGTGGTTACATCATTGGGCTTAGGCCTATGATTCTGGTGAATTGTGAAGATATGGAAGAGAAAGAGGAAGGCATTGGCTAAGATTCCAATACCAGCTTGGAAAAAATACAAATTTTTTAATGATAACATAAGTGGAAATTTTGTTCACTTTAAGAGCACACAGGAAGCATTTTATATACCTGAAAAACAACAACAAAAACCAGATCACTTGTCACCAGTGTTCGTTCTTTTTGTCATGAAAATAATCACAAATCATGTTATTTTACCCACTTATTTTTAACAAACTAAGAATATTTTATAGAAATTCTTGATTGTAAATTTTCTGTACTACTCTCTACAGCACATGAATCTTTGCATTATATCCATTTTCTGAGTCCATTGAAGACTCTTCCATTTGTGGATTTCAAAAATTGTTGCAAGAAAATAAAATTATTTTAATTCATTTTTCTGTAAAGTTTTTGAATAATTTTCTTTATACATATGCTCTCCTCTCTCTCATACACATGATGCAAACATACTCAGAAATGAATTGCTAAAGAAGAAAATTCCTCTACAACTCATGACATACATGAGAAAACAAAGGACATAATTCAAGTTGATTAAATGATTTTTGAAACATTTCTGTAACAAAACTGAGTAACTCATTGCTCCATAAACATGTGTCTGTACCCTCAGCAAAATATGGAACCAAGAAAGCCTCAGTTCATGTTGACTGAAGGATTGACTATCTCCATATTTGAGCATAACAATGCAATTTCAGGAATATATTGAAGCATGGAATAATATCTATGCAATTATTTTAGCTCTATTTGTATATAATATATTGTTTTATTGCACAAATTATGAGCGATTCAGTAAAAGAGATGAAACAGTACATGAAAGAGAATAGATAATGATTTCAATGTTTTCTTCTCTGACCACAGTGATATTTGGCTGATTCTCCGTAACTCAAGTCCCTTGTTCTGTAGATGCCCACCATAGATTGAAACAGATTTGATCTTATAGATCATCAACTGTTCTCTGTTTCCAATGTGGCTGTTGGTAAAATGAGGACTGAGAAAAAATGTGGTTACTGTTGATGTTCATTAATAGATGAAGTATAATTATTTACATAATTTTTTGAAAACTTCTCTAAATTTCAATAGTAAGAAGTTTGTATCATATATACAAATCCCCAAATGCATTTATTATTTATTTGAATGTTAAAGTTAGTTTTGTGTCACATTTTTATGCAAGTAATCTGACAGGCCAATCATGGAAGGATCACCGAATTTGCAATAATATGCTACTGACCTGTGAGAAATGGAATAGAAGGAAGTTTGAGCATGGTCACCTATAATTGGTCAGAGTGAGATGGATGTAACTGGAAAGCATTATATTAGTGAAACAAGCCAGTCCTAAAAAGAACATACCATATTTTCTCTATTCTAAAAGAGTAAAATTGACCCCTTATGATTCAATGATTGTTTACAGCCCTTGTCTGGATGGTGGAAGAATATATTTTTAATTTATACTAGTTGTTGGACTCTTTACTTAGGGTAGGATTAATCTTATGGGTAAAAAGTTAACTGAAAGTAGATTTTGTAAAAAATAAGAATGGGAATAGAAGAGGTTAGAGGAAGAAGAATGAGAGTGTGGGTGGGCGGGTGTGTACAGTGGAAAGTATCACTATGTTCTTGAATCTGTATATAGCAAATACATGAAATCTGAGTACCTTAAATACAATTTTTAAAAAATAATACATTTGGGGGAGAGGCAAGATGGCGGAATAGGAAGGGAGCACACTGATAGTCCAGGGAGAGATAGTTTAATAAAAGTGGAGATACTGCAGGTTCAAGGAAGAGTAGGGGAGGAAACAGCAGAAGAAACTCTTCCAGAACGCGTGATTCACAGCAGACCTGTGTGGAGAGCGTGGGAGCCCACAGTTTGGGACACCAGCGGCAGACTCAACACACCAGCGCTGGAACGCAAGGTGAGCCGAACCTCAATAGCCCGAGACACCGGCAGGCAAGCAGAGAGAGGAGACTAGAGGGAACGACCCCCGGGGGGGAAAAGTTCACCAGGCTAACTGGAAGAGAGAGAGAGAGAGAGAGAGAGAAAAAAAAAAAGGTGACTGGTACGGACACGGGTTTCTCTCTCTCTGCTCACCTCTCAAGGGCGAGCAAGACAAAGAGCAGGCGCCATCTTGGACATACGTCATAAGCAGAGCGACCTCAGGTCTGCACCGGCCCTGAGCCTAGCAGAAAACCCTGACTCTGGGCGGGGCGAATTAACAGGAGATTAGGACCTAGTAAATTTGTGGTGCTACTGAACTGAGACTGTGAAAAAAGAGACGGTGGGGGAGAGAACTCACGGAATTCACCTGAGTACTCTCCAGAGACACTACAATTCCGTAACTTTGGCAACCCAGTGGGAGACTGAAGGAGAATTTGAACCCACTCTGAGGGCCAAACAGATTCCCTGTGTGGTCCTTGGGAAAGAGCTTCCGATCTCTGGCTCCTGTGGGTATATCAGTTGCCTGCTAACTACCTCCAACTTCGTTCAGCTGTGCGGAATTACTTCCCTTTTGAAACAAAAAAAGAAAGAGAGAGAAAGAGAGATTTACCACTCCTAACCTGGGAGTGTCACCTTTGGGACACCAAACAGAGCTCTCAGGCCACACCCATCTCAAGCCCTAAGGCTCCATCAAAAACAGATAGTCCACTTAATCTAGAGTCATAGTATAACAAGAAAAAGCACCACAGTGAAGAAACCAAATATCTCCAATATGCCAAATAACAAATGCAAAAACCGAGGTAATAAAAACAAGGAAGTCACCATGACGCCCTCAAATGAAAAAGACACCCCAATTCAAGATTATGAAGATGATGACATAGAAGAAATGCAAGAAGCAGATCTCAAAAAATTGATAAGAACATTAAGAAGTTCTCAAAAACAAATTCTTGAACTACATAAAGCCTTAATGGACAAGATAGAAAATCTCTCTCATGAAAATGAAATATTAAGGAGGAATCAAAATGAAACGAAACAATTAGTACAACAGGAAACTGTGATAGTGACTGAAGTGAAGAATTCAATAGATCAAATGAAAAACACAATAGAGAGCCTTACAAACAGAATGGGTGAAGCAGAAGAGAGAATATCGGACTTAGAAGAGAGAGAACAGGAAAGGATACAGTCAGATCAAAGAAAAGAAGAGGAAATTAGAAATCTAAAACATATTGTCAGGAATCTTCAGGATACTATTAAAAAAACCAACATTCGGGTTCTAGGAGTTCCTGAAGGCATGGAGAGGGAGAAAGGATTAGAAGGCCTTTTTAGTGAGATATTAGCAGAAAATTTCCCAGGTTTGGAGAAGGACAGAGAAATCCTAGTACAGGAAGCTCACAGAACCCCTAATAAACACGACCAAAAGAGATCCTCACCACGACACGTTGTAATTAAACTCTCCACAGCGAAACATAAAGAAAAGATCCTAAAATGTGCAAGAGAGAAACGTCAGATTACTTTCAGAGGATCGCCAATCAGACTCACTGCTGACTTCTCATCAGAAACTCTACAAGCTAGAAGGGAATGGCGAGATATAGCCCAGGTACTAAGAGAGAAAAACTGCCAGCCCAGAATATTATATCCTGCAAAGCTATCATTTGTGAATGAAGGTGAAATAAAGACGTTTCATAACAAACAGAAATTGAAAGAATTTGTCGCCACTCGTCCAGCCCTGCAACAGATGCTTAAAGATGTGTTACACACAGAAACAAAGAAACACGGTCATCAGTATGAAAGAAGATAAAGGAAGGAAACCTCACAGCAAAAGATCACAGGGAATTCAAAGCATATATTAGAACTTATCTTTGGCAAATGGCAGGGCAAAGTTACCACTTTTCATTAGTCACATTGAACGTTAATGGCCTGAACTGTCCAGTTAAAAGACACCGATTGGGATTTGCTTTTTAACCTGATGCAATTTTAAATGATGCTTAATTTTGTTTTTAAATTTCAAATCCTAGCTCTTACCCATACATGGAACAACAATTAAATTGTACATGTAATTCGCCACTTTGCTACACTAACATTGTTCCAGGGGTACTTATGATGTACTTTTGAATTTTCTATACATGCAATAATGACATTTGCTAGCAGTTTTATGTCTTCCTTCCCAATATGTATGCATTTTGTATCCTTTCTTTGTGTTACTGCACTGTCTAGTAATTCCACCATAATATTGAAAAGTAGTGGTGAGAAAAAGACACTTCCGCCTTTCCCCAACTTAAGGGAAAACTGTCCAATTTCACTATTAAAGTTGGTTTTGGTAGATATTCTTTATCTAGATGAGGAATTTCTCTTCTGTTTCTTGTTTGCTCAGTTTTTTTATGCCAAATATCTTTTACAAAAGTTGATGTAACCATTTAACATTTTTGCAGTTTGTGTAGTATGTCCAATTTATTGATTTTTTAAAATGCTGACAGCCTTGCTTACGTGGGATAAATACCACTTGCTTGTACTACATAAAATTGTTGGATTTTACCTATTATTTAAAAAAAAAGAGAGATTTCTAAAGGCAACCCAGAGGAATCCTCAATCCAGTTCTTCATTAGAAGAGATGTGCAATTCGGGACATGCTCAAGCTGACTTACCTCAAACGGTAGAGTTAGAAACATACCAGGGGATTCCAATTCAATCCCATCAAGGTGGCATGTACCAATGCCATCTCACTAGTCCCAGTGATCAATTTATGTGCACAATTGATCATAATGATAGGACTAAGAACCAAAGGGATCACATAAACAAGAATAGTGTCTGCAAATACTAGCTGATAGAATCAAAAAGGGAGAGAATGATCCAACATGGGAAGTGAGATACACAGCAGACCCATAGAATGGCAGATGTCCTAAACAGCACTCTAGCCTCAGAATCAGCCCTTAAGGCATGCGGATCCAGCTGAAAAGCCCATGAGAGTATTTCAGGCATGGAAAGCCAAGACACTGTGGGGAAAAAAAAAAACCTAAATGAAAGATCTCCACGAGTGAGATCCCAGTGGAAAGAACGGGTCATCAAAGAAGGAGGTACCTTTCTCTGAAGGGAGGAGAGAACTTCCACTTTGACCATGGCCTTGTCTAAATATGATCAGAGTCAGTGAACTCAGGGGGCTTCCATAGCCTTGGAAACTCATGACAAGAGCCTAGGGTGATTACTGATGCCATAAACAAGAGTGTCAATTTGTTAAGTCAACAACAGGAGTCACTGTGTACTTACTCCTCATGTAGGATCTTTGTCCTTAGTGGGCTGTACATTGAGATTTAATGCTATAATTAGTACTCAAATAGTATTTTTCACTTTATGTTTCTGTGTGGGAGCAAACTGTTGAAATCTTTACTTAATGTATGCTAAACTGATCTTCTGTATATAAAGAGAATCGAAAATGAATCTTGATGTGAATGGAAGGGGAAAGGGAGTGGGAAAGGGGAGGGTTGCGGGTGGGAGGGACGTTATGGGGGGCAAGCCATTGTAATCCATAAGCTGTACTTTGGAAATTTATATTCATTAAATAAAAGTTAAAAAAAAAAAATAAACCACAGTGGAAAAAAAAAAAATAAATTACTACCTGAGGGGGGAAAAAAAAAAATAATACATTTTATATAATTTTTGAACAAAGTAAACACTTTAAAATCTGAATGTATATCTCAGTTCTCACTGTAAGAAGTGACAACCTGGGGTTACTGGGGCTGAGAATGAATCCCTTGAGCAAAGCATGGACAACATTCACCCTCTTTATTCTGGCTTTCACCTTATACTCCAAAAATGTTTATGTAATCACTGATTGTGGTGAGGAAAATAGCACAATTAAATGGACCAGGAATTGAAAGACTGATGAAATCTCTGGTGTTAGATTAGACATGCATATAAAACCGAAGCTGTATAATGACAAAGACATCTGCACAAACTCAAGTGCTATTTTTACACACAGTATTCTTTGAAAATATTTACTCAAAAGGCAGAGAGACTGAAACACATGCAGTGACAGAGAGAGAGAGAAAGAAATCTTCCATCCACTGGTTTACTGCCCAACCTGCCCACAAATGCTGGGACTGGGCCTGGCCAAAGATAGGACTGAGGAACTCCATTTAGGTCTCCTTGTGTGTATCAAGGCCCCAGTGCTTGAGCCATCATGTGCTGCTTCCTAGGTGCATTAGCAGCAGGAGGAAGATGGATCAGATGCATGTTATACCCGGGACTTGAAACAGCACTCTGATGTGGGATCCAAATGTGCCAAGTGTCAGCTTAATCCTCTCCAACACAATGATATCCTCAAGAGAGATAATTTTGATAAAGCAACACTTCTCATCTTTATCACAATATCAATTATTAAAATGTGGTTATGGCTGGTGAATTAAAATGTTATTTTATGGATGAATGTATAGTGATATTTGCAATCTCATAGACTTAAGCAGAGTATGTATGATAAAATATACTATTTTATTTTCTTATTCTGTTAAACATCAGTGTTATCTACATCATAAGTTCTACAATATTCATTGAGTAGCATTTTAAAACCTCTGACACCATTGGCAACGTTAAAATGATGATGAGAATTTCAAATGAACCAATGTAGTGGAGTAGATTGATAGTGTTCATTGCTGGGAATGAGTTAGGTGACAGATTCAAACACCTTTCCACCATGATTAGCTCCATAAAAGTATTTTTTTTTATAAAATGGACGTATTCCAGAAGAATCAACAGTGCATTCTTCCAATCGCATTGACTGACTGCAATGTGTCACCTATTCCTTGGAAACTGAATTTAATGCAGGTGGATCTAAAAGCAGAAAGTTAATGATGAATATATGCATAATCACAAACATTGAATTTTCAATGCCTAAGAAAAAGCATAGGTAGGGCCCAGCACTGTAGCGCAGAGGGTTAACTCAGGGGGCTTCCATAGCCTTGGCAGCTCATGACAAGAGCCTAGGGTGATTACTGAGGCCATAAACAAGAGTGTCAATTTGTTAAGTCAACAACAGGAGTCACTGTGCACTTACTCCTCATGTAGGATCTCTGTCCTTAGTGTGCTGTACGTTGTGATTTAATGCTATAACTAGTACTCAAACAGTATTTTTCACTTTATGTTTCTGTGTGGGAGCAAACTGTTGAAATCTTTACTTAATGTATGCTAAACTGATCTTCTGTATATAAAGAGAAACGAAAATGAATCTTGATGTGAATGGATGGGGGGAGGGAGTGGGAAAGGGGAGGGTTGCGGGTGGGAGGGACGTTATCGGGGGGAGCCATTGTAATCCATAAGCTGTACTTTGGAAATTTATATTCATTAAACAAAAGTTAAAAAAAAAACAAATAAATAAATATTTTTTTAAAAAAAAGAAAGAAAAAGTATAGGTAACAAATATGTCATTAGAGATTTAAAGACAAAAATCATAGCAGGGCAAGACAATAAGAAACCATATGCTGGGGCAGGAGTGCACAGAGACACTGCCATGGCATTAGCATCCTAAGTGAGTGAAGGTTCAGATCCCAGCTGCTTCAATTCTGATCTCCATGCTAATGTACCTGAGAAAGCAGCAGAAAATGGCCCAAGTGCTTGGGCCCCTGCTAACCATGTGGGAGACCCAGAATAAGCTCTTGGCTCCTGGCTTTGGATTGGCCCACCCCTGGCCATTGCAGCAATGTGGGGAATTAACCAGTGGATGGAAGCTCACTCACTCTCTCCCTCACTCTCTCTCTCTCTCTCCCACCTCTTTCTCTCCATAAATCTTACAAAGAAAAAAAATTATATGCTGTAATTTTTGGGATATGCAAAAGTGCTTCATGAGCATGCATTTTTTAAACAACCAGAATCAAGCACACACCAGGGAGGGATAAAACCGTATTTTTAAAAGCTAGTAACTTGCCTTCTTGTGCATCACTATGATAACCATAGCAACCCTGTCAAATGCCAAATGTAGAAAGCAATGAATAATGTATCCTGCACCAAGCTCTCTGATCAGGCCCATGTGGACCCAGGGCACCTACCTAATGCAAAGTTTTAAAATGAAGACTTTAAGACATAACATTCAGTAATATTTGAATACATCAATAGAAGTATTCGTTTTTCAGATTTTTTGAAGAGTTAATGCTTGTGTGGCCACAAATGAGCAATCCTTGTTATTTTTTCCACTTTATTCACAACAGTGTCACATGTGCACCCTCCCTTTCCTGCATTTTAAGTACTCAATAGTACTAGAGAATAGTATTCTTATTCAAGTTAGATAATATTAATGGGATAGTTGTGGTGATTCAGCAACTAAATTGAAACTGAAAAAGTATTTGTTATACATAAAAATTTAAAAAGAAATACAAACTTTTGAAGGAAATCAGAAATAGTGTCATTGGTGATTATTTTTTCTATAGTAAACAGCATTCCCTTTATTTATAACAATATATTTTTCTTTTATATGTGTAAAATTTTAATTTTTTCAGTTAAAGGTTTCAGTTTAGTTTAAAAACCTAAATAATAAAGTGAAACATTTTAAGAAATTAGTTGAACTTATGCCACTATTCTCATGTATTATTCACCCAAGCTAATAACTTTTCAAAATATTTCATATAGAATAGAAAGTATTTCTAGATAAATTTCTGATAAACAGAAAATGTTATCAGCAATCAATTTAGTGGAAAAAAAATCATGGCCATTTGTTAAACTCATTTTTGTTTAATATTAAGAATATTGCATTGCTTATGGGGCAATAAGGTGAAGCAGTCCTAAAATTTTCTGAAATATCTTTAAAAAATTCCAAAATTGACAGAAAGAAATAAATATCACTTAGACATATTGAATTAGTTCAGGCTTGTTATGTCTTGCCTGAACAAATTACTTGAAAAAGACATATGTTAAATTGAGAAATATACTAGAATGAGGGAAACCAGATAAAAACCAGTGCAAGTACATCAAAAATCATAAATATACTATTGCAAACCTATTCATTCATAACCTTCCATAATTCACGAAGTTTATCATTTCATGTCTAGAAACACGTACTGTTAACAGTGGAGTAATAGCTAAGACTGGTATCAGAAGCACAAAATCCTCCTGACTTGTCACTGAGACCAACCCTTCTCCAGCCTAGGATCCACTTACTCTAGGAGCTCACTCTGTGCATGAAACAGAAAGTCACTCACCCAGCTAGGCCTCTGATGTGAATCCATTATGGGATGAATACCCAAGATGTGGTTATATGGAAGGGATGGCATCAGCTCATCTCCCTGCAGGCCCATAACTGTCATTTGAACTTTAGAAGCAGGACATCCGTGGCCTTGATATCACTGGAAATAGGAGCCACCTCAGGGAACAGTGAACTTTCATGGTTTCTGGAAGACAGTGGAGGAGAGCAGCTGGGTCCCACTCTTCTTAACTGTGGACTCATTTCTCCAAGGCAGGCATGTCTGGGCAGGTTGTCTGCTCTCAGTCCTTGTCAACAGACACAAGTAATACAGTAACCTCTGCTTCTGAACAAGTACAAGTACATCTGATATTTCAAGCGATCCCCATTGCTCTTAGAGACATCCAATGCCAACCTCAGTTCTCTTTTGGAATCAGGGTCTCAGTGAAACAATACAGAACCTGTATATCCCTGTGCCAGGGCTTCTGCGTTGGTAGTAGAACACAGGCTGCCTTTCCTCTGCTTCCTCTACCCCAGGGAAAGTACATTTCAGCAGCACAATGGTCCACAGATTGCATTGTCCTGCTCAAAATAATTTATTTAGATGTGGATCCCAGTATTCTGTGTTGATTTGTTCTGCCACCTGTCCCTTAGTCTCCTCTCCCAATTGCACTCACAGGGTTTCTATTTCACACATACAGAAGTAGAGGAATTACAGTTTATCAAATGACAAATTTCCTGTTTGATACCCAACAGCCACCCTTTGTTCTGACTTATTCAAAGATGAGCATTTAACCTGATTAGAGCTGCTAAGTCTGTGGTCCCCTTTATGAATCCAACACCCACTAATTTTAAAGTGGTGGGTGGCATTTATCTTCTCAATAATCAATTCCCATATGGACAGTAAATCTCAGACTCTTAGGTTCTTTCTGGTGGACTTCTCATGTATCTTCCTTGATCCACTCTGGACCCATTATCTATTTGATTTGCATAAGGCCTGTCCTTCTCAGATACATCTGAATCAGGGAGGATGCACTTGTTTACCAGAGATGGAGACTGCTGTGGAACCAGACCAGCTAGTTCTCCACAGCCAAGCTCACTGAGTAGAGCTTCTGGCTCTCCTCTGTCATTTGCACCTGTTCTCTCAGCACAGGAAACCTAAGGCTAATAGAATGGGAAACAAGCAGAAAAACTTAACTTGAAGGCAATACAACTAATTAATTTCTTATTTATAGTTACTAGTTGTATATCTGCTAAAACACACTTTATCTGTCCAATGTTATGAAATTAATGTATGTTCTAAAGACCACTAACTTAATCCAGGTATTCTGCATGAGTGGGAAGTGCCAAATTATCTGATCCCTCAGCTGTTACATTTCATATTTTGTTAGTGAGAAGCAGAAATCAGGACCAGATACAAGACTCTAATCCAGGAACTTTGATAAGGGATGCAGGTGTCCTAACCAGGATCTTGCCACTAGGCCAAATGTCCACCCCTAAAAAAATATTCTTTTAGCAATTTGGAAATACATATTATTAACTGTGATCATCAAGCAGTGCAATTATTCACTCATTTTTGTCTTGGTGGAATTATTGCCCTTCAATCAACATTTTCTGTTTCCTACTTCATACCTCACGACCCTGACAACCCCTGGTAATCAGCTTTCTATTCTCTGATTATTCTTTCCACTGCAGAAGGGACATAATACACCCGTTTCAGGCTGCCTAAGGGAATCCTCACAGTTTTTTTTTTTTCTTTTTTCCATTTCGTAGTATTATTGCAAGCAAGAACTTTACTGCTTGAAACTCTCCACTAGCACTGGATGCCCAAATAGACCTGCCCCCCAGATGATATTATCCCAGAGATCACAATAGGAAATAACTGTAGGAAATAAAATAACCTCAAGTAATTTAAGTGTGTAGACATTGTTAATCCCATTAAAAGAGAGCACTGGAATGGATGAAATGTTTGAGAAATGATTAGAGGAAGGAACCCTGCTCAATCAGCAATGATTCATGAGCACTTAAGTATGTAAATTTATACTTTCAGTAGAACATACTATCAAGCATGTCATGTATTGTATTCATTTTTGTAAATCATTTATCTTTGTCTCCATAAACTAAGCTGAATGCCCATGAAAGCATATACTTATGTCTGTTTTCCTTATTGTTCTGACCTGAGCACCTAGAATAAAATCTGGCACATAGTAGGAAAGTGTAATATGCGCCCATGAATGAAAGTACTTTGGTAATCAGTCATGACAACAAACATGTACTATGAATCAATGTACAGCAGTCCCTCCCTAAAAAGTTTGTATGTATTATAGTTAATGCCTAATAATTTGCATATTTTTAATTTCTTAGTTTTGATAGCATCAACAAGTTATCTCCTTATGATGGCTCCCCTTTCTGTGTTGCAGCTTGGCAGAAAAATGGAAATGGGAGTGGCTATGTTCCAAAGAGGCCAATCATGTGGGGTCCCCTCATTTTATAATAGTATGCTCTTGTAAGAACTCACTGTAAGAGATGGGCAATGATCTTTTCCAAAGGAAAAGAACCTAATCACTAACTCTAGGATATACCTCTAAAAGATTTCTTTTTTCAAAGATTTATTTTATTTATTTGAAAGACAGTTACAGAGAGAGGTAGAGACAGAGAGAGAGGTCTTCTATTCACTGGTTCACTCCCCAGATGGCCACAATGGCTGCGCCAATCCGAAGGCAGGAACCAGGAGCTTCCTCCGGGTCTCCCACATGGGTGCAGAGGCCTAAGGACTTGGGCCATCCTCTGCTGCAATCCCAGGCCACAGCAGAGAGCTGGACAGGAAGAGAAGCAGCCAGAACTAGAACCGGTGCCCATATGGGATGTCGACGCTTCAGGCCAGGGCATTAACCTACTGTGCCACAGCACTGGCCCCTAAAAGATTTCACTACAGCAACACCAGGCCCTACAAAAAACCATCCACTACATGAACTGTCAGATACATTCTCAAACCAAAGTTCCACATGATCCAACAATCCTCTCTCTGGGTATATATCTTAGGGTATTAAATCAATGTGTTTATAATTATTGTAGTATTATGAACAATATCCAAAAGATAAACTTAGAGGTGTGACTCAGCATTTGAATGAATAAGAAAATGGTATATCAACAAAAGAAACTGCTGTTTCAAGAACTAGAGAACATTATAGTAATTGAAATGACCCCAAAACAGACAGAAATGTACTATGGATTCTCTGATCTGTAGGAGCTAAAATGGTCAATAATCGGGACAAATAATACTTTAATTCATTTTTTAAAGCCATTTTGTGTCAAGGCAGGACCAGTAAAAATCATGGCAGGAAGAGGCTTACACAGACATATGTGGTTTCAAACATATAAAATGTAAAGGGTTGCTTCTTTAAAAATACACACATACAAGTGTAAACTTAGGCAAGAAAATGAATTTTAATTTAGAAAACAAACGAATAATAAGTGCAAATTTGAAAAGGACATTTGGCATTTACCACAAAAAGTGGGAAACACAGAAAACTGAATTTTGAATAATTTCCTGAAACTCCTTTATAATACATTTTACTGGCAATTTTATAACATTTGGAAAGACTTACTAAGTATTCCTTATATGATAACTATAAAACATGTTTTATGAGGTCTGTGGATACTCACACAGCATTCAATTTTATTAATTTTATTTCTTAAACTTATTTAATGGGAACAATTTTCATATATTTGATATATTCAGTTTAAGAGAATAATGATACTTCCCACCCTATCCTCCTTCATCCCTCCCTACTCCCACCATCACTCTTCCCTCTTTTCTCATGTTTCTTTCAATTTATTTTATTATCATAAGCTTAAACCCCCACTAAATAAAAAAAGTCAACAAACAGTAGAGTTTGTTAGATTCACAGAGTTCTAGCACCTTAGGTTCCTCCATAAGCAAACTAAATTCTAATTTAAACAATGAAATGAATTTAAGCTTAACTATTAACATCTAAATAGGGACCATCCAGTGATCACATTGACATAAGCCAAAAACCTAACTGTACCTAACCCAGTAATGTCTTTACTTTGCCTCCGTATTCCACTTTCAAAAGGAGTTTTCTGAATGTCTTCTATTATTGAATGCGCTGACTCATGAATGCTTAAGTAAATAAACTCTTCCAGTAGCTTTCCTGAGTATTTTTATCATAACAATAGGGCCAGAAAATTTTATTTATCATTATTACCCCATCAGTATTCAGTAAAAGGGATCCCCATATTTCACTGTGTACTCAGAGGAGGAGTACACAGAATCTGACAATGAAGAGACACTATCCTTTGGATTGCGAGGGTTTCCTGTCTTGGGGACATAGGGCCCAATTTGCATGGTGCACACTGGCCTTTCACCTTCCTGTCATGCTGCTGATTGAGCAGACAAAGTAGGTCATAGAATAGTCCAGTAAGTTTTTCCAGTGCCACCCCAAAATATAATGGTGCCTTAAATACACACACCAAGTTACTGCAGACCACCAAACACACCCTACTAAACTCAAAGAAGATATGTCCTCCACATTTCCTCTTGTCTGGATTGCAAAAGTCCCACTGGCTAGTTCAATGCCACCTTACACAAATGACCCTAACTGAAAGCTCTTGATAGTACTACAAAAGCATGACTACGTGGGTATTCAGAACAAGTCAAAGAGCTATTCTGCTTAAGCAGATTTTCCATAATCTTCCCCTGAGCAGAAGTCATTATTACTGACCAAGAAGATGAAAATGCCAAAAAGGAGGTAAAACTTAGAAACTGACCTGAAGACAAGTTTTTCTGCAACAATTATAGCCCATGAAAAATCATTGTGACTTCAACTTCAGTGTGTCAATTTCTTTCAGAAAGCTATTGAAGAGTTCAGGGAAATTTTATCAAAGATACTTTTGCTACTAATTTTTAGATACATTATATATAGTGTCATGTTGTTACATTGAATTATTGACACATTTAACATGAAATAAATATAATTTTGATAAAGGAATATTGTTATCTTTAGAAAAAATTTTATTCTGAAGCACACTCTCAAAGACTGAAAAGTTTTTGTCCTACTCAATATTGCATCTGGTGAAATATTTGATCAACTCTGAATTTTAGTGTACACATTTGGCAAATTCAATTTTTTAGAGATTTATTTTATTTATTTGAAAGACAGAGTTACTGAGAGAGGTAGATACAGAGAGAGAGGTCTTCTATACGCTGGTTCACTCCCCAGATGGCTGCAACAGCTGGAGCTGTGCAGATCAAAGCCAGGAGCCAGGAGCAGCTTCTGGGTCTCCCACGTGGGTGCAGGGGCCCAAGGATTTGGCCATCCTCTGCCTTCCCAGGCCATAGCAGAGAGCTGTTTCAGAAGAGGAGCAGCTGGGATTAGAACCGGTGCCCATATGGGATACTGGCACTTGAGGCCAGGGCTTTAACCTGCTGCACCACAGCACGGACCTGACAAATTCAATTCTTTTTTTTTTATCTTTTATTTAATGAATATAAATTTCCAAAGTACGACTCATGGATTACAATGGCTTCCCCCCCCCCCATACCGTCCCTCCCACCCACAACCCTCCCCTTTCCCACTCCCTCTCCCCTTCCATTCACACCAAGATTCATTTTCGATTATCTTAATATACAGAAGATCAGCTTAGTATACCTTAAGTAAGGATTTCAACAGTTTGCTCCCACACAGAGACATAAAGTGAAAAATAATAGATGATTTTTTTTAAATGATGATGAAATCAGATCAGACCTATTGTCATGTTTAATCCCAGTGAGAGTCAAGTTGGGAATTGATAATTTCTTTTTTTTTTTTTTTTTTACAGAGGATCAGTTTAGTGTACATTAAGTAAAGATTTCAACCGTTTGCACCCCCATAGAAACACAAAGTGAAATATACTGTTTGAGTACTCGTTATAGCATTAAGCCTCAATGTACAGCACATTAAGGACAGAGATCCTACATGAGGAGTAAGTGCACAGTGACTCCTGTTGTTGACTTTACAAATTGACACTCCTGTTTATGGCATCAGTAATCTCCCTATGCACCAGTCATGAGTTTCCAAGGCTATGGAAGCCCCTTGAGTTCTCCGATTCTTATCTTGTTTAGACAAGGTCATAGTCAAAGTGGAGGTTCTCTCCTCCCTTCAGAGAAAGGCACCTCCCTCTTTGAAGACCTGTTCTTTCCACTGGGATCTCACTCACAGAGATCTTTTTGCCAGAGTGTCTTGGCTTTCCATGCCTGAAATACTCTCATGGGCTTTTCAGCCAGATCGGAATGCCTTTAGGGCTGATTCTGAGGCCAGAGTGCTATTTAGGACATCCGCCATTCTATGAGTCTGCTGAGTATCTCACTTCCCATGTTGGATCACTCTCCCCTTTATTTATTCTATCGGTTAGTGTTAGCAGGTACTAGACTTGTTTATGTGCTCCCTTTGACTCTTAGTCCTTTCATTATGATCAATTGTGAACTGAAATGATCACTTGGAATAGTGAGATGGCATTGGCACATGCCACCTTGATGGGATTGAACTGGAATCCCCTGGTATGTTTCCAACTCTACCAATTGGGGCAAGTCAGCCCGAGCCTGCCCCAAGTTATACATCTCTTCCCTCTCTTATTCCCACTCTTATGTTTGACAGGGATCACATTTCAGTTAATTTTCAACACTTAAGAATAACTGTGTGATAATTGCAGAATTAAACCAGTCATATTAAGTAGAACAGACAAAAAAAATACTAGGAGGGATAATGTATTAAGTTGTCCATTAACAGTCAGGGCTATGCTGATCGAGTCACCGTTTCCCATAGTGTCATTTCACTTCAGGAGGTTTCCTTTTTGGTGTTCAGTCAGTTGTCACCGATCAGGGAGAACATATGGTATTTGTCCCTTTGGGACTGGCTTATTTCACTCAGCATGATGTGTTCCAGATTCCTCCATTTTGTTGCAAATGACTGGATTTCGTTGTTTCTTACTGCGGTATAGTATTCTAAAGAGTACATATCCCATAATTTCTTTATCCAGTCTACCGTTGATGGGCATTTAGGTTGGTTCCAGGTCTTGGCTATTGTGAATTGTGCTGCAATAAACATTAGGGTGCAGACCGCATTTTGTTTGTCAATTTAAACTCCTTTGGGTAAATTCCAAGGAGTGGGATGGATGGGTCGAACGGTAGGGTTATCTTCAGGTTTCTGAGGAATCTCCAGACTGACTTCCATAGTGGCTTGACCAGTTTGCATTCCCACCAACAGTGGGTTAGTGTCCCTTTTTCCCCACATCCTCGCCAGCATCTGTTGTTGGTAGATTTCTGCATGTGAGCCATTCTAACCGGGGTGAGGTGGAACCTCATTGTGGTTTTGATTTGCATTTCCCTGATTGCTAGTGATCTTGAACATTTTTTCATGTGTCTGTTGGCCATTTGGATTTCCTCTTTTGAAAAATGTCTATTGAGGTCCTTGGCCCATCTCTTAAGTGGGTTGTTGGTTTTGTTTTTGTGGAGTTTCTTGATCTCTTTGTAGATTCTGGTTATTAACCCTTTATCTGTTGCATAGTTTGCAAATATTTTTTCCCATTCTGTCGGTTGTCTCTTCACTCTCCTGACTGTTTCTTTTGCAGTACAGAAACTTCTCAATTTGATGCAATCCCAATAGTTGATTTTGGCTTTGACTGCCTGTGCCTCCCAGGTCTTTTCCAGAAACTCTTTGCCTGTGCCAATATCTTGAAGGGTTTCTCCAATGTTCTCTAATAACTTAATGGTGTCAGGACGTAGATTTAGGTCTTTAATCCATGTTGAGTGGATTTTTGTGTAAGGTGTAAGGTAGGGGTCTTGCTTCATGCTTCTGCACGTGGAAATCCAGTTTTCCCAGCACCACTTATTGAATAGACTGTCCTTGCTCCAAGAATTAGTTTTAGATCCTTGATCAAATATAAGTTGGCTGTAGATGTTTGGATTGATTTCTGGTGTTTCAATTCTGTTCCATTGGTCTATCCATCTGTTTCTGTACCAGTACCATGCTGTTTTGATTACAACTGCCCTGTAGTATGTCCTGAAATCTGGTATTGTGATGCCTCCGGCTTTGTTTTTGTTGTACAAGATTGCTTTAGCTATTCGAGGTCTCTTGTGCCTCCATATGAATTTCAGCATCATTTTTTCTAGATCTGCGAAAAATGTCTTTGGTATCTTGATTGGAATTGC
Organism: Oryctolagus cuniculus; assembly: GCF_964237555.1. NCBI lineage: Eukaryota > Metazoa > Chordata > Mammalia > Lagomorpha > Leporidae > Oryctolagus > Oryctolagus cuniculus. The sequence continues at coordinate 50,382,975 of NC_091442.1, read as the reverse complement.
ATTGAATCTATAAATTGCTTTTGGGAGAATGGACATTTTGATGATGTTGATTCTTCCAATCCATGAGCATGGAAGATTTTTCCATTTTTTGGTATCCTCTTCTATTTCTTTCTTTAAGGTTTTGTAATTCTCATCGTAGAGATCTTTAACGTCCTTGGTTAAGTTTATTCCAAGGTATTTGATTGTTTTTGTAGCTATTGTGAATGGGATTGATCTTAGCAGTTCTTTCTCAGTCATGGCATTGCTTGTGTATACAAAGGCTGTTGATTTTTGTGCATTGATTTTATATCCTGCCACTTTCCCAAACTCCTCTATGAGTTCCAATAGTCTCTTAGTAGAGTTCTTTGGATCCTCTAAGTAAAGAATCATATCGTCTGCAAAGAGGGATAGTTTGACTTCTTCCTTCTTGATTTGTATTCCTTTGATTTCTTTTTCTTGTCTGATGGCTCTGGCTAAAACTTCCAGAACTATGTTAAATAGCAGTGGTGAGAGTGGGCATCCCTGCCTGGTGCCAGATTTCAGTGGAAATGCTTCCAACATTTCCCCATTCAATAGGATGCTGGCCGTGGGTTTTTTATAAATTGCTTTGATTATATTGAGGAATGTTCCTTCTATACCCAATTTGCTTAGAGTTTTCATCATGAAAGGGTGTTGAATTTTATCAAATGCTTTCTCTGCATCAATTGAGATAATCATATGGTTTTTCTTCTGCAGTCTGTTAATGTGGTGAATCACATTGATTGTTTTGCGAATGTTGAACCATCCCTGCATACCAGGGATGAATCCCTCTTGGTCTGGGTGGATGATTTCCCTGATGTGTTGTTGTACTCTATTGGCCAGAATTTTATTGAGGATTTTTGTGTCTATGTTCATCAGGGATATTGGTCTGTAATTTTCTTTCAGTGCTGCATCTTTCTCTGGCTTAGGGATTAAGGTGATGCTGGCTTCATAGAAAGAATTTGGGAGGATTCCCTCTTTTTCGATTGTTCTGAATAGTTTGAGAAGAAATGGGATTAGTTCTTCTTTAAATGTCTGGTAGAATTCAGCAGTGAATCCATCTGGTCCTGGGCTTTTCTTTGTTGGAGGGCCTTTATTACTGTTTCAATTTCTGTTTCAGTTATGGGTCTATTTAGGTTTTCTATGTCTTCATGGTTCAATTTTGGTAGGTTGCATGTGTCCAGGAATCTATCCATTTCTGATAGGTTTTCCTGTTTGCTGGCATACAGGTCCTTGTAGTAATTTCTGATGATTCTTTTTATTTCTGTGGTGTCTGTTGTTACGTTTCCTTTTTCATCTCTGATTTTATTGATTTGGGTCTTTTCTCTTCTTTTTTTAGTTAGTTGGGCCAATGGGGTGTCAATTTTGTTTATTTTTTCAAAAAACCAGCTTCTCGCTTGGCTGATTTTTTGTAGTGTTTTTTTGGATTCAATCCTTTAATTTCTTCTCTGATTTTAATTATTTCTCTTCTCCTACTAGATTTGGGTTTGGTTTGCTGCAGTTTTTCTAAGTCCTTGAGGTGCGCTGAAAGCTCATCTATTTGGTACCTTTCCAATTTCTTGATATAGGCACCTATTGCTATAAATTTGCCTCTCAATACTGCTTTTGCTGTATCCCATAAGTTTTGATATGTTGTTTTGTTGTCTTCATTTACTTCCAGAAAGTTTTTGATTTCTCTTTTGATTTCTTGAATGACCCAGTGTTCATTCAGGAGCATGTTGTTCAGTCTCCATGTGTTTGCATACTTTCTGGGGTTTCCTGAGTTGCTAATTTCCAGCTTCATTCCGCTGTGGTCTGAGAAGCTGCATGGTATGATTCTAATTCTTTTAAATTTGCTGAGACTTGCTTTATGGCCTAGTATGTGATCAATCCTAGAGAAGGTTCCATGCGCTGCTGAGAAGAATGTGAAGTCTGTAGATGTAGGGTTGAAAGTTCTGTAGATATCTGTTAGATCCATTTGGGCAATAGTGTCAATTAAATCTGCTGTTTCCTTGTTGATCTTCTGTCCGGATGATCTGTCTATTTCTGAGAGTGGAGTATTGAAGTCCCCCAGTACTATTGTATTGCAATCTAAATCTCCCTTTAAGTCCCTTAACAAATCTTTTAAATAGACCGGTGCCCTGTAATTAGGTGCATATACATTTATAATAGTTACATCTTCCTGTTGAATTGATCCCTTTATCATTATATAGTGTCCCTCTTTGTCTCTCTTAACAGTTTTTGTATTAAAGTTTATTTTGTCTGATATTAATATGGCTACACCTGCTTTTTTTTTGGTTTCTGTTGGCATGGAATATCTTTTTCCAGCCTTTCACTTTCAGTCTGCATGCCTCTTTGTTAGAGAGATGTGTTTCTTGTAGGCAACAAATAGTTGGGTTGTGTTCTTTGAGCCAATCAGCCAAACGGTGTCTTTTAACTGGAGAATTCAGACCATTAATGTTCAATGTGACTATTGATACATAGTGACTTTTCCCTGCCATTTTCCCAGAGATATTTTCTAGTATATGCTTTGAGCTTCCCATGCTCTTTTACTGGTAGGTGTTCTTCCTTTCCCTTCTTTCATATTGATGGCCGTGTTTCTGTGTTTCTGAGTGTAGCACATCTTTAAGTATCTTTTGCAGGGCCAGACGAGTGGCCACAAAGTCTTTCAATTTCTGTTTGCTATGAAAGGTCTTTATTTCACCTTCATTCACAAATGAGAGCTTGGCAGGATATAATATTCTGGGCTGGCAATTTTTCTCTCTTAGCACCTGTGCTATGTCTCGCCATTCCCTCCTAGCCTGTAGTGTTTCTGATGAGAAGTCTGCTGTGAGTCTGATTGGAGATCCTCTGAGAGTAATCTGACGTTTCTCTCTTGCACATTTTAGGATCTTTTCTTTATGTTTCACTGTGGTAAGTTTAATTACCACGTGTCGTGGTGAGGATCTCTTTTGGTCATGTTTATTGGGGGTTCTGTGAGCTTCCTGTACTAGAATGTCTCTGTCCTTCTCCAAACCTGGAAAGTTCTCTGCTAGTATCTCACTAAAAAGGCCTTCTAATCCTTTCTCTCTCTCCATGCCTTCAGGAACTCCTAGAACTGGAATGTTGGTTTTTTTAATAGTATCCTGTAGATTCCCAACAATATTTTTTAGATTTCTAATTTCCTCTTCTTTTCTTTGGTTTGACTGTATGTTTTCCTGTGCTCTATCTTCTAAGTCCGATATTCTCTCTTCTGCTTCACCCATTCTATTTTTAAGGCTTTCTGATGTGTTTGTCATTTGATCTATTGAGCTCTTCATTTCATTTTGATTTCTCTTCACTGTCACACTTTCCTGTTCTACTAGTTTCTGAGTTTCATTTTGACTCTTCCTTAAAATTTCATTTTCACGAGAGAGATTTTCAATCTTGTCCATTAAGGATTTCTGTAGTTCAAGGATTTGCTTTTGAAAACTTCTAAATGTTCTTATCATAAATTTTTTGAAATCCGTATCTTGCATTTCTTCTATCTCATCATCTTCATAATCTTGGCTTGGGGTGTTTTGCTTATTTGGAGGCATCATAGTGTCATCGTTGATCTTGTTCCCTCGATTTCTGTGTTTGTTGCTTGGCATAGTTAATTCTTCTTGTGTCACTGTGCGGTTTTTTTTATTTTATTTTATACTGTGTCCGTGTTAAGTGGACTGCCTGCTGTTGGAGGAGCCTTGGAGGCTTGAGATGGGTGCGGCCTGAGAGCTCTGCCTGGTTCTTCCTGGTTAAGGGTGTGCAAAGGTGACACCCTCAGGTTATGCGTGGTAAATCTCTCTCTTTTTATTTATTTATGTATTTTATTTTTCAGGGGGTAAGTAACACCACACGGCACAGCTGTGCAGAATTGATGGTATTTCGCTTTCAGTCTTTGGCTTCTACCCCCAGTGTCCCAGAGTCCCTTTAGGCTCCTCTGGACTCCCACTGGGTTGCCTAGGCTACTGAATTGTAGTGACTCAGTTCCTTAGCTCTCCCCCATTGATATGTAAATCCAGAGAGGGGGCCTGCTCTTTGTCTCTTGGGAATTCTTCAAGCCTTGCAGCCTTGTAACCTTTGCAAGGTTAGGGGGAAGAGAAACCCAGAAGCTTTTTTTTCCTTCTTTCCGGTAGTGAGTTTGCTGCACTTTCCGGCCCCCCTTTAGATTCTGACCCCCGTTTCCCCACCAATGTCTCGGGTTATTGAGCTCACCTCCCCTTCCAGCGCCGATGTGTGGACTCGGAGCCCTGAGCGTCCCAAGTCTCCCCGCTGTTGTCTGTGTGGCATGCACTCCCCTTCGAGCACTGGCGTGCAGACCCTGGGGCTTCCGCGGCTCGGTCCCGCGGCTTGGCTTCCACGCATTGGGCGACCTTGTTCTCCCAGTAGGTCCTCCAATTCACGGCCACTGGATCCAGAAGAGTTTTCCCTGCAGTATTTTCCTGGTTCTTTTTTCTGCAGGTACCGTAACTCCCCTTTTATTAAACTAAATTTGCCCGGACTATCAGTGCACGCCCTCACTATTCCGCCATCTTGGCTCCGCCAAATTCAATTCTTAAAGCTGAAGAATTGTAGGTCCTTTCTAGCCTTCAAAATGTCTTGCATTGAGAAGTGATAAACTGTTCCCAAAGAACCTTACCCAAATTAAAGTTTAACAAAATGAATTCTGCTATTACTCTGAGGCACTGAGTTACAATCTTTGTGCAAATATGTGATGTTTATATTGTTCATAGATGGATAGCCTGCTTAGAGAAACACAGGCACAAAGAAATTACATAAAGCTCTACAAATTATTACAAAGTGAAGATCCATGTGCAACCAAGAATAGAACCAAACTTGCTCATGTTCCCAAAAGTCAACTTGTATCTCTCATCCTCAAAGATAATCAAGATACACAGATAATGTTATAGATCACATTTTTCATTTTATAACAGGAAGATTTTTAAAGAAAAACTTAAAACAATGTAAAATACATGAGACTTGTCATCAGTTTCAGCTACTCTTTTTTTTTTTTTGACAGAGTTAGACAGTGAGAAAGAGAGACTGGAGAGAAAGGTCTTCCTTCCATTGGTTCACCCCCCAAATGGCTGCTACGGCCGGCATGCTGCACTGATCTGAAGCCTGGAGCCCATTGCTTCTTCCTGGTCTCCCCTGTGGGTGCAGGTCCCAAGGACCTGGGCCATCTTCCACTGCACTCCTGGGCCACAGCAGAGAGCTAGACTGGAAGAGGAGCAACCGGGACAGAATCTGGTGCCCCAACCGGGACTAGAATCCAGAGTGCCTGCACCACAGGTGGAGGATTAGCCTAGTGAGCCGCAGCGCCAGCCTAGTTTCAGCTACTCTTAATCACATGGCATTTTGTGCTAATGGTGCTTAAACCCATTATTCCTGCTATTCAATTATTTTGGTTTTCTTTTTTTTAGGTTTATTTCTTGACATGAAATGCAAAGTTACGTAGAAAGAAGGGCAGTCAGAGACAGAGAGAGATCTGGTTCACTGTTCACTCTCCAAACAGTCATATTTTCTGAGGCTGGTCTAATATGAATCCAGGAGATTTAACTAGATGTCACTCATGGGCAGCAAGGACTCATATTTTCATCATACTCCACTGCTTCCCCAGATGCCTTATCAGGGGGCTGAATCAGAACTAGAGCAGTTGGGACTTGAACTAGCACCCACATGAGATGCCAGCACTTACATAAGTGGTTAAAAACTGTGCATCAGCGCTGGCCCAGGTTTTTTCGTGGGGTTTTCTTGTGGCATTAAAGTGTACATTTATCATAAGTATGTGAAAGTTAATGTTAACACAGCCATATAACCCTCATTTTTTTTAAAAAAGAATATATCAGATTCAAAGATGGTTTATTAGGGAATGACATAGTGTGCTAGGCTTAGAATAAATGTTAAAAATGTGTATGAAGTGCATTTTCAGGGGAAAATTGAAGAGAAAACACTGAAAATTCTACAAGAAAAGGAGGAAGACTGTGGACCTTTGTGGAGGGTGTGGACACACAGCACATACATGAACATGGCTGCAGCAGCTGGGGCCTGGAAATGCGGCAGTTTGGAGACAACGGTTAGACCTGACTGCAGCAGCCTTTGGTGATATAGTTGGTGGGAGAGATGGATTGGGCCCTAGGAGATTGCAGTTGCTAGCTGTTGCCATTGGACCCAGTGGAATTACATCAGGCAGGTATATCTCACCCCAAATCCCACAACAGTGCCCATTTCTGGCAGAGAAAGGGTGAGTGCAATTTTGAGTTTGGGCAGCAGCTGTGAAAGCCTTTGTGTTCAGGCACAGCAACTGGCTGGTACAGGATGCCTTCTCAGCAGTACTGATGGCAGTCACGTGCACGGAGCAAAATTTGGTGAGTGGACCTCGTGTACATGTGTGATCCAGAGATTCCAGTGGAGGAAACAATCTTCAGTAATCACTGACGTTGAGCCTGGCTGAGAGGTGGCTGCACAACCATGTAGGACCATGAGGCACACGCAGCCTCCCTGGGTCATGATGCCTAGGTGGAGCTGTCTTGGGAAACATCTGCCTTTCTGTTGACTGTACAGACTGGCAGGGAAGAAAGAAACCTCTGGGCCCAGCGACTGGGAATCTTGTGTTCTGAGACCATGGGGACTCAATGGTTACATGAGAAGTTGAAGGGTTTAGCTGGGCATTGAGATCTACCATGTCCAACTTGGATGTTACCATAGATAATTGCCCCACCCTGGAGTACTGACCAGAACTCCCTAAACACACCCACTACACATCTGAAAGCCCATTCACTGAAAGTGTATTCAATGTAAGTGCAGACATTCCACTAAGCCACAGAAGCATGACTCAAAGATAAAAGCCATCAGAGGAAAAAATAAAAATCAATCCCAGAAATGCCTAAAATAAAATGCAGAAATCCAACAAACAAAAATAAGGAAGACACTGTGACTCCTCAAGGGAACACATAATTTTGATATTAGAATGCAAAGGTGAAGAGTTTTAGGAAATGTTGGAAATGGAATTCAAAAAAAATCAATCATAGAATTACTCAAAAGCAATCAGAAGAAAATTCATGAAGTAAACAAAAGCATACATGACATGAATGAAAATGTACATGAAATTGAGATTTTAAAGAGAAATCAAAATAAGATATTAGAGGGGCCAGCACTGTGGCACAGTGGGCTAAAGTCCCAGCCTGCAGAGCTGGCATCCCATATGGGTGCTGGTTCAAGCCTCAGCTGCTCCTCTTCTGATCCAGCTCTCTGTTATGGCCTTGGAAAGCAGTAGAAGAAGGCCCAATTCCTTGGGCCCCTGCACCCACATTGGAGACCTGGAAGAATCTCCTGGCTCCTAGCTTCAGACCAGCTCAGCTCTGGCCATCACATTCATTTGGGGAGTAAACCAGTAGAATGGAAGACTCTCTCTGGCTCTGCCTCTCTCTGTATTTCTGTTTTTCAAATAAGTAAAATAATTCTTAAAACATTATATATTAGAAATGAAGAATTCAATAGATCAAATACCAAATGCACTGGACAGCCTTAACACTGTACCACAGTGCCAGCCCCTCTAATATCTTAGGGTGGAAGAAAGAATTTCTGAAATAGAAGAAAAATCTTTTGAAATCTTACAGTCAGATCATAGAAGAAGAAGAGGAGGAGAAGGAGAAGATAGAGGAGGTGGTGGAGGAAGAGAAGGAGAAGAAAAAGAAAACTTAAAAACAGTGTTGGAGATTTATGGTATACTATCAAATTAACTAACATAAGGGTTTTAGGAGTTCCTGAAGGTGTGGAAAGAGAGCATGGACTAGAAAGCCTATTTAGTGAAGTAATTATAGAAAAATTCCCCAACTTGGAAACAAAAAGAGATGACCAAGTACAGGAAGAACATAGAATTCCTAGCAGACACGACCAGAAAAGATCTTCACCATGACACATTGTAGTCAAACCTTCTGCAGTGAAACATAAAGAAAGGATTCGAAAATTGTGCACAAGAGTGTCACCAGATGACTCTCAGAGCATCTCCAATTAGACTCACAGTGGAATTCTCAGCAGAAACCATACAAGTAGGAACAGAATGGCAAAATATAGTCCAAGTCTTAAAAGAATTGTCAACCCAGAATACTGTGCTTGAAAAGCTCTCATTTATGAATGAATGTGAAATAAAAATTTTCATAACAAATAGAAATTGAAAGAATTTGTCACCATACATCTAGCTTAACAAAAGATGCTTAAAGATGTGCTACACTATAAACACAGAAAGATAGCCATCATGAAAGACTGAGAAGGCAGCAAAATCCTCCAGTAAAAGTACAAAAGAAATCCAAAATAAACAACATAGTTACGGGAAAATGGCCACAATAGCTAGGGCAAAGCCAATATCCAAGAACTCCATCCAGGATTCAAAAGTGGGTGGAAGACACCAATGCTCAGCCATCCTCTATTGATTTCCCAATAACATTACCACAAATCTGGTTAGAATCAGTGCATCTGGAACTTGAACCAATACTTTGATGTGAAAGGCCAGCATCATAGGCAGCATCTTAGCCCACTGCCCCACCATGCTGTCCCTGACTTAATTTTTTTCTTTCTTTTTTATTTAATAAATACAAATACAAATTCCCAAAGGACAACTTTTGGATTATACTGGTTCTCCCTCCCCCCCATAACCACCCTCCCACCCGCAAGCCATCCCGTATCTTACTCCCTTTCCTATGCCATTCTTCATTAACATTCATTTTTAATTATCTTTATATACAGAAGGTCAACTCTATACTGAGTAAAGATTTCAACATCGGACTTCAATTTCTGATCCAACATCCTTTTAGAGCACCTAGCAGAACAGATGATGGCTCACGTATTGGGTTCTCTCCACCTACATTGGAGACTCAGATGGAGTTCTAATTCCTGACATTTGCCCGACCCGGCTCTGGATGTTGCAAACATTTGGAGAGTGATCCAGTGGATGCAGAACCTGCACGTGTGTGTGTGTGTGTGTGTGTGCACGCACATATTATAGCTTTCAAATTAATAAAATATACATAAACGTTAGAAAAGAAAATGATAGTTTAAATATTTATGTATGTAGTATGTGAATATGAAATTAATTAGGAAAAATAACGTTTTTTAAAATTTTTAAATTAAAAAGAACATAAAAAGAGAAAGAACTCCATAGTCATTTCCTTATACTGATTCCTAAAATGAAAAGGGCTTGGTAAGTCAAGTAAATGTGGAATAGATTATAAATCCACTGACAGAAAAAAACCTAAACTTCAGAACTGAATTACCAACAAGCTGCTGTCTCTTGACTTTGTTTTAGCAGTTATGAATTCTTCCCCAATCATTCATTCAGTTGGCCAGCAGGGAATATTCTGAATAACAACTCCTCTCCATTTTTAGCAATCAAACCTTCACAGAAACAAATGATGAAGAAACTTCAAGACTTAAAAGCAAAATGCCCTACTTGTGTAGTCCGAGGTACAAAGAAACCAGCAAGATTCTTTTTCAGTTAATTACAAATCATGATGCAAATATTAGCCCTAGATCCTTTTTCAATCATTTCTTTTATAAATTTTATTTAAAGTATGCAGGTTTCATGTATTTCATATCTACATTTTCATGGAAACATTGTCAGTAGATTACTAACACCCTTGTATTAAATATGAGAAAAATTTCTCAAGAAAATCTCTATTCAGCTATAATAAATGTTAACTTTTTATTGTATTTAAGTTACACAATTTTCATGTATATATACACATACATGTGTATATATGTATATATACATGTATATATATACATACATGTGTATATATGTATATATACATGTATATATATAGATATATGGACACACACAGATTTAGGTACATAGTGATACTTCCCACTCTACCCTCCTTCCCACTCTCCAACACTTCTTCCTCCTCCTTCTCTTATTCCCACTCTTAATTTTTACAAAAATCTATCTTCAGTACAATATGTACTCATATGGTTAACCCCACACTAAGTAAAGAGTTCATCAAATAATATGAGAAAAAAAGCACTGTCCCACAACACTTGAGATAAGTGCTATAAAATTAACATTTTAAAATTCATTAATATAGGCCGGCGCCGCGGCTCACTAGGCTAATCCTCCGCCTTGCGGTGCCGGCACACCAGGTTCTAGTCCCGGTCAGGGCACCGGATTCTGTCCCGGTTGCCCCTCTTCCAGGCCAGCTCTCTGCTATGGCCAGGGAGTGCAGTGGAGGATGGCCCAAGTGCTTGGGCCCTGCACCCCATGGGAGACCAGGATAAGTACCTGGCTCCTGCCATTGGATCAGCGCGGTGCGCCGGCCGCAGCGCGTTGGCAGCAGCCATTGGAGGGTGAACCATCGGCAAAGGAAGACCTTTCTCTCCGTCTCTCTCTCTCACTGTCCGCTCTGCCTGTCAAAAAAAAATTCATTAATATAAGGAGAACAGATTTCATGTGTTTCAAAGATTCAATTCTAAGAATGAAATGATATTTTTGGCTGGCAACAGTGCCGGGTTCTAGTCTCGGTTGCTCCTCTTCCATTCCAGCTCTCTGCTGTGGCCCAGAAGGCCAGAGGAGAATGGCCCAGGTGCTTGGGGCCCTGCACCCGCTTGGGAGACCAGAAGACGCACTTGGCTCCTGGCTTCAGATTGGCGTAGCGCCAGCTGTAGTAACCATTTGGGGAGTGAACCAACAAAGGGAAGACCTCTCTCTCTCTCTCTCTCTCTCTCTCTCTAACTCTACCTGTCAAATAAATTTTTAAAAAATGATATTTCTCTCCTTCCCTACATTTCCCCTTCCTTTCATTCTTATATATTTTTATAATACTTCCAATTTATTTTATAATCACAGGCTTAAAGCCTCACAAAAAAAGGAGTTCAAGAAGTAAAAATTAGAAAGACAGCTGTTCTGCAGGAATATGACAAGGGCTATAAGGAATAATCAAATATTAAGATGTGAATTTCACTCCTGTATATTATTTTTGGTACTCCATATAATAGCTGTCACGAATCAAAAAAAACTTGGTGTTTTCTTTTTCTTTTTTCTTTTCTTTTTCTTTTTTTGACAGGCAGAGTGGACAGTGAGAGAGAGACAGAGAGAAAGGTCTTCCTTTTGCCGTTGGTTCACCCTCCAATGGCCGCTGCGGCTGGCGCACTGCGCTGATCCGATGGCAGGAGCCAGGTACTTCTCCTGGTCTCCCATGGGGTGCAGGGCCCAAGCACTTGAGCCATCCTCCACTGCACTCCCTGGCCACAGCAGAGAGCTGGCCTGGAAGAGGGGCAACTGGGACAGAATCCGGCGCCCCGACCGGGACTAGAACCTGGTGTGCCTGCGCCGCAAGGCGGAGGATTACCCTAGTGAGCCACGGCGCCAGCCTATTTTTTTTTTTTAAATATTACGCGTTTATTATCTTGTCCCCAGAAGGGTTGTTTATCCAGAAACCAAGAAGAAAAATAACCAATCAGAACAAACTAAAAAAAATAAATAAATAAAGTGGGGGGAACAAAACCATCAACTACCAGACAGCCAGGCCGGCAGCCCATCGACCCAGGGCCCGGTGGCCAACACAATGGCGGCCGGGGGTAGCCAATCAGCTATGTCTTCATTATGAGCACGAGAGAGGTGGCAAAGATAGCTAGGTGAATATATATTTATATAATAAATCCGTAAGCTAATAAAGTAAATAGTAATTTTCTAAGGTTTTTTTTTTGTTTTTTTTTTTTTGTGTGTGTTTGTTTTTTTGTGTGTTTTTTTTTTGTTTTTTTTTTTTTTGTAAATTTTTAAATTTTGTATGTCTGTTGGGTTCTTGTGTTTCTTGGCCCTTAAAAAACCTGAGACCCTGAGTCCAGACAAAGCAAGGCCAGCTCTGGCAGAGAAGGGGCTGGAGCCCCTCTTCTCCTGGCAACTGTGAGTCAGGCAAGGGGGAGGAGAGGAGGGAGCTGGGGGGGGCAGGGTCCCTAGTCCCATGGAGTAGCTGTGGCGCCCTCTGTGGCGCCCTCTTTGGGCAGCTCCGGGACAAGGCATGTGGGGCTCTGGCCTGGGTGTGGAGGGGCAGAGGGGCCCTGTTGTCCTCTCCACGTGGGTTAAAAAAGCACATCACCCCGAGTCGGGGCACCGGATTCTGTCCCAGTTGCCCCTCTTCCAGGCCAGCTCTCTGCTGTGGCCTGGGAGTGCAGTGGAGGATGGCCCAAGTGCTTGGGCCCTGCACCCCATGGGAGACCAGGAAAAGCACTTGGCTCCTAGCTCCTGCCATCGGATCAGGGCAGTGCGCTGGCCGCGGCGGCCATTGGAGGGTGAACCAACGGCAAAAGGAAGACCTTTCTCTCTGTCTCTCTGTCTCACTGTCCACTCTGCCTGTCAAAAAAATTTTAAAAAAATAAAATAAAATAAAATAAAATAAAATATCACACCACCACATCACATGTACTTCCCAGAGCACAGTGCCGATCCAGAAAGTCATCCTTGTCGTACCCTGGTGGACACGGAGGCCCCTTCCAGCCCACCCAGAGAGAGAGAGGTGTGCCTGCCCCAGCCCCTCCCTGTCCACCCCTCACCCCCAAAAGGACTGACAGTGCTTTGCATAGATACAGAGTCAGAGGAGCAGGAGGGGTCTCCCCAGCCCCTCCTGGAAGCGTGAGGAGGGCTCAACCGGGGGTCTCTCTGTAGGGGCCCTCACAGGCTGCTCTCACCTTACAGGGCTGTGGGGAAGGACCTGTAGTCGAGGGCGCCGGGCACCACACTGGGGCCCTGGTAGGGACCATGCGATGCAGTACTCGGCCTGGTTGGGGGGCAGCTCCCTCTGTAGCTCCTTGGCAGTGATGAAGTTCTTGTCCCTGGCCAGGACCTTGAAGGAGGCAACGACCTGGTCGGCCATGACCGTGTCCGTGGTCTTCCTGGACAGGAAGTCGATGAAGGCTTGGAAGGTCACGAGGCCGCTGTGGTTGGGGTCAACCACACTCAGGACGCGGTTGAACGGGGCGTTGTCCTGCCGGTCGTTCTCCACCTCGTAGCCCAGGCTGATGAGGCAGGCCCTGAACTCCTCAGGCCCCAGCGCCCCACCATGGTCCTTGTCGAAGTGGTTGAAGGACGCCCGGAACTCTTGCATCTGCTCCTGGCTGATGCTCTGGGCATCGCAGTGAGGATCTGGTTCTCCACCTCATTGACGGTGCGGGCGATGGTGGTGAGCAGCTGCTCCCAGCCCACGCGGATGTGCTCCATGGCGTAGTTCGTGTGCTTGTTGTCGAAAATGAGCGCCTCCTGGATGCGCCGGTGCTGCTGCTCGAGCAGGTCCAGGTTGGGCTTGTAGTCCACGATGCTGCGCTCCTACTGCTTCAGGTGGCTCAGCTGGTCCTCCTGGGGGCCGTGCATCTCGACGGAGATGCGCCCGATCTCCGCCACCTTGGTCTGGATCCAGGGCCCCACGATGTTGGCCTGGCTGGCGAGCTGGCGGCGGAGGTGCTCGTTGGACTGCTGCTTGCTCTGCTCCTCCAGAAGTGCGTGGTCCCGCTTTGGCACCAGCTGCTGCAAGTTACCAAGTGTAATGGTCTGCAGGGTCATTCAATTTGTTGCGAAACACAGGATATTCTTTTATGGCTGAGTAGTAGTCCATCGTGTGTCTACACAACATTCTCTTTACCCAGTCATCAGTTGATATATATCAGGGCTTATTCCATATCGTAGCTATTATAAATGAAGTTGTGTTAAACAATAGGGGTGCAGATAACACTCTGATGTGCTGATTTCATTTCCTTTGGTTTTCTTCTCAGAATCTAGATATTTTCTGATTTCTGAGGAATCTAAATATTGTCTTCAATAATAGTTGTACTAGATTACATTACTACCAACACTGTATAATGATGCCATATTCTACACATCCTCAACAGCTTTTGTTAATTTTTTTATGCTAGTCATCCTAACTGAGCTGAGGTAAAACATTGTGTATTTTATTTGGACCTGCCTCATGACTAGTGATCCTAAGCACTTTTTCTTAATGTGTCTGTTGACCGTATTAATTTCATGCTTTGAAAAATGCTTGTTCATGTCTTCAACAAACTGATGATGCAACTCACAGAATAGGAGAAAATATTCTGAATCTATGCATCTTATAAAGGATTAATATGAAGAATATATAAGGAGATCTAGAAACTCAGCAACAACATGGCAAACAATCTGGGAAAGAAGTGGGCAAATGATATGAACAGCCTTCACTTTTTTTTGTATGTTTGTTCTTTACTTGAGTTTTGGTTAATTTACAAGTACATCATCCAATGCCTGTATGTTTCAAATAGATGCTAATTTATTATTCTTAATGAATAAAAAGCTCTTGAATATGTAACTGAAATGTAGTAGTGACATTGGAGTTTTGGTTTTTTAATTTTTACTTTTTAAAATTTTATTTATCTAAAGAGAACAGATTAAAATATTTAATAGGCACAATTCTAATAAGATAACCATACTTCCTTCTCCCCCCGCAACTACCTCTACTTTCCATAATGGTTATATTAGTTTACACTCCCATCAACACTATACTAGGGTACTTACTCATTTTTACACATCTTTTCCAGCATTTATAATTTTGTTTCTTTCTTTCTTTTCTTTCTTTCTTTTTTTTTTTTTTTTTTTTTTTTGACAGGCAGAGTGGACAGTGAGAGAGAGAGACAGAGAGAAAGGTCTTCCTTTGCCGTTGGTTCACCCTCCAGTGGCCGCCGAGGCCTGTGCGCTGCGGCCGGCGCACTGAGCTGATCCAATGGCAGGAGCCAGGGTGCAGGGTCCAAGCACTTGGGCCATCCTCCACTGCACTCCCTGGCCACAGCAGAGAGCTGGCCTGGAAGAGGGGCAACCGGGACAGAATCTGGCACCCTGACTGGGACTAGAACCCGGTGTGCCGGCGCCCCAAGGTGGAGGATTAGCCTAGTGAGCCGCGGCGCTGGCCAGCATTTATAACTTTTTAAGTTATGGATGACAGCCATTCCAATAGGGTAAGGTGGCATTTTGATCATATTAAGTCTTCTAATCTACAAACATGGAAGATTCTTACTCTGTATTTTTGGCTATTTCTTTCATTTATGCTTTGTAAGTTTAATTATAAAAAATTTTTACATCCTTTGCTAAATTTAATCTAAAGTATTAACAATTTTTGTAGCTCTTATTCAAGGGAGTGGTCAAATTATTTCCAAGTCATGGTATTTTTGTATATAAAAATGCTATTGATTTTTCTGTGTTTTTATAATCTACAACTTTGCCAAACTCTCTCATTAGTTCCAATAATCTCTTAGTGTATTCTTTTGTTTTTGAGAAGTGTGTGCTGCACTGACCCGAAGCCAGGAGCCAGGTGCTTCCTCCTGGTTTCCCTTGTGGGTGCAGAGCCCAAGCACTTGGGCCATCCTCCATTGCACTCCCGGGCCACAGCAGAGAGTTGGACTGGAAGAGGAGCAACCGGGACAGAATCCTGCTCCCCAACCAGGACTAGTACCCAGGGTGCTGGCGCCGCAGGCAGAGGATTAACCTTGTGAGCCCTGGTGCAGGCCTAATATCTACTTTTGATTTACATTTCCATGGAATATTTTTTTCAACATCTCACTTTTCAGTCTGTGTGTATCCTTGTTGCTGGGGTGTGTTTCTTATAGGCAGCTTAAAAATATTTTTTAAGTGCAGCCAACCAGCATGTCTTTTTTTTTAATTGGAGAGTGTAGTTCATTTACATTCAAAGATATTATTGATAAGTAATGACTTGGGATTAGCATTTTTCTTTAATATTCTTATGGTTTTGGATCTTCTTCTTATTTTTACTAGGAAATTTTCTGCCTTCACTTTTTTTCACCATGCTGGTCATCTTTCTCTGTTTCTGTGTAGCACCTCTTTAAATATCATTTGTAAGGTTCGCAAGAGTGGTAGCAAATTCTTTCAATTTTTGATTGTTTTGGAAGATCTTTGTTTTACCTTCATTTAAAAAATGTGTGTACTTTACTGAGCACATTATTCTGGGCTGCCAATTTTTTTTTTTGGCTTAAGGACTTGAAATGTATCTATTTTCTCACACCCTGTAGAGTTTCTGTGCAGAAATCTGCTGTGAATCTTATTGAAGATCCTTTAAAGGTAATCTGACATCTCTCTCTCGAAACTTTAGGATCTTATCTTTTTTTAAATATTTTTAAATAGACTTACAGAGATTAAGGAGAGAGAGAGGAAGAGAGGGAGGGAGAGAGAGAGACAGAGAGAAAGAAAGAGAAAGAGAAAGAGAAAGAGAAAGAGAAAGAGAAAGAGAAAGAGAAAGAGAAAGAGAAAGAGAAAGAGAAAGAGAAAGAGAAAGAGAAAGAGAAAGAGAGAGAGAATGCCCAAGACTGGCTGATGCTGAACTCAGGAGCCAGAAATGTCCTCTGGGTCTTTCAGGCTTGTGACGGGGCACAAACACTTCAGCCATCTTCTTCTGCTTTTCCCAGGCCATAAGCAGAGAATTGGATTGGAAGTGGAACATCTAGGACATGAACCGACGTCCATATGGGATGCTAGCATTGCAGGCTTAGGCTTTACCTGCTGTACAACAATATCAGCCCTTGTGTTTATCTTTTGGATGTTTGAATATAATGCTTCATGGTGATCATTCTCTGATCATGTCTAATTGATTTTCTATGTGCTTCCTCTAATTGGATGTCTGTATCTGTTTTTTACAACATTAATAAATTTTCTAATTACTTCAATGAACAGATTTTCTAAGCCAATCTGTTGGCATAAAGATATTTGTCATAATTCCTGATTTTTCTTTTTATTCTGTGGTATCCATTGTAATATCTTGTTTTTCATCTCTGTTTTTATGATTTTGAGTCTTTTCCTTTATTTTTGCTTAGTTGGGCTAGTGGTGTAATGATTTCAGCTTTTTAAAAAAATAGCTCTTGGGGCCGACACCATGGCTCACTTGGTTAATCCTATGCCTGCGGCACTGGCATCCCATATAGGCACTGGGTTCTAGTCCTGGTTACTTCTTCCAGTCCAGCTCTCTGCTGTGACCCGAGAAGGCAGTGGAAGATGGCCCAAGTGCTTGGGTCCCTGCACCCGCATGGGAGACCAGGAAGAAGCACCTGGCTCCTGGCTTCGGATCAGCGTAGTTCTGGCCATAGCAGCCATTTGGGGGGTGAACCAACGGAAGGAAGACCATTCTCTCTGTCTCTCTCTCTCACTGTATAACTCTATCTGTCAAATAAAAAAATAAAAAAAGTTCTTTGTCATATTGATATTTTGTCTCTTATTTATGTTAAGTTTTATTTATTTCTTCACTATTTTTATTATTTATTTACTCTTACTAATTTGGGGTTTTGCTTGTTTTTGTTTTTAAGTCCTTTAGATGCATTTTTGATCATTTTTATGAAGGCTTTTGAATTTCTTGATCTCTGTACAAACTACTAATAGCATTTTTCTGAACAATGCTTTTGTACTATCACTTAAGTTTCAGTATGTCATATACTCATATCCATTCATTTTTAGGATTTATTTTATTTTCCCTTTGATTTCTCTTATGACCCATTGGTTATTCAGGACCATGTTGCTCAGTATTCATGTGTTTGCATATTTCCAGTTTCTTATGTTGTTCATTTCCAGCTTCATTCAATTGTGATCAGGAAAGATACATGGCATAGTTTTTTTAATTTGTTGAGATTTGTTTTATAGCCTAGCAAATGTTCTTTCCTAGAGAAAGTTCCACGCACTGATGAAAAGAATGTATATTCTGCAACCTTATGATGAAATGATCTGTGGTAATCAAGAGGTCAGTAGTTTAATTAGCTCTGCTATTTCTTCGTTGAGTTGTTGTGTAGTTGATCTGTCCATTGATGAATGTGGGGTTTGGTATTCCCCCATTGTTACTGTTTTGGAGTTTATGTCTCCCTTTAGATCTATTAATATATATGTATATATAAGTGTGTGTGTGTGTGTGTATGTATAAAATAGACAAGCACCCTAGCATTGGTTGTATGTATACTTACTATAATCATGTCTTCCTGTTGAATTGATCCATTATTACATAATGTCTTTATCTATTTTAACATTTTTGTTAAAGTCTGTCCTGTTTGATATTATGGTGGCTACTGCTGTTTGTTTTTCCTTTCCATAACCATTGAATAACTTTTCCCATTCATTTTCTGAATCATTTTTGGTGAGGAGTGTTTCCTGCATGCAGCCAGATATGTTCTTTTGTTATCTATTCAGTCAGTTGGTATCTTTTAATTGGAGAATTTAAGCCATTTATAGTCAAGGTTATTATTGATAAGTAATGACTTGTTCCTGCCATTTTCCCGTAAATATTCCTGTTGTTTGCTTTGGAATTCCTTCGTACATAAAATAGGAGATTTTTCTGCTTTCACATTCTTTCATAAATCACACTATCTTTCTCTGTTTCTAGGTGTAGCACATCCTTAAGTATCATTTGTAAGACTGGATGAGTGGTGACAAATTCTTTCAATTTCTTTCTTGTTTTGGAAGGTCTTTATTTTACCTTCATTAATAAAATAGAGCTTTGCTGGGTACAGTATTTTCAGATGATGATTTTTTTTTTCTTTTAGGACTTGAACTGCATCTCTCCATTCTTTCCAAGCTTATAGGATTTCTGATGAGAAATCATCTCTCAATCCAATTGGAGATGCTTTGAACATAGTCTGGCATTTCTATCATACATGTTTTAGGGTCTTTTCTTTATATTTTACTTTGAAGTTCTGACTATAATCCGATGTAGTGAAGCTCTTTTCTGGTCATTTTTAAGACATTCTGGGGGGGCGGAGCCAAGATGGCGGAATAGTGAGGGCGCGCACCGATAGTGCGGGAAAATTTAGTTTAATAAAAGGGGAGTTACGGTAGCCTCAGAAAAAGAACCAGGAAAATATTGCAGAGGAAACTCTCCTGGATCGAGTGGCTGTGAATCGGAGGACCTACTGGGAGAACAAGGTCGCCCACCGCGCGGAAGCTGAGCCCCGGGAGCTGCGGGAGCCGCAGGGTCTGCGTGCCAGTGCAGGAAGGGGAATGCATGTCACACAGACACCAGCGGGGAGAGTTGGGACGTCCAGGGCTCTGAGTCCACACATCGGCGCTGGAAGGGGAGGTGAGCTCAATAACCCGAGATATTGGCGGGGAAACGGGGGTCAGAATCTACAGGGGAGCCGGAAAGTGCAGCAAACTCACTACCGAAAAGAAGGAAAAAAAGGTTGGGGGTTTCTCTCACCGCCAACCTTGCAAAGGTTGCAAGGCTGCAGGCTTGAGTTTGCAAGAGACAAAGAGCAGGCCCCCTCTCTGGATTTACACAACAACAGGGGAGAGCTAAGGAACTGAGTCACTGCAATTCAGTAGCCTAGGCAACCCAGTGGGAGTCCAGAGGAGAAAGGGAGCCTACACAGACTCTTTGGGTAGAAGCCAGACTGGAAGCTAAATACCATCAATTCTGCACAGCCGTTCCGTGCAGTATTACTTACCCCCTGAAAATATAAATAAATAAATAAATAAATAGAGATTTACCACGCATAACCTGAGGGTGTCACCTTTGCACACCCTTAACCAGGAAGAACCAAGCAGAGCTCTCAGGCCACACCCATCTCAAGCCTCCAAGGCTCCTCCAACAGCAGGAAGTCCACTTAACACGTACATACTATAAAATAAAACAAAAATTTTAAAAAAACGCACAGTGACAAAAGAAGAATTAACTATGCCAAGCAACAAACACAGAAATCAAGGGAACAAGATCAATGATGACACTATGATGCCTCCAAATAAACAAAACACTCTAAACCAAGATTATGAAGATGATGAGATAGAAGAAATGCAAGATACGGATTTCAAAAAATTTATGATAAGAACATTTAGAAGTTTTCAAAAGCAAATCCTTGAACTACAGAAATCCTTAATGGACAGGATTGAAAATCTCTCTCGTGAAAATGAAATTTTAAGGAAGAATCAAAATGAAACTCAGAAACTAGTAGAACAGGAAAGTGTGACAGTGAAGAGAAATCAAAATGAAATGAAGAGCTCAATAGATCAAATGACAAACACATCAGAAAGCCTTAAAAACAGAATGGGTGAAGCAGAAGAGAGAATATCAGACTTAGAAGATAGAGCACAGGAAAACATACAGTCAAACCAAAGAAAAGAAGAGGAAATTAGAAATCTAAAAAATATTTTTGGGAATCTACAGGATACTATTAAAAAAAACCAACATTCGAGTTCTAGGAGTTCCTGAAGGCATGGAGAGAGAGAAAGGATTAGAAGGCCTTTTTAGTGAGATACTAGCAGAGAACTTTCCAGGTTTGGAGAAGGACAGAGACATTCTAGTACAGGAAGCTCACAGAACCCCCAATAAACATGACCAAAAGAGATCCTCACCACGACACGTGGTAATTAAACTTACCACAGTGAAACATAAAGAAAAGATCCTAAAATGTGCAAGAGAGAAACGTCAGATTACTCTCAGAGGATCTCCAATCAGACTCACAGCAGACTTCTCATCAGAAACACTACAGGCTAGGAGGGAATGGCGAGACATAGCACAGGTGCTAAGAGAGAAAAATTGCCAGCCCAGAATATTATATCCTGCCAAGCTCTCATTTGTGAATGAAGGTGAAATAAAGACCTTTCATAGCAAACAGAAATTGAAAGACTTTGTGGCCACTCGTCTGGCCCTGCAAAAGATACTTAAAGATGTGCTACACTCAGAAACACAGAAACACGGCCATCAATATGAAAGAAGGGAAAGGAAGAACACCTACCAGTAAAAGAGCATGGGAAGCTCAAAGCATATACTAGAAAATATCTCCGGGAAAATGGCAGGGAAAAGTCACTACGTATCAATAGTCACATTGAACATTAATGGTCTGAATTCTTCACTTAAAAGACACCGATTGGCTGATTGGCTCAAAGAACACAACCCAACTATTTGTTGCCTACAAGAAACACATCTCTCTAACAAAGAGGCATGCAGACTGAAAGTGAAAGGCTGGAAAAAGATATTCCATGCCAACAGAAACCAAAAAAAGCAGGTGTAGCCATATTAATATCAGACAAAATAAACTTTAATACAAAAACTGTTAAGAGAGACAAAGAGGGACACTATATAATGATAAAGGGTTCAATTCAACAAGAAGATGTAACTATTATAAATGTATATGCACCTAATTACAGGGCACCGGTCTATTTAAAAGATTTGTTAAGGGACTTAAAGGGAGATTTAGATTGCAATACAATAGTACTGGGGGACTTCAATACTCCACTCTCAGAAATAGACAGATCATCCAGACAGAAGATCAACAAGGAAACAGCAGATTTAATTGACACTATTGCCCAAATGGATCTAACAGATATCTACAGAACTTTCAACCCTACATCTACAGACTTCACATTCTTCTCAGCAGCGCATGGAACCTTCTCTAGGATTGATCACATACTAGGCCATAAAGCAAGTCTCAGCAAATTTAAAAGAATTAGAATCATACCATGCAGCTTCTCAGACCACAGCGGAATGAAGCTGGAAATTAGCAACTCAGGAAACCCCAGAAAGTATGCAAACACATGGAGACTGAACAACATGCTCCTGAATGAACACTGGGTCATACAAGAAATCAAAAGGGAAATCAAAAACTTTCTGGAAGTAAATGAAGAAAACAACACAACATATCAAAACTTATAGGATACAGCAAAAGCAGTATCGAGAGGCAAATTTATAGCAATAGGTGCCTATATCAAGAAATTGGAAAGGTACCAAATAGATGAGCTTTCAGTGCATCTCAAGGACCTAGAAAAACTGCAGCAAAACAAACCCAAATCTAGTAGGAGAAGAGAAATAATTAAAATCAGAGAAGAAATTAAAGGATTGAATCAAGAAAAACATTACAAAAAATCAGCCAAGCGAGAAGCTGGTTTTTGGAAAAAAAAAAAAAAAACAAAATTGACACCCCATCGGCCCAACTAACTAAAAAAAGAAGAGAAAAGACCCAAATCAATAAAACCAGAGATGAAAAGAAATGTAACAACAGACACCATAGAAATAAAAAGAATCATCAGAAATTACTACAAGGACCTGTATGCCAGCAAACATGAAAATCTATCAGAAATGGATAGATTCCTGGACTAATGCAATCTACCTAAATTGAACCATGAAGACATAGAAAACCTAAATAGACCCATAACTGAAACAGAAATTGAAACAGTAATAAAGGCCCTCCCAACAAAGAAAAGCCCAGGACCAGATGGATTCACTGCTGAATTCTACCAGACATTTAAAGAAGAACTAATCCCATTCCTTCTCAAACTATTCAGAACAATCGAAAAAGAGGGAATCCTCCCAAATTCTTTCTATGAAGCCAGCATCACCTTAATCCCTAAGCCAGAGAAAGATGCAGCACTGAAAGAAAATTACAGACCAATATCCCTGATGAACATAGACGCAAAAATCCTCAATAAAATTCTGGCCATTAGAATACAACAACACATCAGGAAAATCATCCACTCAGACCAAGTGGGTTTCATCCCTGGTATGCAGGGATGGTTCAACATTCGCAAATCAATCAATGTGATTCACCACATTAACAGACTGCAGAAGAAAAACCATATGATTATCTCAATTGATGCAGAGAAAGCATTTGATAAAATTCAACACCCTTTCATGATGAAAACTCTAAGCAAATTGGATATAGAAGGAACATTCTTCAATATAATCAAAGCAATTTATAAAAAACCCACGGCCAGCATCCTATTGAATGGGGAAATGTTGGAAGCATTTCCACTGAGATCTGGCACCATGCAGGGATGCCCACGCTCACCACT
This sequence comes from Oryctolagus cuniculus, assembly GCF_964237555.1. Taxonomy (NCBI): domain Eukaryota; kingdom Metazoa; phylum Chordata; class Mammalia; order Lagomorpha; family Leporidae; genus Oryctolagus; species Oryctolagus cuniculus. The sequence continues at coordinate 50,360,222 of NC_091442.1, read as the reverse complement.
GCTATTTAACATAGTTCTGGAAGTTTTAGCCAGAGCCATCAGACAAGAAAAAGTAATCAAAGGAATACAAATTGGGAAGGAAGAAGTCAAACTATCCCTCTTTGCAGACGATATGATTCTTTACTTAGAGGATCCAAGGAACTCTACTAAGAGACTATTGGAACTCATAGAGGAGTTTGGCAATGTGGCAGGATATAAAATCAATGCACAAAAATCAACAGCCTTTGTATATACAAGCAATGCCACGGCTGAGAAAGAACTGCTAAGATCAATCCCATTCACAATAGCTACAAAAACAATCAAATACCTTGGAATAAACTTAACCAAGGACATTCAAGATCTCTACGATGAGAATTACAAAACCTTAAAGAAAGAAATAGAAGAGGATACCAAAAAATGGAAAAATCTTCCATGCTCATGGATTGGAAGAATCAACATCATCAAAATGTCCATTCTCCCAAAAGAAATTTATAGATTCAATGCAATTCCAATCAGGATACCAAAGACATTCTCTCAGATCTGGAAAAAATGATGCTGAAATTCATATGGAGGCACAAGAGACCTCGATAGCTAAAGCAATCTTGTACAACAAAAACAAAGCCGGAGGCATCACAATACCAGATTTCAGGACATACTACAGGGCAGTTGTAATCAAAACAGCATGGTACTGGTACAGAAACAGATGGATAGACCAATGGAACAGAATTGAAACACCAGAAATCAACCCAAACATCTACAGCCAATTATATTTGATCAAGGATCTAAAACCAATTCCTGGAGCAAGGACAGTCTATTCAATAAATGGTGCTGGGAAAACTGGATTTCCACGTGCAGAAGCATGAAGCAAGACCCCTACCTTACACCTTACACAAAAATCCACTCAACATGGATTAAAGACCTAAATCTACGACCTGACACAATCAAGTTACTAGAGAACATTGGAGAAACCCTTCAAGATATTGGCACAGGCAAAGAGTTTCTGGAAAAACCCGGGAGGCACAGGCAGTCAAAGCCAAAATCAACTATTGGGATTGCATCAAATTGAGAAGTTTCTGTACTGCAAAAGAAACAGTCAGGAGAGTGAAGAGACAACCGACAGAATGGGAAAAAATATTTGCAAACTATGCAACAGATAAAGGGTTAATAACCAGAATCTACAAAGAGATCAAGAAACTCCACAAAAACAAAACCAACAACCCACTTAAGAGATGGGCCAAGGACCTCAATAGACATTTTTCAAAAGAGGAAATCCAAATGGCCAACAGGCACATGAAAAAATGTTCAATGTCATTAGCAATCAGGGAAATGCAAATCAAAACCACAATGAGGTTTCACCTCACCCCGGTTAGAATGGCTCACATACAGAAATCTACCAACAACAGATGCTGGCGAGGATGTGGGGAAAAAGGGACACTAACCCACTGTTGGTGGGAATGCAAACTGGTCAAGCCACTATGGACGTCAGTCTGGAGATTCCTCAGAAACTGTCGCTCCCTCTCTTCACGGAGGAACGACACAGGACCCTGCGTTGTTCTTTTGTCTGCTCGGCCCTCCCCGGGTTTGCTGCTGGTTCTTCCCGGGTTGGCTACCGACCCTTCCACCTCTGTGGAAGGGCGGTTCCCCCTGCCACCTTCCCCACTTCCGCGGGGGAGTGGCACACCGCCGGCCGGCTCTCTTGGGGGCTGCACAGGTGTTCCTTCAGATAGATGTTCCCGGTGCATGTTGTCTCTCTCCTCCTTTATAGTCCTCTTCCACCAATTCCAACTTTGCTACCCACACGCCGAGTACGCTGCTCTCCTCCAATCAGGAGCAGATCCTACAGTTTATTGGTTGAACTGGCGGCAACTGTGTAGAAGCTGTTTCCTCCTCTCCCAGCGCCATATTGTGGGAGAGCAGATGCATAGAATAAGTTTAATTCCAGTAACTTAGTCTAGTCCGAGTTGCTCCCAGTTGCTCCCCACAGATCCCCCTTTCTTTTTATTTTTGGCGTTGATACGCGCCTGTCTTCGGTGCCCCGCGGCACACACTCTGCTCTGCTTGCTAGAGTTGCCCACAGGTGCTTACAAGCCCTACCAATCAGGCAAACCGAATCCAAGCCCTCTCACTGCCATCTTGTGGGGAGACTTATTGATGTTGATAATGTGCCTGTCTTCGGTGACCTGCAGTGGGTAAGCTACTAGCTGCCAGCAGGTGCTTATCGTCTTACTAATCAGGCAGACCGAATCCAAACTCTCTCATTGCCGTGTTGTGGGGAGGCCTTTCTATTTCTCTATCTCTGGGCATTCCTATTTCTCCTATTTTACTTCTATCTGCCAGCATTCCTATTTCTCTCATTTTACTTCTAAACCTCTGTTTCTCTTATCTCCGCGGCTTCCTGGCGCCCGCCCCGAGGCTGCTTCTCGGCGCCTCGCCCCTCGGCGGTTTCCCGGCTCTGAGTCGCTTCCCGGCTTCGCGCGCTCTCCGCAGTCTCCATGCCCTTCGCGTCCGCACCACAGCCTTGCGCTAGCCCCGCGTTCCCTATCTATTCACGCCCCGTGCTCTCTCTGCACGCGACGGCTTCCGCGAATCACACAGCCCAGCTCACGTTTCTGCCACCGGTATTCAGTCCAAGTTCCCCGGGCTAACCTGGCGAATTCAACCCAGCTCACATCTGCGCCCATCGGTTTGGCTTCCCGTCCTTTGCTCTCCGGGCCAATCTGACGGATTCCAACCTGGCTCACGCGTCCGCTTCCGGTTTTAACTTTTCGCCTTTTGCTCCCCGGGCTGACTTGAAGAATTCCAAGCTGGCTTACGTCTCCGCCTCAGCCTGCCCCCGCGGCTTCAATTTCCCTATCATTTTTCTCTACCCGGTATGTTTCCCTAAGTTTTTTTCCAACAATATTCCCCTCTCATTTCTCCTGGCTTCTTCCCACAGTCCGTATCCAAGTCTAAGTTTCTTCTAGGTTTCACTTTCACTTTCAACCTGCAGTCCGTATCTGAGTCTAAGTTTCTTCTTGCTTTCACTTTAAATCCTAACTTCTTTCCCACAGTCCATATCCGAGTCTATGCCTAGGCTTTCGATAGCTTCTTCCGGCACCTTTTCTGACCGGCTTTTCCCTAGGCTCTTTGCTAGTCTCTCTCTCCGGTATTTTCCTACTTCTTCTCTCTTTTTCCTTCCTAGGTTTCCTATCCGAGTCACGGCACCATTATGTCACTCCCCGTCTTCGCGGAGGAATGACACAGGACCCTGCGTTGTTCTTTTGTCTGCTCAGCCCTCCCCGGGTTTGCTGCTGGTTCTTCCCGGGTTGGCTACCGACCCTTCCACCTCCGTGGAAGGGCGGTTCCCCCTGCCACCTTCCCCACTTCCGCGGGGGAGTGGCACACCGCCAGCCGGCTCTCTCGGGGGCTGCTCAGGTGTTCCTTCAGATAGATGTTCCCGGTGCATGTTGTCTCTCTCCTCCTTTATAGTCCTCTTCCACCAATCCCAACTCTGCTACCCACACCCCGAGTACGGTGCTCTCCTCCAATCAGGAGCAGGTCCTACAGTTTATTGGTTGAACTGGAGGCAGCTGTGTAGAAGCTGTTTCCTCCTCTCCCAGCGCCATATTGTGGGAGAGCAGATGCATAGAATAAGTCTTAATTCCAGTAACTTAGTCTAGTCCGAGTTGCTCCCAGTTGCTCCCCACAAACCTGAATATAACCCTACAATTCGACCCAGCCATCCCACTCTTTGGAATTTACCCAAAGGAATTTAAATTGGCAAACAAAAAAGCGGTCTGCACCCTAATGTTTATTGCAGCTCAATTCACAATAGCCAAGACCTGGAACCAACCTAAATGCCCATCAACAGTAGACTGGATAAAGAAATTATGGGATATGTATTCTTTAGAATACTATACCGCAGTAAGAAACAACGAAATCCAGTCATTTGCAACAAAATGGAGGAATCTGGAACACATCATGCTGAGCGAAATAAGCCAGTCCCAAAGGGACAAATACCATATGTTCTCCCTGATTGGTGACAACTGACTGAACACCAAAAAGGAAACCTCCTGAAGTGAAATGGACACTATGAGAAACGGTGACTTGATCAGCATAGCCCTGACTGTTAATGAACAACTTAATACATTATCCCTGTTAGTAGTTTTTTTGTCTGTTCTACTTAATATGACTGGTTTAATTCTGCAATTATCACACAGTTATTCTTAAGTGTTGAAAATTAACTGAAATGTGATCCCTGTTAAACATAAGAGTGGGAATAAAAGAAGGAAGAGATGTATAACTTGGGACATGCTCAAGCTGACTTGCCCCAAATGGTAGAGTTAGAAACATACCAGGGGATTCCAATTCAATCCCATCAAGGTGGCATGTACCAATGCCATCTCACTATTCCAAGTGATCAATTTCAGTTCACAATTGATCATAATGAAAGGACTAAGAGTCAAAGGGAGCACATAAACAAGTCTAGTACCTGCTAACACTAACTGATAGAATAAATAAAGGGGAGAGGGATCCAACATGGGAAGCGAGATACTCAGCAGACTCATAGAATGGCAGATGTCCTAAATAGCACTCTGGCCTCAGAATCAGCCCTAAAGGCATTCCGATCTGGCTGAAAGGCCCATGAGAGTATTTCAGGCATGGAAAGCCAAGACACTCTGGCAAAAGATCTCTGTGAGTGAGATCCCAGTGGAAAGAACAGGTCTTCAAAGAAGGAGGTACCTTTCTCTGAAGGGAGGAGAGAACCTCCACTTTGACTATGACCTTGTCTAAACAAGATAAGAGTCAGAGAACTCAGAGGGCTTCCATAGCCTTGGAAACTCATGACTGGAGCATAGGGAGATTACTGATGCCATAGACAGGAGTGGCAATTGGTAAAGTCAACAACAGGAGTCACTGTGCACTTACTCCTCATGTAGGATCTCTGTCCTTAATGTGCTGTGCATTGAGATTTAATGCTATAACGAGTACTCAAACAATATATTTCACTTTGTGTTTTTATGGGGGTGCAAACTGTTGAAATCTTCACTTAATGCATACCTAACTGATCTTCTGAAAAAAAAAAAAAGAAAGAAATTATCAATTCCCAACTTGACTCTCACTGGGATTAAACATGACAATAGGTCTGATCTGATTTCATCATCATTTAAAAAATCATCTATCATTTTTCACTTTATGTTTCTGTGTGGGAGCAAACTGTTGAAATCTTAATGTATACTAAGCTGATCTTCTGTATATTAAGATAATCGAAAATGAATCTTGATGTGAATGGAAGGGGAGAGGGAGTGGGAAAGGGGAGGGTTGTGGGTGGGAGGGACGGTATGGGGGGGGAAGCCATTGTAACACATGAGTCGTACTTTGGAAATTTATATTCATTAAATAAAAGATTAAAAAAAAAAGAGTGGGAATAAGAGAGGGAAGAGATGTATAATTTGGGACATGCTCAAGCTGACTTGCCCCAAATGGTAGAGTTAGAAACATACCAGGGGATTCCAATTCAATCCCATCAAGGTGGCATGTACCAATGCCATCTCACTATTCCAAGTGATCAATTTCAGTTCACAATTGATCATAATGAAAGGACTAAGAGTCAAAGGGAGCACATAAACAAGTCTAGTACCTGCTAACACTAACTGATAGAATAAATAAAGGGGAGAGGGATCCAACATGGGAAGTGAGATACTCAGCAGACTCATAGAATGGCAGATGTCCTAAATAGCACTCTGGCCTCAGAATCAGCCCTAAAGCCATTCGGATCTGGCTGAAAAGCCCATGAGAGTATTTCAGGCATGGAAAGCCAAGACACTCTGGCAAAAGATCTCTGTGAGTGAGATCCCAGTGGAAAGAACAGGTCTTCAAAGAAGGAGGTACCTTTCTCTGAAGGGAGGAGAGAACCTCCACTTTGACTATGACCTTGTCTAAACAAGATAAGAATCGGAGAACTCAGAGGGCTTCCATAGCCTTGGAAACTCATGACTGGAGCATAGGGAGATTACTGATGCCATAGACAGGAGTGTCAATTGGTAAAGTGAACAACAGGAGTCACTGTGCACTTACTCCTCATGTAGGATCTCTGTCCTTAATGTGCTGTGCATTGAGATTTAATGCTATAACATTATTTCACTTTGTGTTTCTATGGGGGTGCAAACTGTTGAAATCTTTACTTAATGCATACTAAACTGATCCTCTGTAAAAAAAAAAAAAAAAAGAAATTATCAACTCCCAACTTGACTCTCACTGGGATTAAACATGACAATAGGTCTGATCTGATTTCATCATCATTTAAAAAAATCATCTATTATTTTTCACTTTATGTTTCTGTGTGGGAGCAAACTGTTGAAATCCTTACTTAATGTATACTAAGCTGATCTTCTGTATATTAAGATAATCGAAAATGAATCTTGATGTGAATGGAAGGGGAGAGTGAGTGGGAAAGGGGAGGGTTGTGGGTGGGAGGGACGGTATGGGGGGGAAGCCATTGTAATCCATAAATCGTACTTTGGAAATTTATATTCATTAAATAAAAGTTAAAAATAAAAAAAGAAAAGTAGAATTACGGAGAGGCAGATGTAGAGGCAGAGAGAGAAAGAGGTCTTCCATCTGCTGGTTCACTCCCACAATAGCCAGAGCTGGACTTATCCAAAGCCAGGAGCCCAGAGCCTCTTCTGGGACTCCCACATGGGTGTATGGGACCAAGGACTTGGGCCATTTCCTGCTGCTTTTCCCGGGTGTATCAGCAGGAAGCTGGAATGTAAGTGGAGCAGCTGGGACTCAAAGTACTCATATGGGAGGTTGACACTGCAGGTGGCAGCTTTCCCCCACTATGCCACTGTACCAGCCCCTGTTCTCTTTATTTCTGATGCAAGTGAAAAACAAAAACATCTTATCCACTCCAATGTACAGAAGCATTTCCTCCATGTTTTTTTCTAGGAGTACATAGTTTATTTTCCTTTTTTTAAATTTTACTTAAGGTAAACAATTATGATGTATTTAATATATACAGATTTAGTAACACAGTGATACTTCACACTCTGCCCTGTCTCCCACCCATGCTCCCACCCTTCCTCCTTATTCCTGCTCTTAATTTTTACACAAATCTACTTTCAATTTTCTTTATAAGGTTAACCCTATATGAACTAAAGTGTTCAACAAAGAGTAAGAAGAAAAAAAACTGTTCCTCAACATTAGAGACAAGGGCTATAAACAATCATCAGCTCTCAAAATGTCAATTATATATTATATATATTACATGTTATCTTTTTTGTTCAAGATCCAGGCATATGATTATTGAATTAATCTTCTTCTGCTATCAGCTTAAACCCTCTTTCATTGATTTATGAAAGTTTTCATTGGGCATTCACAATTGTATATTTTTTGTGCAACAGAGGGCAATATTTCAACACATGGATTCAGCATAAAATGACACTATTCTGAATTGCTCTAGCTAACATGTAAAGTGATTACATTGAAATTAGTAAATGGAATCTGAAGAAAAAAATCCTTTCTTGTACTCTTCCATCAAGGTTATGTGAGAGTCTTTAAAATTGATTTGCAAATCAACTTATATGCTGAACTTTTAGTGATATTTGAGCAATGACCATATACATCTATTTTTGATGCTTATGAGTTCTTCAGGTTTTCTATCAATCTTTTTCAGGATCCAGAACTTAACATCAGGCAGCTTTATATTTAGAAAAAATCCAGCTGGTCAACTGTCAGTTGGTAGCATGGGCTATAAATTACTTAAATGTGCCATTAATAAGGGAAAATCATCACAAGAAGGAAAATTTCTTTAAAAAGTTCAATGTTTATAATTTATCATTCAAATCAGTAAAGCATTTTTCAAATATCAGTAACATAATATTTAGGACAGATCTCTTGGATTTTTACCAAGGAAGTTCTCTGTATGAACTAAAAATCTTTTTGATTTAAATGCTTATTGAAAGAAAAAAATGAACATAAGCAAATGTCAAATTTCCAATGTAAAAACAATACAGACATCATTGTGTGACACAACAGAACAGTGCATTTTGACTTAGAACAAAATACTGCCTGTAGGGATCTGTACAGGAACAATTCATAAAGATTCAACACAAACTGAAACAGCATATTATTGTTAATCCTAATGATATAAGTAGAGATAATAGCCATAGCAAGATGAGTTGAAGTTTGGCAGCACCACCTGTGCACCTGTGGCCATTCCTGCTGAAGCCCTGCCAACCCTGTCTCTATGCATCCAAGTTAGCCTGTACAGCAACCACTGGCATCTTTCAATCCACCCTCTTCCCTGAACCACTCCAAACCATCCCTCTCTGTACACCACACAAACTCCCCTTGCAGGATCTTGTATGGTGGCATAACAGTTAATGATGCCACTTGCAACACCCGCATCCCATATAGGCATCAGTAAAAAGTTCTGGCTGAACTACTACTGATACAGCTCCCTGCAAATGGGTTCAGAAAATCGGTAGAAGGTGGCCTAAGTATTTGGGGCCTACCACCTGTGTGGGGGACCTGGAAGAAGCTCCTAGCTATTGGCCCAACACTAGCCTTTGCAGCCATTTGGAGAGTAAACCAGAAATTAGAAGTTTCTCTCTCTCTCTCTCTCTCTCTCTCTCTCTCTCATCTGGTCTTTCTGCAATACTTACTTTCAAATAAGAAATCTTTATTAAAAAAATGAACCCTTCTGTGCACCACCAAACCTCCTCTCCATTTGTGTATTGAAAACTACAACATCTACACTTTCTCCACTTAAAACCTATGCCAGGTAGCAATGTTGAGTATGGCTGTATGCTGTGTCCCTCTGATGACTTTTAGATCATTATAGTGAAATTACCATGACTGACTTTTCTACTCCCACCACACAACTCATACTATAAACCTTCTGAGATTTTCTAAAAAGAGCAAGAAAATGGGTTACTCAAGTCTTGCCCAAATCCTGCCCCCTTTTAATATTCAGGCACCAGCTCCTATAAACTCAAGTCATAAAAAAGAAAGGCCTGATTCATGTTATTTGCAGCTCATTTTTCCCAATCTTGACTCCACCCATTCCTGAGTGTGTTAGTTCACTTCAAAAATCTTGCTTCTCTGGTCATTTTCCCTATGCCTCTTTTTTAATTGTTTCTTATGTCCAGACAAGAACCTAGACCATGCCTAGCCACATCACAACACTAGCATGAAACATAAGAATAACAAGGTATCAAATTTTTGTAGCTATTGTGAATAAGACTGATCTTAAGTTCTTTCTCATCCATAACATTGTTTGTGTATACAAATGTTATTGGTTTTTTGCATGTTGATTTTATATCCTGCAACTTTGCCTAGCTCTGTTATGAATTCCAATAGACTTTAGTGGAATCTTCAGTTTCCTTATCATAAAGCATCACATCATTCTCAAACAAGCATATTAACTTCCTCCTTTCTCACTGGTATTTCTTTTTTTTCTCTAATGGCTTTTGCAAAAACTTCCAGAACTATACTGAATAGTAATGGAGAGAGTGGGAATCCTTGTCTGGATCTAGATCTTGGTGGAAATTCTTCCAATTTTTCCCCATTCAGTATGATGTTGGCTGTGGGTTTGTCATAGATTACTTTGTGTTGAGGTATATTCCTTTTATACCCAGTTTGCTTACGGTGTTTATCATGAAATGATATTATTGTATTTTATCAAATGCTTTTTCTGTATCTATTGAAATAATGTTTTTATTCTTCCATATGTTATGCTAATGTGGTATACCCCATTTATTGTTTGTATATGTTGAACCATCCCTGCATCCGAGGGATAAATCCCAGTCTGGGTGGATGATCATTTTGATGTGTGGTTGAACTCGATTAGCTAATATTTTATTAAGGATTTTGGCATCTCCATTCAATCACCATTCCTCACCATGAGGTTTATTCTAAAAGAAATAATTCATGATATGTTTTCATTAAACTTTCAACATGGATTCAAACGACTACGTTTAAAAAACATTAGAGAAAATAAACTCAAAATATACTTATAATTTTAAACATTTTTCATTTTGTATAAAATGGGGGGGTTCTTTCATCCACTGGCTCACTCCTCAATGGCCACAATGGCCACTGCTGGATCAAGTTAAAGCCAGGAGCCTGGAAATCCATCTGAGACTTCCACATTAGTGGCAGGGGCTCAAGTAGTTGTACATCATTTGTTGCTTCTCTAGTCACATTAGCAAGGAGCTGGATTGGAAGCACAGCAGCCAGGGATCAAATTGACATTTTTATACAGGATGCTGGAATTGCAGGCAGCAGCTTAGTTCACTGTACCAATGCCAACCCCAAATTATTTGCTTCAAAAATGGTCTTCTGGCGGCACCACTTTTGATCCAGCACCAAGCTGATGAAGTAGCAAAAGATGGCCTAAGTACTTGGGCCCCTTCCGCCATGTTGGAAACCTCGATGAAGTTCCTGGCTCCTGGTTTAGGCCTGGCCCAGCCCCAGCCATTGTGGACAATTGGGAAGTGAATCAGCAGATGGAAAATCTCTTTCTATGTCTACTTCTCTCTTTCTGTAATTCTCCCTTTCAAATAAAATAAATATTTTTAACCATAGCAATGTTAATAGCTGCAATACTGTACACTTAGAAATGGTTCAGGCTGTAAATTTCATATTCTACTTTTCTGATGATCAAAAAAAGAATAAATAAAGTTTCAGTCAGGAGCTCATGTAAATGCTTCTTCATTACATGTCTTTACTATGATGTGAAATTGCTCAAATATAGTAAAAAAATTTCATATTGAGAATTTTTAAAAGATCCTAGCAATTGTTAAAACAATTTTACATATTTTTATTTCACATTAAAAGAAAACATTCTACACTTATATTTGTAGTATAATACTACACTATTTTGCATTACTAGGTTGTACAAGTTATGATTACTTGAGGCAGTACACCTAAAAATTAGAGATCTTATTAGTTCAATGAGATGTATAATTCAATGACTGTCATTATCCGCATGTCTAAGAGAGTCCATCATTTTAAAATAAATTATATGACATCATCTTGATATGTAGTCAATTAGGCATAGAATATTTTTAGAAATATTTATTTCAATGTTTTTCTTATAAATCAATGAAATTGACAACTAAAGAATGTTTTAATTTGTCAGAATGTTATAAGAACTAAAGGAATTATAAGTAGCAAAGCATTCGTGTGGCTATTCGGTTAGTGAACCAGCGGATGGGGGACCTTTCTCTCTGGCTATCCCTCTCTCTGTAACTCTACCTCATAAAAAAAGTATTTGAATAGCATACATTGTTTATTAATATTGGAATAAAATCAGAAGCATCTCTTAGAAGAAATAGTCAAACCTCTAAGAATAAAAGAGCATCCTTTGATGGTTTAAAAGATACCAAAAGATCATGGTTAATACTGACCTGGAAAAATTGTTTCAGGGGGGCTGGCACTGTGGCATAGTGGATAAAGTCACCACTTGTAGTGCCAGCATCCCACATGGGTACCGGTTCAAGACCTGGCTGCTCCACTTCCCATCCAGCTCTCTGCCTGGGAAAGCAGTAGAAGATGGCTCAAGTCCTTGGGACCCTTCACCCATGAGGGAGACCCAGAATAAACTCCTAGCTCCTGGCTTCGGATTAGCCCAGCTCCGGCTGCTGTGGCCAACTTGGGAGTGAACCAGTGAAGACCTGTCTCTCTCACTCTCTCTCTCTTCCTCTCCTTCTCTATCTGTGTAACTCTGACTTTCAAATAAATAAATAAATCTTTAAAAAAAAATCTGTTTCAAAAGACCTGAAATATCTGTGCTAATTACTTTCAGAATAAAATTACAGCCTTATTTGTTTGCAAATAATTTCATATAGCATCAAAAGTAATGAAAAAAATGCGCTTTTAAAACATATTGTAAAATTTCTTCTTCAGAAACTGAACATCTAAAGAACAGAAAACCATTCACCTGAAAGCAAAAAGTTTTTGAAATGTTCTCTGCACTACAAAAAAATATGTGGTCATGGACACTTATTGAGGAAAAGAGGCTATGCCCTGGAAAAGCATGCTTTATCTCAGGCCTACGAAAAGTATGTCTCAGAGTCTGTGTGTGGTACACTGGGTTAAGATACTGCCTTCAAAGCTGGCATCCTATATGAGCATTTGGCTAAGTCCTGGCTGCTGCACTTTGAATACAGATCCCTGCTAATGAACCTGGGGAGACATCAGAATATAATCCAAGTGCTGAGATATCTGCCATACATGTAGGAGATACGGATGGAGTTCAAGGTTTATGGTTTGTCCTGGCCCAGACCTGGTTATTGCTGCCATTCGGAGAGTGAACCAGCAAATGAAAACATGAAGAAAAGATTTTAAAATGTGCATGAGAGAAATGCCAGAATACTTTCAGAGGAACTTCAGTTAGACTCACATATGACTTCTCAACAGAAACTCTTCATGCTAGGAGAGAATGCAGAGACATAGTCCAAGTATTAAGAGAAAAATATGCCAATCCAGAATACTGTACCCTGAAAATCTCTCATTTACAAATTAAGGTGAAATAAAAACCTTCCAAAACAAACAGATTGAAAAAAAATTGTCACCATTCATATAGCCTTACAAAAGATACTTAACAATGTGCTACACACAGAAACACAGAAAGATAGCCATCATTATGAAAGAATGTGAAGGGAGAAAATTAACAGTAAAAGCACGAAAGAAACCCAAAGTAAACAATGGGAATATTTATGCAAAAATGACAGGGCTAAGTCGTTATTCACCAGTAGTAACCTTGAATGTAAAAGGGAAATACTCTGGAGTTTAAAGATTCAAACTGGGTGAATGGGTTAAAATACAAGCTCCATATATTAGTTGCATAGAAGAATCTCTAGATTATATGCATACACTTGGAAACTGAATCACATGTTCCTGAATGAACAGTGGCTCCTATGAGCAATCAAAAGAGAAATAAAAAAATTCTGGAAATTAATGAAGATGACAGTACACCATATCAAAACTTATGGGAAGCCGGCGCGGCGGCTCACTAGACTAATCCTCCACCTTGCGGCGCCGGCACACCGGGTTCTAGTCCCGGTCAGGGCGCCAGATTCTGTCCCGGTTGCCCCTCTTCCAGGCCAGCTCTCTGCTGTGGCCAGGGAGTGCAGTGGAGGATGGCCCAAGTGCTTGGGCCCTGCACCCCATGGGAGACCAGGATAAGTACCTGGCTCCTGCCATCGGATCAGCACGATGCGCCGGCCACAGCACACTGGCCACGGCGGCCATTGGAGGGTGAACCAACGGCAAAGGAAGACTTTTCTCTCTGTCTCTCTCTCTCACTGTCCACTCTGCCTGTCAAAAAATTAAAAAAAAAACTTATGGGATACAGCAGTGTTAAGAGGGAGGTTTAGAGCAAGAGGTGTCTACATCAATAAATTGGAACAGCATCAAATAAATGAGCTATAAATACACATCAAAGACCTGGAAAAACAACAATACAACCCCAAAATTAGTAAGAAAAAGTAACTAAATAAAATTAGATGGGATATAAATAAAAACTAAACAAAAAAAATCACTGAAGAGCTGATTTTTTGAAAACAATAAACAAAATTGACATTCCACTGGCCCAACTAAACAAAAAAGAGAAGATACAAATCAATAAAATCCAAGATGAAAAATGAAATGTAATATCAGATACCACAGAAATAAAAAGCATAAGGAATTACTACAAGGCACTCAAATCATTTCATCTGAAAAGTAGTGTGAAGGTGGGGTAGGATAATTTTTCATTCATGAGAGAAAATATATACTTGTTATATAAAAATTTAAAAAAATTTATAATGTACTACATGAAATCTGTAGTCAAAGATAAGATGGAGTGAAATCTATAGAACAATGTTCACAAGCCAGCAGACAGGTCAAAGTAAGGACATGGTGCAGCTGAATTATATATGTATTTACAAATTTATGTAGAGAGTGGGCAATGTGAAGATGATGTTATCAGTTTAATCTTCAACTGTCATCATAGGAAGGAAAGATTATGTTTAACCTGAAAAATGAAGAGCATCTTTCCAGAATAAGGAAGAAGATAACTTCTATGCTTTAGACATTAGCTTGCATACTGCATGTCACCTGAAGACCAAGGAGTTGAGGGGTTATTCCCAATGGCTTACAATAATTTTATTAAAGGGGTGCAAATTTAATCCAATTATGGTGTTTGGAGACAAATCCTTTGGATTATGACTGGACTGGATTGAAGCTTCAGGGTGGAACACCCACGATTAAATTCTCAAGGCTTTATAAGAGACCATATGAACACAGATATCAAGGCATTCCCTGTGTCTTGTCATACAATGCTCTGGGCCACTTTAATACTCTTCCAGCAAGAAGAAAATCACCAGATGCTGAACCAATAGGATCTATCCAATTTTCAACTGTGAACCTCTTAACCTTTGAGCCAAATCATCCCTTCCTCCTATATAATGTTAAGATTGTCTCACCTAGATTTTATGATGAAAAAAGCTAACAAATACTGCCAACTCTAAAACAATGAGAATTGGTTACATTTTGAATGTAATAATATAGGTGTGCCAGACATCAAGATTTAGATGTAGCGCTAATGATATGGATAAGAATACAATATGCACGTGAACATGGACACAATTTTGGCTTGTTAATACAAACATTCGTGAGTAAATATGTATGTGTGGTAGTACCAGTAAATTTTTTTTGCAAATTTCTATTGACATTTTTGATGCTATAGATTTTCTTAGCCAGATGATGTTTATTTAAGTATTTATATAACTTTATGTTTCTTGGTTAATGACTCTGTATATCATAATTGTGTCCCAAATGAAAAAACTGTACCTCTTTTTATCTGATGGAAGATACTTTATCTGAAGTGCCACAAATATACTGAAATATGGTAAGCATGAAACAAATATGTACAGAATGAACAAATTCAGCATATTAAGCAGAGAAGTTGACAGATCACATTATTTAGAAGCTTATACATATTTGGAATTTATAAAAAGTTCCCAAACTTCATTTTTAACCTCATTATCAAGTCATTTGCATCTATTTTAAGTTTTTCCAGGTGATGGGTATCATATTATCTACAACATTGACAGAAAATAAAAACATTAATTAATCACTATTAGGAAGTATGCAATGGAAGGATAATATTTGAATAGCAGGCCTATGAGGAACATCAAAGAAGAAAATGACAAAATGCTATTTTTTGTTGATAAGGCTATTATTTTGGAGCAGAAAAAATTGTGAGACACTGAGCACTGATTAAAAACATATTAGCTTTCAGAATAGGTATTTTGGGAGACTTCTTTTTTTTCAGTTGGAGATCAGTTTATTTAAACCTAGAGAATACACGATACTAAAACAGCTTCAAGATGTAAAAACACAAATATTCATTAAGAAGCTTTAGAAAATTCTGCTATAACAGTGATCATGATTGCAACTTGAATGCCATCAACTAATACCTGATTAACTGGATTAATCAACATCAATACTCAAAAGAGAGAAAGCATCAGTTTAATATGCACTCTTTTGTAAATCCTGAGATATTAACTAAAATCCGCTCATATTAAAGTTCTGTTGTATAAAGACACCATTATCAGTTGCATTCCTGTGCAGTAAAATTGAACATTCTAAAAATATAATTTAAAACAACATTCAAAATATCATCTAAAACAGTGAAAGATTTCCTGTTGTGGGCTAGGAAGTCTTCTTCCAGGTTTCTGGCATTGGAAATTGAGAAGTTCTTTGCACCTGAGAGACTGCACCTAGCAGTTCTAAGGCAGTCACCATGCTACAAAACACATATATTGAATTAAGCCTTAAATGCTATGGATATCCTTTAGTGTACCATGAGAAAAAGAGGGAAAAGGCAAGTAGGGAGGCTCATAAAAAATATGATTGGCCTGAAGGCTAAGTTCTAGAATAAGCTGCTCCAGGCTAAGAAAACACAGATGAAAAAGACTATCAAGAAAAGAAAAATACCAAATAAAAGAATGAAGAAAAGGCATACAAGTGAGCAATACCTGCCTATCTGCTAGACAGAGAAGGGCAGTCCCAAGCTAAAGTACTTTCCAATGTGATTAAACAGAAATGAAAAGAGCAAATAGAACGATGAGAATTTCCTCTACCTAAAATGAATACCCAGGGAGAAACAGAAGTGTCAAAAGTTATTTGACAGATTTATTGGGGGGATAAGATGGCAGAATAGGGAGGGAGCTTACTGCTCTGGTCTAGGAGATGATGGTTTTTTAAAAGTGGAGAGAGTGCAGTCTCAGAGGAGAGTTAGGGAAAAGAGGCAGAGGACGCTCTACACAAATTAGAGGAACACTGTGGACCTATGTGGAAGGCACAGATGTACACAACTCAGGACCCCAGCAGTTGAGAGCCTCAGCACCAACTCTGGATTAAGATGAGACCAGTCTGCATCATCCCAAGCCACTGGTATTAAAGTTGCAGGAAGAACCTGGTGGGAATCTAGCTTGGGGCCCTATAGGAGACTGTGTACCTGCCAAACTAGAGGAGAAAAGGGGGGGTGTTATTTCTCTCTCCCAGACCACTGTGCACCTGGCATCTTGTAACAAGCTGATAGAAGGTGGGTGATATTTTGAACATATGTAACAACTGCACCAGCTCATGTCCAATTGCCCAGCAACAAGCTGAACAGAGGCACGTGATTCTGGTGGGGAGAACTAACAGGGGCATGAGTGCTCATGGCAGTTGGAGGCTTGTGTGCTGGGACTGTGAAAATACTGTGGCTGTCTGGGGTACTCAGTGTGTGGCTGGGACTTTGGGCAGTCACTGTAGGAGGCTCCATATGCTCAGGGCTCTGTGATTCCTTGGTGAGGGTCATTACTGCAGAATCTGTAAATACATCAAGGACTGTGCAGATTCTTTGTGTGGTTCTTGTGGCAGTGCAGAATATTATATCAACTAGGGCTAGCACCTAGGCACTGGTCTCCTCTCCTTCGAGGAGAGGAGGTGAGCTGAGACTGCCAACAGAGGTAAATAAAATTTGCCTCTGATAAAAAAAATAAAAAAGAGAACATTTACCACACCCAACCCATGCATCACCTTGGACACTGTCTTCACCCTGGAGCACTTAACAGAGCTCCCTGGACACACCCACCAAACACCTTTAGGTATTCAATGAAAAAGCCAACACTCCACTAACCAGTAGAGGCCTAATCCAAAGATTAAAGCCATTACAGGGAAAAAAAAAAAAACAAAGAAAAAACCAAGGAGTGTCTCCACAAATGCTGAATAATAAATGCAGCAATCCAAAGCAAAAATAATGAAGACAGCATGACACTGCAAAAGAACACAACATTCAATACCAGAATGTGAAGATGAAGAAATTGAATAAATGCCAGAAATGTAATTAAGAAAATTGACTTTAGGATTACTTAGAAATAATCAAAAGCAAATCCACAAATTCATAAAATCCAAACATGACATGAAAAAAATTTCTGCCATGAAACTGAGATCTTAAGGGAAATCAAAATGAAACCTTATAAATAAGAATTCAATGGAACAAATAACAAAATGCAGTGAAGAGTTTTAACAACAGAATCGGTGAAGCAGAAGAAAGAATATCTGACTTTGAAGGCAAATCTCTGGAAATTTTACAGTCAGACAAAAAACAGGTAGAAATTAGAAACTAAAAATCACTATTGGAGATCTACAGAATACTATCAAGTGACTCAATATACAGGTCTTAGGAGCTCCTGAAGCCGTGAAAAGAGAGAAAGAATTTGAAGGCCTTTTAGTGAAATAATAACAGAAAACTCTCCAAATTTGGAGAAAGAAAGGGACATCCAAGTACAGGGAACACATAAAACTCCTTATAGACATGAACAGAAAATATTTTCCCCATGACACATTTTTAGTCATACTCTCCACAGAAAAACATAAAGAAAATATTCTAAAATGTGTATAAGAGAAATGCCAGATTACTTTCAGAGGCTTTACAATTAGAATCACAGCAGACTTATCAGAAATTCTACAGGCTAGGAGCAAATGCTAAGATATATTCCAAGTCTTAAAAGAAAAAACTGTTAAGCCCAAATACTGTACCCTTCAAAGCTCTCATTTATGAATTAAGGTGAAATAAAGACCTTCCATAACAAACAGAAATTGGAAGAAACTGTCACCACTAGCCCAGCCTTACATAAGATGCTTAAGGATGTGCTACACACAGAAAGATAGAAACATGGTCATCACTACAAATGAAGGTGAAGGCAAAAAATCTCCCAGTAAAAGTAAAAAGGAAATCCAATGTAAAACAAAAATAGGAATGTTTATGGGAAAATGGCAGGGCAAAGTTATTACTTACCAATAGTCACCATGAATGCACATGGCCTCAAATTTCCAGTTAAAAGTCAGAGACTAGCTGAATGGATTAAAATACTAAACCCATCTAATTGCTGTCTACAAGAAACACATTTCACCAAGAATGGTACTCACAGACTAAAAGTGAAAGGATGGAAAAAGATATGCCATGCTAACAGAAACGACAAAAGAGTTGGTGTAGCCATCCTAATGCCAGACAAAATCGACTTTAACGTAAAAACTGCTAATAGACACAAAAGGCACTATGTACTGAATAACTGATTGATTTAACAGGAAGATGTGACTATTATATATTATACATGCACATAACTACAGCACAGCTGACTATTTAAAACAAATGTTAATGGATCTAAAGAGAGACATAGGCTCAGATATAATAGTAAAGGCAGATTGATTTCAATATCTCACTTTAGCAATGTAAATCAACAAGGAAAGACAGTAAATCAACAAGGAAACAACAAATGTAATGAACACTATAGACCAAATGGACCTAACATATCAACAGACTTTCATCTTACAGCTGAAGACTATAAATTCTTATCACAGGTACATGGAACTTTCTCTAGGATTGATCATATGCTAGGGCATAAAGCGTGTCTCAGCAAATTCAAAAAAATCGAAATCATGCCATTCATCATCTCTGACCACAGCGGAATTAAGTTGGTAATCAACAACTTAGGAATCTCTAGAACATACACAAATACATGGAGACTGAACAATGTGCTCCTAAATGAACAGTGAGTCATTGAAGAAATCAAAATAGAAACTAAAAAATTTCTGGAAACACATGAAAGCAGCAATATAACATATCAAAACTTAGGGGTTAAAGCAAAATCACTGTTAACAGAAAGTTTACAGCAATTGGTGCCTACATCAAGAGATTGCAAAGGCACCAAATAAATGAGCTATCAATGCATCTCAAGGATCTAAAAAAACACAACAAACCAAACCCAAATGTAGTAGAAGAAACTCGGAGAACTCAGAGGGCTTCCATAGCCTTGGCAACTCATGACTGGAGCATAGGGAGATTACTGATGCCATAGACAGGAGTGTCAATTGGTAAAGTCAACAATAGGAGTCACTGTGCACTTACTCCTCATGTAGGATCTCTGTCCTTAATGTGCTGTGCATTGAGATTTAATGCTATAACGAGTACTCAAACAATATATTTCACTTTGTGTTTCTATGGGGGTGCAAACTGTTGAAATCTTTACTTAATGCATACTAAACTGATCCTCTGTAAAAAAAAAATTATCAACTCCCAACTTGACTCTCACTGGGATTAAACATGACAATAGGTCTGATCTGATTTCATCATCATTTAAAAAAATCATCTATTATTCCTCACTTTATGTTTCTGTGTGGGAGCAAACTGTTGAAATCCTTACTTAATGTATACTAAGCTGATCTTCTGTATATTAAGATAATCGAAAATGAATCTTGATGTGAATGGAAGGGGAGAGGGAGTGGGAAAGGGGAGGGCTGTGGGTGGGAGGGACGGTATGGCGGGGAATCCATTGTAACCCATAAATCGTACTTTGGAAATTTATATTCATTAAATAAAAGTTAAAAAAATTAAAGAAGAAATAAAATCAAAACAAAAAATACAAATGATCATTAAAAGGGAGAGCTGTTTTTTTTGAAAAATAAACAAAATTGACATACCCATTCGCCCAACTAACACAAAAAGTAGGGAGAAGACCCAAATTAATTAGAGATCAAAAAGGAAATGCAAAAATAGACACCACAGAAATAAAAAGAATCATCAGACGTTACCAAAAAGAGCTGTTTATCAACAAAACAGGAAACCTAGAAGAAATGGGTAGAATCCTAGACACATACAACCTACCTAAGTTGAGCCGTGAAGACATAGAAAACCTAAGCAAACCCATAACCAAGACAAAAACTGAATCAGTAGTAAAGGCCCTCCCAAAAAAGAAAAGCCCAGGACCAGATGGTTTCCCTGATGACTTCTACCACACATTTAAAGAACTAACTCCAATCATTCTCGAGCTATTCAAATAAAATTGAAAGGGAGGGAATATCCCAAATTTTTTCAATGAAGCCAGCATTATCTTAATTTTTAACCTGAAAAAGATACAACAGTGAAAGAGAACTACAGACCAATTTCCCTGATGAACATAGTTGCAAAAATCCTCAACAAAATACTAGCCAATTGAATCTAACAACATATCAGAAAGATCATTCACCTGGACCAAGTGAGATTTATCCCTGGTATTCAGGATGGTTTAACATTTGCAAATCAATCAATGTGATACATCACATTAAAAACTGAAGACCAAAAACCATATGATTTTATCAATAGCTGGAAGAGAAAGCATCTGATAAGATACAACACCCTTTTATCACGAAAACTCTAAGCAAATTGGATTTAGAAGGGACATTCCTCAACACAGTCAAGGTAATTTATGACAAACCTATGCCAGAGTCCTATTGAATGGAGAAAAATTGGAAGCATTCCCACTGAGATCTGGAGCTGGACAAGGATGCCCACTCTCACCATTGCTAGTCAATAGAGCCCTGGATGTTTTAGCCAGAGCCATTAGGCAAGAAAAAGAAATCAAAGGGATACAAATTGGAATGGAGGTAGTCAAACTATCCCTATTTGAATATGACATGATTGTACATATAAGGGTTCCAAAAGACTCCACTAAGAGACCATTGAAACTCACAGAAGAGTTTGGTAAAGTAGCAGGATATAAAATCAACACAAAAAACCAACAGACTTTGTATACACAGACAATGCCACAGCTGAGAAAGAACTTCTATGATCAATCCCATTCACATTAGCTACAAAAAAAAACATGTACTTTGGAATAAAATTAAACAAGGATGTCAAAGATCTCTACTATGAGAATTACAAATCATTAAAGAAGGGAATAGAAGAAGATATGAAAAATGGAAAAATCTTCCATGTTCATGGATTTGAAGAATCAATATCATCAAACTGTCCATACTACTGAAAGCAATTTACAGATTTAATGTGGTACCAATCAAAATACTACGGACATTCTTCTAAGATATAGAAAAAAATGATGCTGAATTTCACATGTACACACAGGAGACCCCAAATAGTTAAAGCAATCTTACACAACAAAAACAAAGCTGCAATACAGTATTTGAAAACATACTACATGGCAGTTGTAATTAAAACATCCTGGTATTAGTACAAAAAAAGATGAATAGAGCAATGGAACAGAATAGAAACACCAGAAATCAATCCACGCACTTAAAACCAACTTATATTGTACCAAAAATCTAAAATCAATCCCTGGATGAAGGACAGTCTCTTCAACAAATGGTGCTGGGAAAAAAGCAGAAGTTTGAAGCAAGACCTCTTCCTCACACCTTACACGAAAATCTACTCAAAATTAATTAAAAACCTAAATTTAGGACCCAATACCATCAAATTCTTAGAGAACATTGTGGAAATCCTGCAAGGCATAGACAAAGAGTTCTTGTGAAAGACTCCAGAGGCACAGGCAATCAAAGCTAAAATTGACAAATGAGATTGTATCAAATTGAGAAGGTTCTACACTGTCAAAGAAACACTTGGCAAAGTGAAGAGGCAAGTGGCAGAATGGGAGAAATTATGGGCCGGCGCCGTGGCTCAATAGGCTAATCCTCCACCTTGCGGCGCCGGCACACCGGGTTCTAGTCCCGGTCGGGGCGCCGGATTCTGTCCCGGTTGCCCCTCTTCCAGGCCAGCTCTCTGCTATGGCCAGGGAGTGCAGTGGAAGATGGCCCAGGTGCTTGGGCCCTGCACCCCATGGGAGACCAGGAAAAGCACCTGGCTCCTGGCTCCTGCCATCGGATCAGCGCGGTGCGCCGGCTGCAGCGGCAGCCATTGGAGGGTGAACCAACGGCAAAGGAAGACCTTTCTCTCTCTGTCTCTCTCTCTCACTGTCCACTCTGCCTGTCAGAAAAAAAAAAAGAATGGGAGAAATTATTTGCAAACTATACAACTTATAAAGGATTAATAACCAGAATATATAAACATATAAGAACTCATCAATGACAAAACAAACTACCCTTTATTAAATGGCCAAAGGACTTAAACAGACTTATATCAAAAGAAGAAATCAAAGTGGGCAACAGACACATGAAAAAAAAGTTATTTGAGGGTCTGCTATGTCATAATAAGTTAAGCCTCTGTCTGCAGTGCCAGCATCCCACATGGGCACTGGTTTGAGTACCAGCTGCTCCAGTTTGTATCCAGCTGCCTGCTAATGGCCTGAAAAAGCAGTGGAGGAGGGCCCAAGTCTTTGGGCCCTTGCACCCATATGGGAGATCCAAACAAGCTCTTGGCTCCTGGATTTCTACGGCCCAACTGCAGCTGTTGTGGCCATTTGAGGTGTAAACCAGTGGAAGGAACTCCCTTATCTCTCTGTATCTCCCTCTCTGTGTCTGTAATTCTGCCTCTCATAAATAAATAAATCTTTCTAAAAAGTTATTTGAACAGGAAAAAGAAGGCATGGAAGAGGACTGTTACCTAAGTCTGCAGTGTTGGAGATTACTTTAGTTAATAGCCCAAATATAGTTCAATAGAACAATGGGCTTACATCGAGAAATGAAAACCATCTTCTGTCTGCCAACATGTGGTATATAAAAGATCCCTGAAGTGAATGTGAGTGAGTTGGAGGCAAGGTTATATGTGAAGAAATATTTTCAGGTTACCAACAATCCTGAAAATGATAGATGCCTAAATGCAGTCTTACTTGTTTGACAGCAGTTTCATATAAGTAACTTCTAATCATTATTGAAGACTACAAACTAAATAGCAAAACTATCATTATTGTGATGTTTCTGAATACTACCAAACAGCCTTACATATCTGCAGTCATCAGGAGAACTATTTATTAAACTGTAAAAAAAAAATCCAGTTTTACAGATTAGTCTTTATTTGTGGTCTATTGAAAGTTTACAAGTTCATAAAATTTGAACAATTGAAAAAGCAAGTAATAGTTCTTCTACTTCATCAGCTGCTTGCATTAATGATTGGATATTCAGCAATGCAGGTCTGTCCTTACTGGAAAAGCTACCAGAAGATTGGCAAATACTTCATAAAGGTTACTTCATGTGGGGTCCTAGACTAGTAAACTTTGTTATGTCTGAGATCTTAGGTCTTTTCTACCTCATTGTTAATACATATAAAATATAAAATATTTAATCATTAACAAACAGTAATATTCCAGTTTAAAAAGTACTTACACTAGAAAGTACAAGAAAAAGCACACTGCATTAATTAGAAAAAGTTCATAAGTCAAGACCTATCTCAGTTGGTATTAATATTTAATTTCTTTGTATAGGAAGAATATTTTAATTTTTTTCTCATATTGTATACTAAGAATGAAATTTTCTACTTGAAATGTGAAAGAAGAAAAAAACTAAAATGCTTGCATATTTTTATCAGTTTTCTATATTCTTAATATATTCTATATTTCTATAATATATTCTATATTTCTATATTCTATATTCTATATTTCTATATTCTTAATATATTCTTAATATAGTGTGTAGTGTATAGCACATTTTTACTTTCCAACTGGTGCTAAAAATTGATTTAAGAAGATACTCTGAAAAGAAACTTATTTGCAGTTACTTAGATAATACACTCATAAAATATCATGCTTTAGGGTTGTAACTTTTCAAAGCACTTTTGTATTCTGAACTATAATTGTGGCTTTAAACATTACAGTGTATATACTGTTTTAATCTATACTCAACACATTATTTTAAGTTATTTATTTTTAAAGTCTATCTTCAGACTATAACCAGCATGATTAACTGTGTCTTTAACTAAATCATTCAGTATCAAAACAAATTCAGTATCTAAGCATATCTTCGTATATATAATTGGGATTAAAGAAAGGGGAAAGACTGAAAAACAAACCAAGAAAAAATCACAAAATATAGGTTTAATTTCTACTTTTAACCTTAAAAACTATCAAAAAACAAATATAAGCATTAAGACTTTCAGTGCTGAATAATATAATGTATTTTCTTAAGTTCCATAGACATAGAAGTTTTAGCACACAGACATGAACGGTTAATTTCATTAGAAATAACAACACAGTATGATAAAAACACATGATGACATTCTATGAGTCTGCTGAGTATCTCACTTCCCATGTTGGATCCCTCTCCCCTTTATTTATTCTATCGGTTGGTGTTAGCAGATATTAGACTTGTTTATGTGCTCCCTTTGACTCTTAGTCCTTTCATTATGATCAATTGTGAACTGAAATTGATCACTTGGAGTAGTGAGATGGCATTGGCACATGCCACCTTGATGGGATTGAATTGGAGTCCCCTGGTATGTTTCCAACTCTACCAATTGGGGCAAGTCAGCCCGAGCATGCCCCAAATTATACATCTCTTCCCTCTCTTATTCCCACTCTTATGTTTAACAGGGATCACATTTCAGTTAATTTTCAACACTTAAGAATAACTGTGTGATAATTACAGAATTAAACCAGTCATATTAAGTAGAACAGACAAAAAAAAATACTATGAGGGATAATGTATTAAGTTGTCCATTAGCAGTCAGGGCTATGCTGATCAAGTCACCATTTCTCATAGTGTCCATTTCACTTCAGGAGGTTTCCTTTTTGGTGTTGAGTCAGTTGTCACCGATCAGGGAGAACATATGGTATGGCATAGAATGGCGGATGTCCTAAATAGCACTCTGGCCTCAGAATCAGCCCTAAAGGCACTCGGATCTGGCTGAAAAGCCCATGAGAGTATTTCAGGCATGGAAAGCCAAGACACTCTGGCAAAAAGATCTCTGTGAGTGAGATCCCAGTGGAAAGAACAGGTCTTCAAAGAGGGAGGTGCCTTTCTCTGAAGGGAGGAGAGAACCTCCACTTTGACTATGACCTTGTCTAAACAAGATAAGAGTCGGAGAACTCAAGGGGCTTCCATAGCCTTGGAAACTCATAACTGGTGCATAGGGAGATTACTGATGCCATAAACAGGAGTGTCAATTTGTAAAGTCAACAACAGGAGTCACTGTGCACTTACTCCTCATGTAGGATCTCTGTCCTTAACGTGCTGTACACTGAGGCTTAATGCTATAACGAGTACTCAAACAGTATATTTCACTTTGTGTTTCTATGGGGGTGCAAACGACTGAAATCTTTACTTAATGTACACTAAACTGATCTTCTGTAAAAAAAAAAAAAAAGAAAGAAATTATCAATTCCCAACTTGACTCTCACTGGGATTAAACATGACAATAGGTCTGATCTGATTTCATCATCATTTAAAAAAAAATCATCTATTATTTTTCACTTTATGTTTCTGTGTGGGAGCAAACTGTTGAAATCCTTACTTAAGGTATACTAAGCTGATCTTCTGTATATTAAGATAATCGAAAATGAATCTTGATGTGAATGGAAGGGGAGAGGGAGTGGGAAAGGGGAGGGTGGTGGGTGGGAGGGACGGTATGGGGGGGAAGCCATTGTAACACATGAGTCGTACTTTGGAAATTTATATTCATTAAATAAAAGATTAAAAAAAAACACATGATGACAGAAGCTAAACTGTTCTTACAGTTATAGTTTAACAAATGATTCTGATATTAATAAAAATTGAAAAAGTATAACTTAAAAACAGTAAAAATGCCAATAACAAATGTAAACAAAAAGGTGCTCTGATTTTGTCCTGAAAAATACAGAATATAATGAAGATATTATAAGGCACTTTACCATTTCAAAAAGGTATATAAATTATAAATTACCATTAATATGTGAAATATGCTTAATATTGGACTGACTACAGTCCAAACACAAATCAAAATCTCAAGAAAATATCACTTCACATTCAGTATAATGACTAATTCAGCACCGATAATTGTTGACAAAGATGTGGAGAATATGGAATCTTCATAAATTTCTATGTTGGTGCACTTTGAAAAACAACTGGCAGTTTCCGAACATGTTTTACATAGAATTACCACATTGACCTAACAGTTCCAACCCCAGGAATGCCACTAAAAGATATAAAACCCACATGCATTTAAAGCTCATTGCAGCGTTATTCTTAAAGGCCAAATGTAAAAAAGACCCACATATTGATGTGTAAGAAAAACAATGTGTAGTATATCTATATAATCTGATATTATCTGGCAATCAAAATGAATTCAGAAATACCAGGCCATAATGCGAGTGAAACTCAAAGAGGGAGAGAAAGAGAGAGAGAGAGAGAGAAGTAAGGAGCAAAAAATCAAAACCCACATAAAGTAATTCTGTATGACTCCATTTATAAGACATTTCCATTGGGACCGGCACTATGATGCAGTAGGCTAATCCTCCCCCTGCGAGCCAGCATCCCACATGAATGCCATTTCTAGTCCTGGCTGCTCCTCTTCCAATCCTGCTCTCTGCTATGACTTGGGAGAGCAGTGGAAGATGGTCCAAGTGCTTGGGCCCCCGCACCCGCGTGGGAGACCCAGAAGCGGCTCCTGGCTTCAGATTGGCACAACTTTGGCCATTACGGCCATTTGGGGAATGAACCAAAGGAAAGAAGACCTTTCTTTTTTTTTCCTTTTTTTTTTTTTTTAACAGGCAGAGTGGACAGTGAGAGAGAGAGACAGAGAGAAAGGTCTTCCTTTTGCCATTGGTTCACCCTCCAATGGCCGCCACGGCCGGCGTGCTGTGGCTGGTGCTTTCTGTCTATCCCTCTCACTGTAACTCTACCTCTCAAATAAATAAATAAATAAATCTTTTAAAAAAAAAAAAGACTTTTCCAGAAAAAACAAGACGGATTAGTGGCGCTCTGGGGATGGTGGTGAATGAGGAGTTATTGCAAATAAGTGGAGATTAGTGGAAATGTGCTTTATTAGACTGGGTTTAGGATTTTGTAATTGCACAAATACTGCAAAGTATGGAATATTCACTTAAAACATGAGAAAGACATTGCTGAGCAGACTGACCCTCATTTCTGGCTTTAAGATGGAGTCTGAAGACAAATAAATAGGAGGAGACTTCAATAATCTTGTGAAAAATGAAATTAAAACATGCTTATTTTGATACAAAAAAGATTGAATATCATGAATATGAGGCCTTTTGTCAATGTTAATGTGCAATGCTTAAAGAAATTTTCATATATTGCAAAAAGCTTTTGTACCAAAATAAACCCCATCTTTACATTCTGTACTTTTTGTTTTACATTGTCCTAATTCAAATTAATTCTAAATACACTTAAAGATATGCCACATTCATGTGCCAATGCCATCTCACTATTCCAAGTGATCAATTTCAGTTCACAATTGATCATAATGAAAGGACTAAGAGTCAAAGGGAGCACATAAACAAGTCTAGTATCTGCTAACACTAACCGATAGAATAAATAAAGGGGAGAGGGATCCAACATGGGAAGCGAGATACTCAGCAGACTCATAGAATGGCGGATGTCCTAAATAGCACTCTGGCCTCAGAATCAGCCCTAAAGCCATTCGGATCTGGCTGAAAAGCCCATGAGAGTATTTCAGGCATGGAAAGCCAAGACACTCTGGCAAAAGATCTCTGTGAGTGAGATCCCAGTGGAAAGAACAGGTCTTCAAAGAGGGAGGTGCCTTTCTCTGAAGGGAGGAGAGAACCTCCACTTTGACTATGACCTTGTCTAAACAAGATAAGAGTCGGAGAACTCAAGGGGCTTCCATAGCCTTGGAAACTCATGACTGGTGCATAGGGAGATTACTGATGCCATAAACAGGAGTGTCAATTTGTAAAGTCAACAACAGGAGTCACTGTGCACTTACTCCTCATGTAGGATCTCTGTCCTTAATGTGCTGTACACTGAGGCTTAATGCTACAACGAGTACTCAAACAGTATATTTCACTTTGTGTTTCTATGGGGGTGCAAACGATTGAAATCTTTACTTAATGTACACTAAACTGATCTTCTGTTAAAAAAAAAAAAAAAAAAAGAAACTATCAATTCCCAACTTGACTCTCACTGGGATTAAACATGACAATAGGTCTGATCTGATTTCATCATCATTTAAAAAAAATCATCTATTATTTTTCACTTTATGTTTCTGTGTGGGAACAAACTGTTGAAATCCTTACTTAAGGTATACTAAGCTGATCTTCTGTATACTAAGATAATCGAAAATGAATCTTGATGTGAATGGAAGGGGAGAGGGAGTGGGAAAGGGGAGGGTGGTGGGTGGGAGGGATGGTATGGGGGGGAAGCCATTGTAACCCATGAGACGTACTTTGGAAATTTATATTCATTAAATAAAAGAAAAAAAAATATATAAAAAAAAAGATATGCCACATTTTCTTACATGAAATAATCAGTGATATATAAAACAGCAATTTAAGATAAAGCACTGGCCGGCGCCGCGGCTCACTAGGCTAATCCTCCGCCTTGCGGCGCCAGCACACCGGGTTCTAGTCCTGGTCGGGGCACCAGATTCTGTTCCAGTTGCCCCTCTTCAGGCCAGCTCTCTGCTGTGGCCAGGGAGTGCAGTGGAGGATGGCCCAAGCACTTGGGCCCTGCACCCCATGGGAGACCAGGAGAAGCACCTGGCTCCTGCCTTCGGATCAGCGTGGTGCGCCAGCCGCAGCGCGCCGGCCGTGGCGGCCATTGGAGGGTGACCCAACGGCAAAGGAAGACCTTTCTCTCTGTCTCTCTCTCTCACTGTCCACTCTGCCTGTCAAAAAATAAAAATAAAAGATAAAGCACTGCTTCTTAATCTTTCCACTTAGCATGACAAAAATGACAATATCAGTTATTTACAGATTATTTGTGTTAATATTAAACTATTCCCAAGGATCATAATATTATGTGTTATATTAATTTAAACATTTTAACAACTCTTAACCATATACACCAACTCAGATTCTGAAGTTTCTCAGTTTCATATTTTATTAACCATAATTATACAGCTCATGTGCTACAGTGTGGCATGCTGGCATATTTATACAATGCTTACAGATCACATCAGTATAAAAAGCATTTTCCCTTATTTGACATTACTTCGTGATTGGAGCCTTTGAGCTTCTTTCTTCTATTTTCTTATAAAATAGAATACTATGAGCTATAGCCAAGCCACTATGAGGCTTAACACAAGGAACATACTTTGATGATTTAACTGTAACTTAATACCAATTATCTGAACCACTTTTACACTTTTCAAACCTAATTTATCTGAAAGAAAAAGGGACAGACACAGAAATATGCACACACACACTCAGAAGGAATGCTCCCATCCACTGGTTAACTCTCCACTTATCTGCAAAAACGGGTTGGGCTAGACCAGGCTGAAGTTAGAAGCCATGAACTCAATCACCTGCCCCACACAGGTGAGCAGGACCCAACTATTTGAGCCATTACCATTGATTCCCAGAGCACACATTAGCAGGAAGCCATAATTGGCATCAGGGACTCTAAGCAATGCAATCCAATTTGGGATTTAGGCATCAAAAGAATGGTCTTAACACTACCCAATATCCATCCCTCTACAAAGTTTTATAAATAATTTAATAGATCCCTGGCTTTGAGGGAAAGGGGCCACAGTCACTTGGCCCCAAACCTATCACTGCATACTCCCCTGCTCCCCTTCATTGGACACTCCTGGCTTTCCATCATTATAAACTCCCTAATATGGGCCTCCACCTGCTTGCTCCACACCTGAGATCTCCTTCTGCAGACAGGCAGAGTAAAGAGCACAGAGGCATTGGCCTGGGTGATGTTACACAAGATGTCAACAAAATATTGGTCTCTGCCTCGTTTTCTGCCTCGTTCTCTTCCCAGCTCCAATCACAGTAACTCGGATGTGCTGATCCCACAGGTGACATTGGGAAGCCTAGCACCATGGTGTTGCCATGTGTGTCCTCACTGGACTAAGAGGCCCACTCTGATGCAGAGTCAAACTAGATATCCACATGCCAAAAAATGAAAGTGTATCATCATATTACATCATACTGAAGAGCAACTCAAAATGGATTGAAGACTTACACAGAAGATTTGAGAATTCAAAACTCCTAAAATTGGGAGCAAATTCATTGGTATTAGTCTCAACAACAACTGTATAGATGTGACACCATAAACCCAGGAAACAAACACAAAAATAAGGAAGAAGGAATACAAAAACCATAAGAAGTTTCTGCACAGCAAAGAAAAAATTTAAATAAAAGGAAAGCTAGGAGCAAGAGAAAATGTCTGTTTAAGGGAGTAATATGAGGAATAAATACAACTCAAAAGCAAACATTACAATTAAAAATGGACAAAAGGATCTAATCAGTTTTTCCAAGATAAGCAAGTAGCCAACAGATATGTGAAAAGGGACTCATCACTAGTGCTCAGGTAAATGCAAATTAATACCACCGTGGTTATAACTCACATGTTAAAATGGCTATTATAGAAAAGTTAAAAGTTATCAAGTTTTGTACTGGAAGTGGAGAAATCGAACACATAAGTTGTTGGTGGAAATGTAAATTTCTACATCCATTATGGAAAACAGTATGGCACTTCCTTGAATAAAATTAGAATGGGGTGCCAGCACTGTGGTGCAAGTGTTAAAGCCCCAGCCTGAAACACCGGCATCCCATGTGGGTGCTGGTTTGAGTCTTGGCAGATTCTCTGCTATGGCCTGGGAAAGCAGTAGAAGGCCCAAATCCTTGGGCCCCCACACCCACGAGGGAGACCCAGAATAAGCTCCTAGCTCCTGGCTTCAGATCATCTCATTTCTGGCCATTGTGGTCATTTGGGGAGTGAACCAGCAGAATGGAAGACCTCTCTCTTTGGCTCTACCTCTCTCTATAACTCTGTCTTTCAAATAAATAAAATAATTCTTTTTAAAAAATTAATGTGGAGGCAGATGTTGTGGCATAGAGGGTGGAGCTGCCACCTGCAGTGCCAGCATCCCATATGGGCACTGGTTCAAATCCCAGGTGCTCCACTTCAGATCCAGCTCTCTACAATGGTCTTGGAAGGCAGTAGAAGATGGCCCACCCACATCTGCACCCACATGGGAGACCCAGAATAAGCTCCTGGCTGCTGGCTTAGATTGGCACAGCTCGGGCCACTGCGGCCATTTGGGGAGTGAAGCAGTAGATGGAGGACATCTCTCCTTCTCTCTCTCTCTCTGTGTGTGTGTGTGTGCGTGTGTGTGTGTGTATCTTCTCTCTGTGTAACTCTGACTTTCAAATAAATAAATAAATCTTTTAAAAAAAGAAAATGGAAGGACTGGGTATGTATCCAAAGGAAATAAAATCACTATCTCAAAGACATATTACAACCCCATGTTCATCATGTTCATCTCAGCATTATTACATTAGCAAGATAAGGAAATGGCCCTTGTATCTGTGCACAGATGAATAAAATGTGATACATACAAGGTAACCTAATTCATCTTAAAAAGGAAGGAAACCCTGCCATTTTGTCACAACACAGGTCCAAAATTATGAATATGGCTGACATGAGAACATGTCAAGTAAGACACAGAAATACAAATATCACATAATTTCATTTAAATGTGGAATATAAGAAATTCAGACTCAAGTAGAGAACAGAAAGGTGGAGAGTGAAAGAAACAGGAAGATTAGATCTTGCATTAAGTGATGATGTGATTTCTGTGGACTTTTAAAAGTCCCTTCATATACCAAAGTATCAGATTAATAAATAACTTGGAAAATCACATCAGTTACAATAGTTACAAAAACAGAAATAAGTTGGAGTATTTTTTTAATTTAATTTTGACAGACAGTGAGAGAGAGAGAGACAGAGAAAGGTCTTCCTTCCATTGGTTCACCCCCTAAATGGCCGCTACGGCCGGCACTCAGCACCAATCCGAAGCCAGGAACTAGCTGCTTCCTCCTGGTCTCCCATGTGGGTACAGGGCCCAAGCACTTGGGCCATCCTCCACTGCACTCCAGGGCCACAGCAGAGAGCTAGACGGAAGAGGAACAACTGGGAAAGAATCCGGTGCCCTGATCTGGACTAGAACCTGGGGTGCCGGCACGGAAGATTAGCCTAGTGAGCCACAGCACCAGCCTGGAGTAAATTTAAACCAAGGAGATGAAAGCTCTCTACACTGAAAATTATAAAATATTAAAGAAATACAGCAATACACCAAAAAATGGAAAATCTATGTTCATGGATTGGAAGAATAAATATCATCAAAATGTTAAAACTACCAAAAGCAATTTACAGATTCAGTGTGATCTGATCAAAGTACCAATGGCATTCTTTTCAGATCTAGAAAAAACAATGCCAAAATTAATATCAAAACACATGACCACTGAATCACTAAAGTGATCTTAAACAACAAAACCAAAGTCAGAGACATCAAAATACTAGCTTTCAAGACATACTACAGTCATTCATAATCAAAATAGCCTGGTATTGACATAGAAATAGACATGTACACCAATGTAACAAGATAGAATCCCAAGAAATCAATCCATGAATCCTCAATCAAGTAATCTTTAATTAAGGAGCTTAAATCAGTCTCTGGAGAAAGAACAGTCATGTCAATAAATGGGAGCTGGGAAAACTGGATCTCCACATGCAGAAGTATGAAACAACACTCCCAACGTGCATCTTCTAAAAACCCAATAGAAAATGAATCAAGGATCTAAATCTATGACCTGATACCATCAAATTACTAGAGGAGAACATTGGAGAAAATATTAGCAAACTACATAAAGGATTGATATCCAGAATCTATGAAGAGTTCAAGACACACAAACTGAACAAAACAAACAACCCAGTTAATAAATGAGCAAAAGATTTGAACAGGCATTTTTCAAGAGAGAAAGCTCAAATGCCTATAGAC
Organism: Oryctolagus cuniculus; assembly: GCF_964237555.1. Lineage (NCBI taxonomy): Eukaryota > Metazoa > Chordata > Mammalia > Lagomorpha > Leporidae > Oryctolagus > Oryctolagus cuniculus. Next base: position 50,327,092 of record NC_091442.1, on the reverse strand, counting down.
ACTTTTAAAAAAAAATGCTTAGGATCACTGAACATAATGCAAATCAAAACCACAATGAAATTTAATCTCATTCCAGGTAGAATGACTCTCATTCAGAAATCAAAAAGGAAAAAAATGCTGGAGAGGATATGGAGAAAAGATCCCTATTGATGGGAATGTAAAATGGTGTAGTCATTGTGGAAGAAAGTATAGAGATTTCTTAGAAAGCTAAAAATAGATGACCATATGACCCATCCATCCTACTCCTAGGAATTCACCCTAAGGAAATGAAATCAGCATATGAAAGTGTTATCAGTATTCCCATGTTCATTGCAGCTCAGTTCACAATAGCTAAGATATGGAATCAACCCAGAAACTTGTCAAGTGATGCCTCCATTAATAAAATGTAGTACATATACTCTGTGGAATATTACTCAGCCATAAAAAAAGCAAAATCCTGGCTTTCACAACAAAAAGGATGCAACTGGAAATCATTATACTTAATGAAATAAGCCAGTCCCAAAAAGACAGATACAATGCATTTTCCTCAATCTGTGGAAGTTAAAAGATCACTATAAAATGTAAAACATTATAATGAAATTGACATTTTGAGAGCCAATGATTCTTTACTGCACTCATCTCCACCATTAAGTAATACTGTTCTCATCCTCCTCCTTCTTCTTCTTTTTCCTGTTTTTTCAACCCTTTACTTAGTGTCAGGTTACTATTATGAGTATATAGTAAACGGAAAGTACATCACTGTAAAAATTAATAAAGGGAATAAGAGATGAAGGAGGAGTAAGGACATGAGCTTTGGCAGGAATAAGGGTAGGGTGGGAAGAATCACTATGTTCCTAAATCAGCATATATGAAATACATGAAATCTGCATACCTTAAAAAGGTTAAAAATAAATGAACTTTTAAAAAAATTAAATTAAAATTAAAACAGATTATTACTAAATTCAAAGTGATTTTCTGATTTCTTAGTGCAGTCTGAAAGAATGATGGGGCATGTGTCAAGTCTTGGAGCCAGGCTTCAGGTAAAGTTAGATATCTTATTGCTTCATTGGAATGGACCTTATCTACCCTCCTCAATAACCTGTCCATAGGAAACCTCCCATTTCCAGTCCTAGTCTGGTGAACCCTGTTGCCCTTGGTTCCAGGGAAAGGCTGGGTATATGAACATTATGTTTGAGAACTATGTGCTTGTGAATGGGCCCTGGTAGTTTCTCATGCAAACTCATTCTAGGTTACTAATGCTTCCACATTTAAATGCTTAACAATATATAAACAAATTGTTTTACATTTTAAGTTTTAACTAGGTCCTACAAATTATGCAAATTCCTTCTCACAGTGATGGTAGTGCTCTCATTAATCTTTCCTATGAGTATGAATTTAAACATAGTATGACCTTTTTTCATTAGATGTACTGAAAATGACAGCCTTTAACCTACAGATACACCATTTCATAGAGGAATGTGTTGTCCTCCCTGTCTCTTTCTTGCCATATCAATGTAATACTAAGTTCCCAAATAATTGCAATGCTGAACTTAAAATCAGTTTAGTTTTCCAGGCATAAATCTTGAAGTAAACATCATTTAAAAACAACATTCTGTTACTTCTGAAATGAATGCATCTGGATATAACTCTCCATCTACAGCTCCAACGTTTTCCAACAAGGACAATGAAAATCATCTAAACATATTTGAGATAAATTACTTGAAAGTTTTAGATTCTTCCCCAGCAAGTTTACACAGCTTAATGTCCTACCTGTATTTGTTTATAGCCAAGGGCTTTTGTGAGTAATAACTTTTATGCTAAACACAGGAGCAAAGATGGAAAAAATGACTAATGGACATAGACACGGAAGTCAAAAAAAGAATCACTTGTGAGTGTGGTTATGAGAGATCTGAAAGGACCAGCCACTCTGGAGATTTCTGGAGAGATTTTTGTTGACTAAAAATAAGAGAAGAGAGAACTTCTACTTTGATTATGGCATTGTCTAAATAAGGTTGGAGTTTGTCAACTCAAGATGCTTCCATATCCTTGGCAGCTCATGACAAGAGCCCAGGGTGATTAGTGCCGCCATAAACAAGAGTGTCAATTGTTAAGTCAACAACAGGAGTCACTGTGCACTTACTCCCCATGTAGGACCTCTGTCCTTAATGTGTTGTACTATGTGAACTAACGGTATAACTAGTACTCAAACAGTACTTTATACTTTGAGTATCTGTGTGGTGCAAACTGCTGAAATCTTTACCTAGTATATACTAAGTTGATCTTCTGTATATAAAGATAATTGAAAAAGAATCTTGATGTGAATGGAATGGGAGAGGGAGTAGGAGATGGGTTGGCTTGCAGGTGAGAGGGTTGTTATGAGGGGGGAAATCACTATAACCCAAAAGTTGTACTTTTGAAATTTATACTTATTAAATAAAAATTTTCTGAATAAATAAATAAAAATTTTTTTAAAATTTGAAAATTAAAAAATAAAAAAGGCAAAAAGAGTATCTTTTTCTTTTGCCTTGTTTTATTCTCTTGTGTAGCAGTGAATAGTATGGATTTGAGAGCCAAGTTTCAGAAACATGGTAGCCAAGAAGAGAATCATGAGCTCCAGATGGGTTCTAACTAAAGATGGAAGGAAATCCAGGAGCACCCTGAAACACTGCACAGGGGCACGGGTGTCTAGGAAGGGAAGATCTATGAGAGATCTATGAGAATAAATAGTACATCTTCACATGGGTCAATTAACCTTCGAGATTAGAACAAACACAAGTGAGAAGAGTGAGACGGAACATCAGTGATAACTTCCACCAAGACCATGTAATAAGATGAAAACAGGGATGACCCTGGGATGGCACCAGCATTTTCCACTGACCTGCAGGAACTAAGGTTTAGTTCACTGAATCCCCATAAGCAGCAGACTGTGTCTCTGCTAGCACAAAGGTCATCACTAGATGCTATCCCTCAAGCATGACAAAAACCCTGTGCCAAATAAAACTGGTTTGCTTTCAGTTCACCCAGTCTGTGGCACTTCATTATTAGCAACCCAAAACAGCACCAGACACAGAAAGGAAAGTGTCCTGGAACTGAAGTCCCGCTTCCTATGTATTTAGCAAACTCTGGTCGATCAGGTCACTGATGGAGAAAAAAGAAGCCCTAAGGTCCCACAAACAATGGCTTCTCCCCGCAAAAACCCCATGCATGCAGTCCAGGTTCTCCCCGGTCATCCTCCCAAGCTCACCGCACAACCAGAGAAATGTGGAACGCCCGGCACACAGCTGCCCACCAATGGCTCTAGTGCTGAGCAGCAGTTACCTTGTGCAGGGAAGGGACAGGGCACCTGGGATCCTGGGTGCCAGGCCACTCCCCAGGTCAGGGCCACAGGAGACACAGGGATGTGCTGTGCCAGCAGTGAGATGGCAACCACGGATTCCAGAGATGGCCTCCTGGAGGCCCAGCGTCCTGTCACAGTCTTTTCCCACGGGTTCCATCAGCTCCCCCTTCCCACTCTTGGACGTCCTGCCCACACACTGACCATTTCCGGCTTCAAGGTGTCTGGGGTCCTCCAGTGACAGGTCAGGCAGAAGTGGAGGTGGATGTTTCATGAGTCCCCCTGCAGAGGAGCAGCTCCCAGGAGCTCTGTCTGCTGCATAACTCAGACGTGACTATGACGACAAGATCCCATAAGATCATGTATTGTTGATGTCACAGTCCCTGATTGGACAGTTTGCCCAGCAGTGAGCTCAGCCAATCATATCCAGCCTAGTGTAGAGGCCTCACTTGAGGTGGCACCAAGTGGGAAGAGTGAGGGGCAAGGCCTGGATTCAGGTCTCCAGGGTGCTGCCCTTCACGCAGCTGGAGGCACTGTCAGGTCCTGATCATGCTACCTGCAAGAGACCTCTCCAGTCTTCCTTATCTGGGATCCTGTGGGGATGCTTCCTGGAGCATGCAGTAACCTGCTGCCGGTGAGTTACATTTTATTTGAGATTTATTGGCTTCTGGGATTTTCTTTTTCTCCACAGTTTTACTCATTTTTCTGTTGGGTCATTCATGGTATTCTTTTGTAATATTAAATCAATATTTGCTCACATTTCTCTTGTACATATTTGCTTACTTGTCTGCTTATTGTTTTTTACTATTATTTTCTATCCCCAGTTTATTTTACATGTTGATCTTGTAAGCAATCATCTTGCTAAATTCATTTATCACTTTTATCTGTTTTAAATCATGGATTATCTCTATTTAGATGTAATCTACATTTATTGAAAGTTTTATTGCTTGAATGTTGATCTTTACACCTTCAGTTTTCTTTCTGCTGTTTTATTTTCCTGACTCCTCCAGTAGGAAGTTGGAGAGAGTGGAGGCACCCTTGTCTGGGTTTATTCCAAGGAAAGAGGTTTCAGTGAACCTTCAATAGTTCTGTTGTTTGCTGTCAGTTCCTTTCAATCTTAATCGGATTAAGGAAGTCACTGTTTTATTTCCTGTCCTGATAGCTGTTGTTTTTTAACTAAATTCTAGCATTTTAAGATTTTGTACAAGATTTATTCATGAAGTATCCAGGTTTGTTATGGGGGAGTGGTCTGAGGTGGCTCCGTGTCAGTCACTCTGTGAACAGAAAGCCAGATACTTTATAATCCAGGAAATGGTGCGTATATGGGAACAGTTGTCCAGAGAAAGAGGAGGTGGAGCTGGCGGGACCTGTATCATTCTTTCTGTAGTTGTTTTCTTTAAGGTCTTATCATGAAAATTGTCAAATGTATTTTGTGCATTTATTGTGATGACCATACTTCATGTTTATTATATTAGTGTTTATCAATTAATTGATTTACATTTGATGAAATAATCTTGCATTTCAAGGAATCTGACTTGAGCATCTTTTATTTTTACTGTGCTGTTGATTTTTGTTGCTTTTACTTTGTCAAAACTGCATTTACTTTGTCAAAAAAATTGTCCCAACTATGTTGGGAATGCTGGCCTTTGGTTTTCCTCACTTATGATGCCAGCACCACCAGTGATAGTTTAACTTGCTACACCACAGCACCAACCCTAGTGCTGGCTTTTGTGTCAGGAAAATGTCTCACAAAATGTCTCATGAAATGAACTTGGAAGAATATTGGAATTATAATTATTAAAGTATTTGGTACAATCTTGTAGATAAGTGTGCAAGTTCTGAATTTATTTAACAATATTTTATTACTTGTTCAATCTCTTCACTGATGAATATTCTGTTCATATTTTCTGTTTCTTCCTGATTCTGTTTTGTTAGCTTGCATGTTTCTAGGGATTCATCCATTTTTCTAGATAATCAAATTTGTCAGTGTAAACTCATTCTTGGTCTTAAGATTTTTGTATTCCTGTGGCATCAGTTGTAATGTCTCCTGAATCACTTATTATTTTCTTTTTGAATATTCACTCTGTTTTCTTTCTTAGTCTAGATTAAGGGTTCATTAATTCTCCGTATCTTTTTTTGAAATAAAATCTTTGGAGCAAGATTTACTTGAGCAATTGAGATGCCATTTGAGATGCTTTCATCACACATTGGAGTTCAGGAAGTTTGCTGTATTTCTGCTTCCAGCTGCACCCTAGGAGGCATCAGGTGATGAATCAACTACTTGGGTCCCTACCACTCACGTGGAGGGCCTAGATGAGTTCCTGACTCCTGGTTTTGGCCTTGCTCAGCCCTGATGTTTAAGAGCATTTAGGAAATAATTTTATCATTGGAAGATCTCACTGTATCTGTTCTTTTCTTTCTCTAGATCTCTGCCTTTACTATTTTTAAAGCAGCATTTAGTATTGTTAATCTGTTCTATTGTTTTTCTTATTTATCCTTCTCTAATCCTTGTTGTTAACTCTTTGCTACATTTGTTAATCATTTGTTCTTTCTTCTGTATCCTTTATTTGTAATGTCCATTGTCTGTTTGAGATGTTTCCTTTTTATGTAGGTGTTCATTGCCATAGGCTACCCATTCAGTACAATTTGTGTGACATCCCATAAGTTATAGCATGTTTTGTTTTTATTTTGTCTGTTATCACATATAATTTTCATTTATATCTCATTGGCCAGCACAGGATTCACAGTCCTACCCTAATGTACAGAGATTAGGAAGAGTAATCCAACCATGCATTTGTAATGAGCAAGACAGAAAACATGGTCAGCATTCCTGGTGACCACCATGAAACTTATAGAACCACTACCCTTATCAGTGGACAGAAAGCAGAAGCCATATGGGAAAGATAATGAGGGCCCCCAGAGTGTAGGTGATTTCTAGTTAATGTGCAGGGCCAAAACCAGAGCAACACTGAGTGTCTTTCTCACTTGGACAAGGAACCGAACAGCTCCTGGAATATTGTGTTCTGCAAGCAAACAAACCAGTCCTGCTAGAAGGCATGAGTCCTGTGTGAGTTTTTTTTAAAAGTGTTTTTTTTTTTTTATTTGACAGGTAGAGTTACAGACAGTGAAAGACAGAGAGAAAGTTCTCCCTTCCATTGGTTCACTCCCCAAAATGTCTGCTATGGCTGGCACTGCACCGATCCAAAGTCAGGAGCCAGGTGCCTCTTCCTGGTCTCCCATGCGGGTGCAGGGGCCCAAGCACTTGGGCCATCCTCCACTGCCTTCCCAGGCCACAGCAGAGAGCTGGACGGGAAGAGGAGCAACCGAGACTAGAACCCGGTGCCCATATGGGATGCCGGCGCTGCAGACAGAGGATTAACCTAGTGTGCCACGGTGCAGGCCCTGGGTCCTATGTGGGTTTTCAACAGGTAGGTTGAAGATGCATGGCACCGGTGTTCCCCACACCTTCAGTTTATGGGTGGAATAGTCACAAGGCAGTAGTCCTCTGACTCTGTATTCAATTCTTCTGGTAGCTATGGGATCCCCAAGCACACACAAAGTTTCTGGGGTGTTCTCAAATTGGCCTTCTGAGCTTCCTCCTGGTGTCAGCTATTTGCCTCTCCCCAACCGGGCTTTGTACATCTCTTGTTACTGCAAATATCAAAAGCAAAGTTCTTCTAGCACCATCCTCCAAGGTCCCCAGGATGCAGAACTGCAGCTCCAACCTTGCAGATGTCTGTTCTGGCAGTACTTATTGCTAAGTATGACCATGCTCTGCATATCCTCCTGCTGCCTGGCTAAGGGGATTGGGTAGGTGTGCAGCACAGAGATGCTAGCATGGCTGATGCTTTAGTCTGGTCACTTCCCAGGATTGCTAGCACTGTCCTTCTTTTCCCATTCAGGACTGTAGGCTTTTATTTGAGTAGAAAACTGGCACTCTGTGCACTAAATTTGAGCAGTCATTGCTATGTCCAATGTGTGTGTGTATGTGTGTGTGTGTGTGTGTGTGTTTGCATATATATCATTATAATGTTTAATTATTTGCCACCAATTAAATTTCAGGATATCTCACATTAATAATTTCTAATTGTGGAATCTTATTTAACATAAGGTTCTCACTCCTATTCAGTAGCTATTCTACCTGGATCAGAGGGAATAGATGGAATTCCTGGATCATTCCTTCTCCTGTTTGGTCTCTGTGGGCATAAGGGTTTGGGATCCTTGTATTCCCCAGATGACCCCCTATACTTACATTCCACCTCCTGAGGGCCTCCTTCCTCCAGTACTCAGAATCTCATTGGCTACTCACGACCATTCAGAGATAACAGAGCAGGTCTCACACATGGGTGCAGGAGCACAAGGACTTGGGCCATCTTCTACTGCTTTCCCAGGCCATAGCAGAGAGCTGGATCAGAACTAGAGCAGCCAGGACTTGAACCAGAAACCATATGTAATGCCAGGCAGTGGTTTTACCTGCTGGGCCACAGCGCTGGCCCCCTAATAAGTGGTTTACACTAGAAAATGTTCCATGTGCTGATGAGAAGAATGTGTGTGCTGTATCTGTTGGGTGAAATATCATAAAGGTTAGGTCCATTTGCTTGACAGTATGTTTCAAATCTGATGTATCTGTATTGATTTTCTATCTGGATTACCTGTCCATTGATGAAGAGTGTGGTGTTGAGGTGACTATTATCATTGTATTGAGTTCTGTCTCTCCCTTTACATCTGATAGCATTTTCTGTAAATATCAATCTGCCTTTCAAATCCATCAGTCTTAAAAAAGAATCAGTAAAGGACACATGTCATTTTTAGGGATCCCAAATTTTACATACATTTCTTGATAATTCATAAGATGTATTATTTTCCACAATGCTAACAGAGAGTCAGATAACATCTCCTAAGAAGCAGTCAGATAGTGACTGAGCTGGGATTCAAACTTCCAGACATGAATGTTTCCCCTGTTTATTACTCTGCTAACATGGCTAAAAACACTTAACCTGGTCCAAATAAAAAGTAATCTGCGTTTAGATTTTTTAAAAACTATTCCATTTCACATGTGGATCAACAATTCCTTCTACTTCATTCTATAATTCTAGAATGAGTGATTAATGCTGCAAACCACATATGATTTTTTAAACTGTCTAATCATTGTAGTCAAGATAGATGGTCCAGGGTGGTAGCAGAAGAGGGCTGATGGCCACAAGCAATGTCAGTCTGTCAGATATGAGAATTTGCTGCTGGGGAGAGAAAGAACACAAGAATTATACCCCCACCTCCACCTCGTGGTGCTTCTCTCTGGGCTGTGGGCTTCCCAGTGATATCAATGGGAAGTACAGACTACAGATGAGATACCTCCTCTGCGGTGCTAAGTGGCGTTAAAATAGGAGTTCAACAGAGAAAAGCTGAAGATCCTAGGGAAACATACTAAGCTCTCAAGATTGCACCAGAAGATCAGCTGAAGGGGGATTATCTACACAGGGGAATCTGCCTGTTAGGTACCTCTAAAGTTTTCACCCAGTTACACCACCTATCAGTAAGTATTGGTTATTATCATCCTAATTTTCTAATGGATGAAGTGGATACCAGAGGGGGTGGCAATAGTCCCAAGTCACACATGAGTAGAGGAACTGAGTCCACTCTGTGCAAGCAGGCTTCTGCCCATGCTTACTATCTTGTAGTACAAGGGCTGCCTTATGTTCATGGGGAGCTGACCAACTTGGAATAGAAATGGACAACCAGAGCTTCACACCCACACACAGAAAGCTGAAAGAATTTCCCAGAATCCCTCCTTTTGTTTCCTTAACAGACCACCTGGTGTAGGTTAGGTTTATTATCTCTTTTTTATAAAACCTCATCCCTTATAAATTTTCAAATTAGTTGTGTTGACATTCAGTAACTTCAAAGTGATCAATGATATTTTGACAGCATTGTTACTATCACCATCATCTCATGTATTTCTGTTCAGAGGCCTTTGGCCGACTGTAATATCATTATTGTAATATCATTATTGTAATAATGATATTACAGTTGGCCAAAGGCCTCTGAACAGAAATACATGAGATGATGGTGTGTTCTCATGCTCAATCTTTCCAAGCTTTGGTCACTGGGAATCTCTTCATACCAGCCCCATTGGAATTTTATTCATCTTGCAAATACAAGTGAAGCTTCTTGCAAAAGGCCCCCATTTTGTCTTTCTGTTTCTTCCTAGAGCAACCAGTTATGTGGCCCACTATAGGAAAAGCAAACCCCCCTGAACACACATCAACCAACTACTCCACAGGGTCTAAATTTACAGACTTTTCTACTATAAAACAGAAAACAATTGAGTTTCTTTATTTTACTTTAGAAAAAATAAGAGCCTGGAAAAATAGCTTGCGAATAAAGTCACTAAAAACATCCCAAATTGGTCTATCAGCTTTTATTTAGAGTGTTATGGCAGCTGCTCTTAACTGAGAACACTCTCTTCTTTTCAGCCATATCTTAAACTCTGGTGCTTACTGCTGATAAAAATGCAAGAATTTGACCTAAGAGAGACTCTAGAGATCATGCCAGGATGAGGTCCCTTTCTTCCTGTTTCTAACCTAATAACCTTGAAATGGGAATGAGGACCCAATCTTAGACCCTAGTGGTCAGGCCCAAAGCATCCAATAACGCAGGAAATTAATTGGAATTTTAACTTATTTGGACATTAAGTGTTTGTAAATCTATATAATGAGACAGAAAATTATTTTAGCAATCACAAGACAATGGCTTCCTGGAAATATACCCTCAACACAGGCTGCCCATAGCTGTACAGTGCAAAGTCCTAAGAAGGTCAGCTTCCAGCAACATAGCAATGCCCATCAGAAGTTGTACTCTGGCAAGTTTTTCTTCCAACCTACAGAAAGAATATGGTACTTCACCCTCTGCAAGTTTCTGGAGAGATTCTACTCCCCTGGGGTAAATTTGTGCCATCCCCAGGCACTGCCTCTGGAGGTCTGCTGGCTTTCCAAGGGAGATGGATGCCCCTTGCTAGGCGCTCCCAGATCCTGAGGGCAGAAGATCAGCCTTTAGCCTTCTGGTCTGTGGCAGGGCTCAAAGTGCTGCTCCCCAGTGGGACTATGGGAACCACTGATGAGTAGCTCTCTGCCCTGTAAGTCTTCCTGTTCTTGAGATTTTTCTCTCTCCTTAGTTGGAGATGCCTCTCAAATTCCCAATCTATGAGATTAGATGCATCCTGAAGTTGACATTGAGGAAGGGAGCAACTGATGGGACTAGGTACATATACCCACACTTAACCCTTTCTCACCTGTGATTTGGGGGATTCTTAATAGCATGTATTAGGGGCTGAGAACCACATTAGGCACCCTACTTGCATCAACATCTCTGCCTCATGTGATTATAAACAGCGGACTCATCTCCCTTTGCTTTGAGCTCAGTCTTATATATGTGGATTCAGAAGTGAGCTTTGACAAAGTCTCAACCAATATTCTCAGGCCAAAGTTTGGAAGGGGTCTGATCTTTACTGTTCTGACACTGTATAAGCAGAAGAGAATGTAAAAAAACATGGTATAAGGATAGAAAATTCCCCTGGTGAGAGCCATGCTAATTGATTTTAATTGGCTGTCAGAGACCTGGTGATTTTAAAGAAAACTTACTATGAAGAAGAGTAAGGGTTTCCAAAAAGCAAAGACAGAAACAGTGTGATTTCTTACCCTTCTGATGATCACTGTAGGGAACATTCACTGTTCTGAGGTTTGTGTTTTGGAAGAACATCAAACTAAGGAGAGACGAAAACATAGATATTTCTTTACTAAAATTATCTATTACAGATGTGAAGCAAGCCATCTGTGCTGACAACACTTTAGGGTGAATTCTCAAAACCTGGGATTCCTTTGGCCCCAAAGTCTAAAGAAAAAAAAGCCCTGATGATTTTTTTTTTCATTATTACCTAGACGGGTTATAAGCTAGCAGATGGAGAGAACTGGCTTCCTGGTGAAGCCAGCTATTTCACCCAGCCTCTAGCTCCACTTCCTGTAAATACGTGTTGTTACTTCAGATCATTTCCCATAGTATAACTTAAAAATCCGCTCCTCCACCTGCGGCGCCGGCACCCCGGGTTCTAGTCCTGGTCAGGGCGCCGGATTCTGTCCTGGTTGCTCCTTTTCCAGTCCAGCTCTCTGCTGTGGCCCGGGAAGGCAGTGGAGGATGGCCCAAGTGCTTGGGTCCTGCACCTGCATGGCAGACCAGGAGGAAGCACCTGGCTCCTGGCTTTGGATCAGCGCAGCACGCTGGCTGTAGCGGCCATTTGGGGAATGAACCAACGGAAGGAAGACCTTTCTGTCTATCTCTCTCTCTCTCACTGTCTTACTCTGCCTGTCAAAAAAAAAAAAGAAAAAAAAAGAAAAAAATCCATTAACAGGTGTGGAGCCAAATATATTTTTTCAATTTTATAAAGTTATAAAAATTTCATATATTTCATAAATATAGATTTAGGAACATATTGATACTTGCCACTCTACATTCCCTCTCACCCACACTTCAATATTTCTTCTTCCTCTCATCTATGACATTCTTTGCAAAGCTTGAAAAGAATGATGCTAAAATTCATATGGAAACACAAGAGACCCTGAATATCTAAAGCAATGTTATATAGTGGAGCCAAACTTCTACTGTACTTGTATAAGGGCCTAAAGAGTTAAAATCTTTTTTAAAGAAGATTATTTATTTGAGAGGCAGAGTTACAGATAGAGGGAGAGACAGAGACGGAGGTCTTCCACTTGCTGGTTCACTCCCTGAATGCCCAGAAAAATGAGAAGAAGTTCTATATATGCAAGAATTCATACTTTTACACTAAACTGAGCCAATTAAAAATGGTTAAAATCAAGTATTGAGGGACAAGCATTGTGACATAGTAGGTAAAACCACTGCCTGTGATGGCAGCCTCACACATGGTCACTGATTTGAGTCCTGGCTGCTCTACTTTTGATCCAGCTCCCTGCTACTGGCCTGCTACTGGCCTGGTCAACGCAACAGAAGATAGACCAAGTGCCACCCATGTAGAAGACCTGGACAAAGTTCTTGCTCCTTGCTTTGTCCTGGCACAGCCCTGGACATTGTGGACATCTGGAGAATAAGCCAGCAGATGGAAGATCTCTCTCTGCTTATCCTTCTCTCTTTTAACTCTTTCTTCTTTGAGATTATTCATTTGAGAGGAAGAGTTACAGTGAGAGAGGGAGAAACACACACAGAGAGCGACAGAGACACAAAGAGAATGGTCTTCCATCCACTGGTTCACTCCCCAGTTAGCAACAATGGCCAAAGATGAGCTGATCTGAAGCCCAGAGCCAGGAGATTCTTCTTGGTCTCCCACATGGGCACAGAAGCCCAATCACTTGGGCCATCTTCTACTGCTTTTCCAGGCCATAGAACACAGCTGGATAGGAAGGGAAGCAGCAGGGACACTAACCAGTGCCCACATGGAATTCTGGCACTGCAGGCTGAGGCTTAGTCCAATATACCACAGCGCCAGCCCCATAACTCTGACTTTCAAATAAATAAGTCAAGCTCCTAAAAAGAATACTGATCCTAATGCCTATTGGTTTCTGTAACTTAAGCAAGCCTTTGCTAACCTGCTTTAAATCTGTTTTTTTTTTTTAATTAAGAGAATGAATAGGAGAGGAAGGAGGAGGAAGGTTGCAATCATGGGCTAGAGGGAGGGTAGAGTGGGAAGTCTCACTATGTTCCTAAATCTGTATATATGAAATACATGAATTAGTAAACCCTAAATAAAATGAAACTTTAAAACGGTACTTTTAAAATCATTAACATATATTTGTCCCTGTATTCGTTGGACATGAAGTATTTTTTACATCAATAAGCATGTTTATTTCAATCTCTTTACAAGTGTCTTTGATCAAGCAAATGTGTATGAGGAGATTGAACTAAGCAAACAAACGTCAGCAAATATTTATGTCCAACAGTCTTGCCATTTCTATATCTGCAAAAAACTGAAAACAGTTCTTTAAAAAACTGGATAGTAATAAAATAATTTCTAACTTTAACTCCATTTTCTTTTTTTTTTATTTATTTATTTTTTTTTATTTAATTTTTTTTTAACTTTTATTTAATGAATATACGTTTCCAAAGTACGAATAATGGATTACTATGGCTTCCCCCCCATACCGTCCCTCCCACCCACAACCCTCCCCTTTCCCACTCCCTCTCCCCTTCCATTCACATCAAGATTCATTTTCGATTATCTTAATATACAGAAGATCAGCTTAGTATACATTAAGTAAGGATTTCAACAGTTTGCTCCCACATAGAAACATAAAGTGAAAAATAATAGATGATTTTTTTTAATGATGATGAAATCAGATCTGGCTGAAAAGCCCATGAGAGTATTTCAGGCATGGAAAGCCAAGACACTCTGGCAAAAGATCTCTGTGAGTGAGATCTCAGTGGAAAGAACAGGTCTTCAAAGAAGGAGGTACCTTTCTCTGAAGGGAGGAGAGAACCTCCACTTTGACTATGACCTTGTCTAAACAAGATAAGAGTCGGAGAACTCAAGGGGCTTCCATAGCCTTGGAAACTCATGACTGGAGCATAGGGAGATTACTGATGCCATAGACAGGAGTGTCAATTGGTAAAGTCAACAACAGGAGTCACTGTGCACTTACTCCTCATGTAGGATCTCTGTCCTTAATGTGCTGTGCATTGAGATTTAATGCTATAACGAGTACTCAAATAATATATTTCACTTTGTGTTTCTATGGGGGTGCAAACTGTTGAAATCTTTACTTAATGCATACTAAACTGATCCTCTGTAAAAAAAAAAAAAAAAAAGAAAAGAAAAGAAAAGAAACTATCAACTCCCAACTTGACTCTCACTGGGATTAAACATGACAATAGGTCTGATCTGATAACTCCATTTTCAAGGTTTTTATTTACTCTCATACCTTTTGAATCCTTTTAAATATCAATGACCTCTAAGTTTATTTCTCTGGCTTGGACAATTCCCCTTAATCCTACTGCACATTGGATAGCTCCACTACAGGCAATGCACACTCAATAAGGTCAAAATGAGTGTCTGATTTCTTTCAGCATCCTTCTGCATCTCAGCTAAAAGCAACTCTGTGCTTCCAATGGTGCAAATCAGATATTTTGGTCCCTTATCATCTCTTTTCTTTTTAAAAACACTATAAAGTTTTTTGAAAACTCTGTTACCGAGACGTTCAAAATAGATGCATAACTTGATCCCCTCTCTCCACTTCCGATGCTATAACATTCAGTCAGGACATTTCTTACCTGAATAATTATGACAAATTCCCACTGTGGATTTTCTAAATTCTGCCAATGCAACCTTCTGTCTAGTAACAATGCATAAAACATTGAAATATTATCTAAAAAATTTCACATCCTTCACTTCTTTTCTCTAAATCCTTTGAAAACATCTTGTTTCATTCAAATAGGGGACCATTCAGATGGACTACAAGGCCCAATACAATCTTTTTTCTAACTTTTATTTAATAAATATAAATTTTCAAAGTAGAGCTTATGGAGTACAGTGGCTTTTTCCCGCCATAACTTCTCTCCTACCTGAAACCCTCCCATCTCCTGCTCCCTCTCCCATCCCATTCACATCAAGATTCATTTTCAATTATTTTTATATACAGAAGATAAATTTAGTATATATTAAGTAAAGATTTCAATAGTTTGCACCCAAACAGAAACAAAAGTGTAAAGTACTATTTGAGTACTAGTTGTAGCATTAATTTACATAGTACAACACATTAAGGACAGAGATCCTACATGGGGAGTAAGTGCACAATGACTCCTGTTGTTGACTTAACAATTGACACTCTTGTTTATGGTGGCACTAATCACCCTAGGCTCTTGTCCTGGGTTGCCAAGGCTATGGAAGCCTTTTGAGCTCACCAACTCTGATCTTATTTAGACAAGGTCATAGTCAAAGCAGAAGTTATCTCCTCCCTTCAGAGAAAGGTACCTCCTTCTTTATGGCCTGTTCTTTCCACTGGAATCTCACTCGCAGAGATATTTCATTTAGGTGTTTGTTTGTTTGTTTTTGCCAGAGTGTCTTGGCTTTCCATGCCTGAAATACTCTCATGGGCTCTTCATCCAGTTCCAACTGCCTTAAGGGCTGATTCTGAGGCCAGAGTGCTGTTGAGGATATCTGCCATTTTATGAGTCAGCTGTGTATCCCACTTCCCATGTTGGATTGTTCTCTCCTTTTTAATTCTTTCAGATAGTATTAGCAGGCACTAGTCTTGACTCTTAATCCTTTTATTATTATCAATTGTGAACTAAAACTGATCACTTGGACTAGTGAGATGGCATTGGTATATGCAGACTTGATGGGATTGAATTGGAATCCCCTGGCATGTTTCTAACTCTACCGTTTTGGGCAAGTCCAATTGAGCATGTCCCGAATTGTACATCTCCTCCCTCTCTTATTCCCTCTCTTATATTTAACAGCGATCACTTTTCAGTTAACTTTAAACATCTAAGAATAATTGTGTGTTAATTACAGAGTTCAACCAATAGTATTCAGTAGAACAAAAAATACTAAAAGGGATAAAATATTAAGTTGTTCATCGACAGCCAGGATAAGGGCTGATCAAGTCACTCTTTCTCATAGTGTCCATTTCACTTCAACAGGTTTCCTTTTTGGTGCTCGGTTAGTTGTCACTGATCAGGGAGAGCATACAATATTTGTCCCTTTGGGACAGGCCTATTTCACTCAGCATGATGTTTTCTAGATTCCTCCGTTTTGTTGCAAATGACCAGATTTCATTGTTTTTGACTGCTGTATAGTATTCTATAGAGTACATATCCGAAAATTTCTTTATCCAGTCCACTGTTGATGGGCATTTAGGTTGATTCCAGGTCTTAGCTATTGTGAATTGAGCTTCAATTAACATTAAGGTGCAGACATCTTTTTATTTGCCAATTAATTTCCTTTGGGTAAATTCCAAGGAGTGGGATGGCTGGATTGTATGGTAAGATTATATTAAGGTTTCTGAGGAATCTCCAGACTGACTTCCATAGTGGCTTCACCAGTTTGCATTCCCACCAACACTGGGTTAGTGTCCCTTTTTCCCCACATCCTCGCCAGCATCTGTTGGTGGTAGATTTCTTTATGTGTGCAATTCTAACCGGGGTGAGGTGAAACCTCATTGTGGTTTTGATTTGCATTTCCCTGATTGCTAGTGATCTTGAACATTTTTTCATGTGCCTCTTGGCCATTTGGATTTCCTCTTTTGAAAAATGGACATGAAGTATTATATATTTATTCGTGTCAGTTATGTAAAACTATAAAAATTAATTTTAAAACTACAGATAACTCAGATAAAGGTATAATGTTCTTTGTGTTCTGTATATTTAGTACAAAGAACAAGCCAATAGAGTTTTCTTTGACCTGAACATGATTTAAAAAATAAAGTCACTTGTCTAATATCACAGTCTCTTATGCTATGATTATCTATGCTCATTCTGACCAAGGAAACACAAATTTTGCATTTTATCAGAGTAGCCTCTTGTAGTGTCTACTGTCCTTATTCAGTTCAGATATTTTAGAAAGAGCTGAATCTTAAGAGTTAAAATTGTATTTGAATTGTGCTGCAATAAACATTAGGGCGCAGACCGCTTTTTTGTTTATCAATTTAAACTCCTTTGGGTAAATTCCAAGGAGTGGGATGGCTGGGTCGAACGGTAGGGTTATCTTCAGGTTTCTGAGGAATCTCCAGACTGACTTCCATAGTGGCTTCACCAGTTTGCATTCCCACCAACACTGGGTTAGTGTCCCTTTTTCCCCACATCCTCGCCAGCATCTGTTGGTGGTAGATTTCTGTATGTGAGCCATTCTAACCGGGGTGAGGTGAAACCTCATTGTGGTTTTGATTTGCATTTCCCTGATTGCTAGTGACCTTGAACATTTTTTCATGTGCCTGTTGGCCATTTGGATTTCCTCTTTTGAAAAATGTCTATTGAAGTCCTTGGCCCATCTCTTAAGTGGGTTGTTGGTTTTGTTTTTGTGGAGTTTCTTGATCTCTTTGTAGATTCTGGTTATTAACCCTTTATCTGTTGCATAATTTGCAAATATTTTTTCCCATTCTGTCGGTTGTCTCTTCACTCTCCTGACTGTTTCTTTTGCAGTACAGAAACTTCTCAATTCACAATAGCCAAGACCTGGAACCAACCTAAATGCCCATCAATGGTAGACTGGATAAAGAAATTATGGGATATGTATTCTTTAGAGTACTATACCGCAGTAAGAAACAACGAAATCCAGTCATTTGCAACAAAATGGAGGAATCTGGAACACATCATGCTGAGTGAAATAAGCCAGTCCCAAAGGGACAAATACCATATGTTCTCCCTGATCGGTGACAACTGACTGAACACCAAAAAGGAAACCTCCTGAAGTGAAATGACACTATGGGAAACGGTGACTTGATCAGCATAGCCCTGACTGTTAATGGAAAACTTAATACATTATCCCTCATAGTATTTTTTTTTGTCTGTTCTACTTAATATGACTGGTTTAATTCCGTAATTATCACATAGTTATTCTTAAGTGTTGAAAATTAACTGAAATGTGATCCCTGTTAAACATCAGAGTGGGAATAAGAGAGGGAAGAGATGTATAATTTGGGGCATGCTCGGGCTGACTTGCCCCAATTGGTAGAGTTGGAAACATACCAGGGGATTCCAATTCAATCCCATCAAGGTGGCATGTACCAATGCCATCTCACTATTCCAAGTGATCAATTTCAGTTCACAATTGATCATAATGAAAGGACTAAGAGTCAAAGGGAGCACATAAACAAGTCTAGTATCTGCTAACACCAACCGATAGAATAAATAAAGGGGAGAGTGATCCAACATGGGAAGTGAGACACTCAGCAGACTCATAGAATGGCGGATGTCCTAAATAGCACTCTGGCCTCAGAATCAGCCCTAAAGCCATTCGGATCTGGCTGAAAAGCCCATGAGAGTATTTCAGGCATGGAAAGCCAAGACACTCTGGCAAAAAGATCTCTGTGAGTGAGATCCCAGTGGAAAGAACAGGTCTTCAAAGAGGGAGGTGCCTTTCTCTGAAGGGAGGAGAGAACCTCCACTTTGACTATGACCGTGTCTAAACAAGATAAGAATCGGAGAACTCAAGGGGCTTCCATAGCCTTGGAAACTCATAACTGGTGCATAGGGAGATTACTGATGCCATAAACAGGAGTGTCAATTTGTAAAGTCAACAACAGGAGTCACTGTGCACTTACTCCTCATGTAGGATCTCTGTCCTTAATGTGCTGTACACTGAGGCTTAATGCTATAACGAGTACTCAAACAGTATATTTCACTTTGTGTTTCTATGGGGGTGCAAACGATTGAAATCTTTACTTAATGTACACTAAACTGATCTTCTGTTAAAAAAAAAAAGAAATTATCAATTCCCAACTTGACTCTCACTGGGATTAAACATGACAATAGGTCTGATCTGATTTCATCATCATTTAAAAAAAATCATCTATTATTTTTCACTTTATGTTTCTGTGTGGGAGCAAACTGTTGAAATACTTACTTAAGGTATACTAAGCTGATCTTCTGTATATTAAGATAATTGAAAATGAATCTTGATGTGAATGAAAGGGGAGAGGGAGTGGGAAAGGGGAGGGTTGTGGGTGGGAGGGACGATATGGGGGGGAAGCCATTGTAACACATGAGTCGTACTTTGGAAATTTATATTCATTAAATAAAAGATAAAAAAAATTGTATTTGAATATGTACCTGCTCTAAAATATTTGAGTGATCATTTTCTGACTGTGATTATATATTGCTTACAACTAGTTAACTCACCTTAATTAAGTAGATGGATATTATTTCATAACATTAAGTGATCCTATATTGACCATATATCTTAAGCCCTCCTGGCATATTTTGCAGGCTTTCTGAAAAAGAAAGTTTATAAATAATTTGGACTTGAAATCAATGGATATGCCTCTCATATTGTACAGCTAATAGCTAATTAGGCTATTTGAATTATGTTAAAAGTACTGTCAAGATGAAAAATGATGCCAAACTTTAAGTTATGTTGATATAAAAGTGCTATTTATACAAATATCCAAAAGATTATAGAATTCTAAAGATATGGAGTTATTATATCATGATGGTTATTTTAATTTAAAAAGGCCTACAGGCCTAAAAGAGACAAATTTGAAAATTTTCTAGTTATTTTCTGAAATGATGTGTGGACTAAGCATAAGTGTACGTGTTGTAATTTAATAAGTTTAAAATTTTAATCATGACTAAATTATTTTAGCTTTCCACAGTTTTTTTTATCCTGTATTTTTTTTAACTTTTATTTAATGAATATAAATTTCCAAAGTACGACTTATGGATTACAATGGCTTCCCCCCCATACCATCCCTCCCAACCACAACCCTCCCCTTTCCCACTCCCTCTCCCCTTCCATTCACATCAAGATTCATTTTCGATTATCTTAATATACAGAAGATCAGCTTAGTATACATTAAGTAAGGATTTCAACAGTTTGCTCCCACACAGAAACATAAAGTGAAAAATAATAGATGATTTTTTAAATGATGATGAAATCAGATCAGACCTATTGTCATGTTTAATCCCAGTGAGAGTCAAGTTGGGAATTGATAATTTCTTTTTTTTTTTTTTAACAGAAGATCAGTTTAGTATACATTAAGTAAAGATTTCAACAGTTTGCACCCCCATAGAAACACAAAGTGAAATATATTGTTTGAGTACTCATTATAGCATTAAATCTCAATGCACAGCACATTAAGGACAGAGATCCTACATGAGGAGTATGTGCACAGTGACTCCTGTTGTTCACTTTACAAATTGACACTCCTGTCTATGGCATCAGTAATCTCCCTATGCTCCAGTCATGAGTTTCCAAGGCTATGGAAGCCCTCTGAGTTCTCCGATTCTTATCTTGTTTAGACAAGGTCATAGTCAAAGTGGAGGTTCTCTCCTCCCTTCAGAGAAAGGTACCTCCTTCTTTGAAGACCTGTTCTTTCCACTGGGATCTCACTCACAGAGATCTTTTGCCAGAGTGTCTTGGCTTTCCATGCCTGAAATACTCTCATGGGCTTTTCAGCCAGATCCGAATGGCTTTAGGGCTGATTCTGAGGCCAGAGTGCTATTTAGGACATCTGCCATTCTATGAGTCTGCTGAGTATCTCACTTCCCATGTTGGATCCCTCTCCCCTTTATTTATTCTATCGGTTAGTGTTAGCAGGTACTAGACTTGTTTATGTGCTCCCTTTGACTCTTAGTCCTTTCATTATGATCAATTGTGAACTGAAATTGATCACTTGGAATAGTGAGATGGCATTGGTACATGCCACCTTGATGGGATTGAATTGGAGTCCCCTGGTATGTTTCTAACTCTACCATTTGGGGCAAGTCAGCTTGAGCATGTCCCAAATTATATATCTCTTCCCTCTCTTATTCCTACTCTTATGTTTAACAGGGATCACATTTCAGTTAAATTTCAACACTTAAGAATAACTGTGTATTAATTACAGAATTAAACCAGTCATATTAAGTAGAACAGACAAAAAGCTACTAAGAGGGATAATGTATTAAGTTGTTCATTAACAGACAGGGCTATGCTGATCAAGTCACCGTTTCCCATAGTGTCCATTCCACTTCAACAGGTTTCCTTTTTGGTGTTCTGTCAGTTGTCACCGATCAGGGGGAACATATGGTATTTGTCCCTTTGGGACTGGCTTATTTCACTCAGCATGATGTGTTCCAGATTCCTCCATTTTGTTGCAAATGACTGGAATTCGTTGTTTCTTACTGTGGTATAGTATTCTAAAGAGTACATATCCCATAATTTCTTTATCCAGTCTACCATTGATGGGCATTTAGGTTGGTTCCAGGTCTTGGCTATTGTGAATTGAGCTGCAATAAACATTAGGGTGCAGACCGCTTTTTTGTTTATCAATTTAAACTCCTTTGGGTAAATTCCAAGGAGTGGGATGGCTGGGTCGAACGGTAGGGTTATCTTCAGGTTTCTGAGGAATCTCCAGACTGACTTCCATAGTGGCTTGTCCAGTTTGCATTCCCACCAACAGTGGATTAGTGTCCCTTTTCCCCACATCCTCGCCAGCATTTGTTGGTGGTAGATTTCTGAATGTGAGCCATTCTAACCGGGGTGAGGTGAAACCTCATTGTGGTTTTGATTTATATTTCCCTGATTGCTAATGACCTTGAACATTTTTTCATGTGCCTGTTGGCCATTTGGATTTCCTCTTTTGAAAAATGTCTATTGAGGTCCTTGGCCCATCTCTTAAGTGGGTTGTTGGTTTTGTTTTTGTGGAGTTTCTTGATCTCTTTGTAGATTCTGGTTATTAACCCTTTATCTGTTGCATAGTTTGCAAATATTTTTTCCCATTCTGTCGGTTGTCTCTTCACTCTCCTGACTGTTTCTTTTGCAGTACAGAAACTTCTCAATTTGATGCAATCCCAATAGTTGATTTTGGCTTTGACTGCCTGTGCCTCCCGGGTCTTTTCCAGAAATTCTTTGCCTGTGCCAATATCTTGAAGGGTTTCTCCAATGTTCTCTAGTAACTTGATGGTGTCAGGTCGTAGATTTAGGTCTTTAATCCATGTTGAGTGGATTTTTGTGTAAGGTGTAAGGTAGGGGTCTTGCTTCATGATTCTGCACGTGGAAATCCAACTTTCCCAGCACCATTTATTGAATAGACTGTCCTTGCTCCAGGAATTAGTTTTAGATCCTTGATCAAATATAAGTTGGCTGTAGATGTTTGGGTTGATTTCTGGTGTTTCAATTCTGTTCCATTGGTCTATCCATCTGTTTCTGTACCAGTACCATGCTATTTTGATTACAACTGCCCTGTAGTATGTCCTGAAATCTGGTATTGCGATGCCTCCGGTTTTGTTTTTGTTGTACAAGATTGCTTTAGCTATTCGAGGTCTCTTGTGCCTCCATATAAATTTCAGCACCATTTTTTCCAGATCTGAGAAGAAGGTCTTCGGTATCTTGATTGGGATTGCATTGAATCTATAAATTGCTTTTGGGAGAATGGACATTTTGATGATATTGATTCTTCCAATCCATGAGCATGGAAGATTTTTCCATTTCTTGGTATCCTCTTCTATTTCTTTCGTTAAGGTTTTTTAATTTTCATCGTAGAGATCTTTAACGTCCTTGGTTAAGTTTATTCCAAGGTATTTGATTGTTTTTGTAGCTATTGTGAATGGGATTGATCTTAGAAGTTCTTTCTCAGCCATGGCATTGTCTGTGTATACAAAGGCTGTTGATTTTTGTGCATTGATTTTATACCCTGCTACTTTGCCAAAATCTTCTATGAGTTCCAATAGTCTCTTAGTAGAGTTCTGTGGGTCCCCTAAATAAAGAATCATGTCATCTGCAAAGAGGGATAGTTTGAGTTCTTCCTTCCCAATTTGTATCCCTTTAATTTCTTTTTCTTGTCTAATAGCTCTGACTAGAACCTCCAGAACTATATTGAATAGCAGTGGTGAGAGTGGACATCCCTGTCTGGTACCAGATCTCAGTGGAAATGCTTCCAACTTTTCCCCATTCAATAGGATGTTGGCTGTGGGTTTTTCATAGATTGCTTTGATTGTATTGAGGAATGTTCCTTCCAAACCCAGTTTGCTTAGAGTTTTCATCATGAAGGGGTGTTGTATTTTATCAAAACACATGGAGATTGAACAACATGCTCCTGAATGAACAATGGGACGTAGAAGAAATCAAAAGAGAAATCAAAAACTTTCTGGAAGTAAATGAGGATAACAGCACAACATACCAAAACTCATGGGACGCAGCAAAAGCAGTGTTAAGAGGAAAGTTTATATCAGTAGGTGCCTACATCAAGAAATTGGAAAGGCACCAAATAGATGAGCTTTCAATTCACCTCAAGGATCTAGAAAACCTACAGCAAACCAGACCCAAATCTAGTAGGAGAAGAAAAATAATTCAAATCAGAGAAGAAATCAACAGGATTGAATCAAGAAAAACATTCCAAAAAATCAGCCAAACGAGGAGCTGGTTTTTTGAAAAAATAAACAAAATTGATACCCCATTGGCCCAACTAACTAGAAAAAGAAGAGAAAAGACCCAAATCAATAAAACCAGAGATGAAAAAGGAAATGTAACAACAGACACCACAGAAATAAAAAGAATCATCAGAAATTACTACAAGGACTTGTATGCCAGCAAACAGGGAAACCTATCAGAAATGGATAGATTCCTGGACACATGCAACCTACCTAAATAGAACCAGGAAGACATAGAAAACCTAAACAGACCCATAACTGAGACAGAAATTGAAACAGTAATAAAGGCCCTCCCAACAAAGAAAAGCCCAGGACCAGATGGATTCACTGCTGAATTCTACCAGACATTTAAAGAAGAACTAACTCCAATTCTTCTCAAACTATTCAGAACAATCGAAGAAGAGGGAATCCTCCCAAATTCTTTCTATGAAGCCAGCATCACCTTAATTCCTAAGCCGGAAAAAGATGCAGCACTGAAAGAAAATTACAGACCAATATCCCTGATGAACATAGATGCAAAAATCCTCAATAAAATTCTCGCCAATAGAATGCAACAACACATCAGAAAGATCATCCACCCAGACCAAGTGGGATTTATCCCTGGTATGCAGGGATGGTTTAATGTGCGCAAGACAATCAATGTGATACACCACATTAACAGACTGCTTTCCACAATTTTATATACTCCAAAATCATATTTATGAAGAAAGGTTTTAATAATTTTTTAATTTTATTTAATGGATTTTTTCTATATACAGATTAATAAACATAGTAGTTAGATTTGAGATTAGTGGACTAGATAAGAGATTCTGGACCTCAGAAACACAGGCAATAATAGCAAAAAAAAGACAAATGTGATTACATCAAGCTAAAAAAACTTCTGCATTGGAAAGGAAACACTCAATAACGTTTAGAGAAAGCCAACATAATAGGGAAATTGCCAACTACTCAACTGGTGAAGGATTGAAATCCTTCAAGAAAATCAATAATAAAGGAAACAAGCCAGTGGGAAAAGGACTGAGAATGACTATTTGAAGGCTGAACTGCAGATGGCTGACAGACTCATGAAATCAAATGCTCAGGATCACCAGCCATAAGGAAAAGGCAAATAAAAGCCACAGTGAGGTTTCCTGTCACCCTGGTAGAGTGGCTGTCAATCAAAAATAAACCAATAATAAATGCTGGTGAGGATGCAGGAATGAAAGTATCCTAATCCCTGCTGGTTGAAATGTAAAGTTGAAGATCATAAAGGGGATCCCTCAGCTATTTGAAAATAGATTACCATAATACCCAGCTATCATACTCCTGAGAATGTACTCAAACCAAATAGAATAAGCATAGGAAACAGTTATGTGTATCACCATGTTTATTGCAGCTCAATTCACAAGACCTAAGACATGGAATCAACCTAGATGTCCATCAAGTGATTACTGCATAAAGAAAATGTGGTATATATACACTATGAAATACCATCAGCCATAAAAAAGAATTAAATCCTGTCTTTTGCAACAAAATAGATGCAATTAGAAACTATTATTCTGAGTGAATAAGCCAGTTCCAAAGAGATAAATATCATATGTAATAAATAACATAAAATATGTTATAAAATATGTAATACATAACATAAAATACAAAACATGCATAGAGAAGAAATGGACATCTTGATATTAGATTATTTTTAGACCTTGCTTATACATTTTCAGGAATGAAATCAACATCTTGATTTTTGATTATTATTTTTAGTCCTTATTTCTATACTTACAAGAATGTGGTCTTTCCATTTTTTTAATTATTGAATATAATGGTTAGTGGTGCATTAAGCCTGGAATCATAGAGTGGACTGAAAGTACCTTTTTGCAAAAAGAGTTTTTAATTGAAGGAAGGAGGCGGATTGAAAGAGCAAAAGTTGTAGGGAGGGAAGCATTGTTATCTTATCAGAATTGCACTCAAAATACATGAAATCCATTCCTCTTATATTAATAATTTTTTTATTTTTTTTAACTTTTATTTAATAAATATAAGTTTCCAAAGTACAACTTTTGGATTACAGAAGTTCATTCCCCCCATAACCTCCCTCCCACCCACAACCATCCCATCTCCCACTCCCTCTCCCATCCCATTCACATCAAGATTCATTTCCAATTATCTTTATATACAGAAGATCAATTTAGTATATATTAAGCAAATATTTCAACAGTTTGTACCCACACAGAAACACAAAGTATAAAGTACTGTTTGAGTACTAGTTATGCCATTAATTCACATAGTACAGCACATTAAGGACAGAGATCCTACATGGGGAGTAAGTGCACAGTGAATCCTGTTGTTGATTTAACAATTGACATTTTCGTTTATGACGTCAGTAATCACCCGAAGCTCTTGTCATGAGCTACTAAGGCTATGGAAGCCTCTTGAGTTCGCCAACTCTGATCTTATTTAGACAAGACATAAAATTTTTAAAAGAAGTTCTAGAACACTGTGAAAAGAGAATAAACTGCTCACAGAAATCAATCAAAGATAATTAATAAATTAATAAAGTTGTAGATTTACATGTATTTGTTTAAAATATTGTTGGTTCTGAATTTAAATGATTCTTCTTCTAGATTACAAAGGAAGATTTGTGTGTGTGTGTGTGTGTGACTTCTAGTTTACTCAGTATTTGTGGACCGCTTTGTACACAGATAAAAATATTTTCCTTTCTTTCTGCCTAATTTTTCTAAAATTTAAAACTTCTGGATACTTGTTTTTCTGTAGCAGTGTGATTGTTTCCATGAGTTCAGTAAGAATCAGGCCTTGTTATAACAAACCAGAGTTTAAAAAATTGTCATATCAGGGCCAGTGCTGTGGTGTAACAGGTAAAGCCACATCCTGCAGCACTGGCATCCCATATAGTTTAAGTCCTGGTTGTTCCACTTTGGATCCAGCTCCCAGCTAGTGAGCCTGGAAAACAGCAGAAGATGGCCCAAGTGCTTGGGCCCCTGCACCAACATGAGAGACCTGGATGATGCTCCTGGTTCCGTGCTTTGGTGTGTCCCTGACCTGGCCATTGTGCTCATTGTGGGATTGAACCAGCAGATGCGCGCGCTCTCTCTCTCTCTCTCTCTCTCTCTCCCTGCCTCTCCTTCTCTACAACTCTTTCAAATAAATAAATAAATAAATGTTTTTAAAAAATGTCATAACTGTTGAAATAACTTGTTACTATACTTAATAAATATAGTCAATCAACAAACTAAAACATACCATCTGAAATGTAAATGCTAGTTATTTCAGGCTTCCTAACCTTGAGTTTTCTGTGTTTGGTTACTGGATACCCATGTTCATTATTTTTAACATATGTTATGCTCTTATTGACTTTGTTATAACTTTGTACTTTGATTAATATCAGAATTCTACAGAAATATAATTCCCAGCAAGATATTGCTGGCCTGGCAATTGGAGAGAGTGACTTATGCCTACAGAATGGATAATATTAACTATGGACTCCAGATAGTTGCCTAGAGACAATTTCTTCTAAAACCTCTTTGTTTCTTAAATATGTCTTAAAAGATTTTTGACACTGACTCCTGATCATTGAGTTTTTCTTTCCCTGCATGGGGCCAGATCAACAACCAGGTCAAATCTGACCCTGTAATGAGGGATACATAGAAGTTAGCTACAAGATGACTGATCAGAAATTTCCTCCAGAAAAAAAGGAATTTGATCACAAGAGAGGAAAAATATCAAGATGAAATCACTTGTGTCAACATTCAACAAAATTAAAGAAAGTAAAGAGGCTGTGGAGGAAGGTGTTTTTTTTTTTTTTTATGCAAGGTTGCCTGATAACAGCTCACTATTGAATGGTTAAAATGCTAGGCATCTGTTTTGTTATTATTGATTTGGGTATTGTTTCACTATGGCTTATTTGCCTCCCACAAAACTCTGTAATGTGTCATTGCTAGAAGTCCTGGCCTTAAAACTCCGTATCTTTTAAAACTTCTGTGAAGTTTGTCTCTGGCTATTTACAGGCTGTCAGCTTCAGATGCACTGTGGATGGATCCCCAGATGGAATCCTCATTCTATCAGGGAGCCTAGGACCAGCCCTCAGAAAATGCTTTGATGACCACCCAACTTTACACCCCTTATCAGCAAGAAGTAGCCAGGCGGAGTGGTTGTTGTCCCATAATCCCCTAATAACACTTAAGGCCATTTTTTTGTTTGTTTTCTGAGGGGGGATTTGAGGAGCTAGAAGGGTTAACAACAATTGGTAAAAGCCCCTATGGGAATAAGGAACTGGGTGATGCTTATGATGGTGAAACTCTTCATTTGCTCATCAGACAAAACACATTCCCCCAAGAAAATGAAAAGATAGGAAATACAATAGGTCTCATATCCATATGTAACCATATGGGAAACAAGATTCTGGCATCATACAGGAACGCATGACAAAGTAGTATGTCTCAAGCGCTTAGCAACTGGTCAGATAGGCATAACATGCCTTAACTGGTCAGGTCAACAACATTTCTCAGACATCAAAACTTCCAGGTGGTTGACACAGTAACATGTGCTAATGGATAAGGACTCATGGCTGTTATGCAACAGATATAGAAAAAGATGAAGCATATCCTCTGAGATATTAAACTATATGGAGGAATTTATCGAGTGATATGCCCTACCTAGATAAGTTCTCAATATCCAGACCTGGACAGACCTCTCCTTTGTGGAAACCTTGTGGCAAGCAGTAGTCTCTATTTCTTAGTAAAATCTACTTTCACTTGCTTTGCTCACCACATCATAATTCATCATTACCATGAGAGAAAGAACCAATCATGAACTCCTGCAACAGAGTGCCAGGCACATAGTCTCAAAATTGACAATTTTCTTTTTTTTTTTAATTTTTTATTTTTTGACAGGCAGAGTGGACAGTGAGAGAGACAGAGAGAAAGGTCTTTCTTTTGCCGTTGGTTCACCCTCCAATGGCCGCCGCGGCCGGCGCACCGTGCTGATCCGATGGCAGGAGCCAGGAGCCAGGTACTTATCCTGGTCTCCCATGGGGTGCAGGGCCCAAGTACTTGGGCCATCCTCCACTGCACTCCCGGGCCACAGCAGAGGGCTGGCCTGGAAGAGGGGCAACCGGGACAGAATCCGGCGCCCCGACTGGGACTAGAACCCGGTGTGCCAAGGCAGAGGATTAGCCTAGTGAGCCGCGGCGCCGGCCAAAAGTGCCAATTTTCAAGCAAATGATTTTAAAGCCTCTACTTATTGCTATGGATGTGGAAAGCTTCATCAGGCAGGATGAGAAACAGCAGCAGCTGTCTGTAATAATCAGGAACAAACTGGTCCCTTCTTAAAGTCTAATGAAGGGGTGATGAAAAATTGCTCTGCCTTGGTCCCCTTGTCTTGGTAAAGATTTACTAGGAGGGGCCAGCACTGGTCAGGGTGCCGGATTCTGTCCCGGTTGCCCCTCTTCCAGTCCAGCTCTCTGCTGTGGCCCGGGAGTGCAGTGGAGGATGGCCCAAGTCCTTAGGTGCTGCACCCCATGGGAGACCAGGAGAAGCACTTGGCTCCTGGCTTCGGATCAGCACGGTGCACCGGCCACAGCGGCCATTGAGGGGTGAACCAATGGAAAAAGGAAAACCTATCTCTCTGTCTCTCTCTCTCACTGTCTACTCTGCCTGTCAAAAAAAAAAAAAAAAGATTTACTAGGAGGGAAAACAGAGAAGAAAATGCAGAAAATCCCCATTTTGAAAAGCACAGGAAGGCAAAAATAAGAAGGCAGGAGACAGGTCATATGAAATGTACTGTCTGTATACAAATGGAGATGAACATGGGGTGTAAGTTGTCAGTGATGTGTTCTGTTTTGAAAGGCAGCCTCCTGAGAGGGCTTTAGCAAAAGAAACTGTTCTGGCTTAGGAAAGCCTGCAGTTGGAGTCCTCATTGTCAAGAATTCAGATATAGGCCAGCGTCGTGGCTCACTTGGCTAATCCTCCACCTGTGGTGCCGGCACCCCAGGTTCTAGTCCCGGTTGGGGCGCCAGGCACTAGTCCCGGTTGCTCCTCTTCCAGTCCAGCTCTCTACTGTGGCACAAGAGGGCAGTGGAGGATGGCCCAAGTGGGAAAACGGGAGGAAGCACCCAGCTCCTGCCTTCAGATCAGCGCAGCGGTAGCGGCCATTAGGGGAGTGAACCAAGGGAAGGAAGACCTTTCTCTCTGTCTCTCTCTCACTGTCTATAACTCTCTCTGTGTGTGTCTCTTTCTCACTATCTAACTGTGCCTGTCAAAAAAATAAATAAATAAATAAAGAATTCAGATACAGTGTTTAAATTTCTGACAGAGAAATAAGGAAAACCTAGAACCTAATCACAATTCCAGCTCTAGAGACCACTTCAAGCCTTAGAATAAAATAAATATAGGGATTTTTCATCTTCCAGGGGAGTAAGTATCTGAGATCTGTTAGAATAGGGAAAACAACAAACAGAAAATATGCCTTCATGTGAGTAGCCAAGTTCCCTGGATATCTGCAGAACTGTGACTTCTGTGATAACAGAAGTGTACCCAAGCCTATATATGTGTTAAATGTAACATGAGTTGGAACCAGCTCTCAATATCTCTCATTTTAAGAAAAACAGTTCATTCTGCCTCTAATTGGCAACATGGTGCCAAGGGTGACATCCAAATTAGTCAAGAGGAGCATCATCTGCAGCGGTGCTGAATCCCTCAAAACAAACAAGTTCTTCATTAAAACCTAATGAAAACCTGATGAGGAACAGTTATGACTTGATCCAGTTATCAGGGATGAAGGGGATGGGGCAAGTGGAAAACAAGTGCATACACTTAAAGTGCATCATTACAAGGCCTTGGTGATGATATATGTATGTAGAACTCAGATCACAAACATTACATTGAAGATAAAACCATATTAGATGAGTTGGAATGTAGATGCAGTTATGGTTCACAAAGCAATATTTTTTTTTTTGACAGGCAGAGTGGACAGTGAGAGAGAGAGACAGAGAGAAAGGTCTTCCTTTTGCCGTTGGTTCACCCTCCAATGGCCGCCGCTGCAGCCGGCGCACCGCACTGATCCTGGCAGGAGCCAGGAGCCAGGTGCTTTTCCTGGTCTCCCATGGGGTGCAGGGCCCAAGCACCTGGGCCATCCTCCACTGCACTCCCTGGCCATAGCAGAGAGCTGGCCTGGAAGAGGGGCAACTGGGACAGAATCCGGCGCCCCAACCGGGACTAGAACCCGGTGTGCCGGCGCCGCAAGGTGGAGGATTAGCCTATTGAGCCACGGCGCCGGCTCAAAGCAATATTTTTTAAAGATTTATTTATTTGAAAGGCAGAGTTACAGAGAGGCGGGGCGGGGGGTTCTTAAATCCACCGGTTCACTCCCCAGATGGCCACAATGGTCAGAGCTGCATCAATCTGAAGCCAGGAGCCAGGAGCTTCCTCTTAGTCTCCCTTGAGGGTGCAGGGGCCCGAGGACTTAGGCCATCTTCTGCTTTCTCAGGCCATAGCAGAGAGCTGGATAGGAAGTGGAGCATCTGGGCTTGAACCAGCACCCATATGGAATGCTGGCACTTAGGCAGCGAGCGGCTTTACCTGCTACGCCAGAGTGGCGGCCCTGAAAGCAATAATTTTAAAGGCAGTGATCTTTCTAGATTTAAAAGAGAGAAATTTCTTTAAACCCAATGGCCAGTTGCAGTTGAAACAAATTCATCAAGTATGTCTCTTTAGATTTTTGATTGAATTTGAGACTGGTCATTTACCAATAAGCACATTAGGCTAACACGTACCTGGGACCATCTATGAAATAAACATGTGTTCAGGAATATGCATGATAGTCCCCAAAGCTTAATGAGAGCCAGGGTCCAGTGTGTCATGGGCCTGAATCCCACTGGAGATTGCCAACTTACATTTAGGAGATGTATCAGTATCACTGTCCCAGACTGAGAGACAGCAGACTTCTCTCCTCCCCACTCTCAGGAAACCAGTGGAGTTAACATACCGCAGAAAAGAAAGATCCTTGAACATGGGCATCCAAAAATGGCCATGAAACAAGAACAGCAGTGACAGATAAGAAAAGCCAAGGAAAAGGTGATAAAAGGAGGCCTCACAAGGGAAAAAGTCCTGGAGTGCTCCTTGGTAACAAAGGTCGGTGATTTAGGAACAGAGGTCATCAAAGGACAAAGGCTAGAAAGAGGATGATGTTCTCCAGAAGACAATGAAGGAAGAGACAGAAAATGACAGGACAAGCCAAAAGAGCCCGTTAACCTGAACTGAAACAGGACTCCTGCTAATGTCTTAGGAGTCCATGAGGGGAGTTCAGGCTGCATCCAATCCTGCAGTCTTCCACAGATGAACCAGTCCCCAGGAAAACTGGAAAGTGAGACTCACCTCAGGGATGATTGACTACAGAAATGAAGAGGGGTCAGCAGAGTCTGAGAAGAGAAGCCACTTGTATTCCTAATAATAGTTCTACCCTGACATTACTCTAGCCCTGACATTAATCATGACCCTAACCCTAACCCTAACCCTAGAACACTAAACCAAAACCCATCACTACCCCCAAACCTAGTCTTAACCCAAACACTAACTCTATCCTTAACTCCAATCCTACCTCCAAATCTAATATTAACTCTAATCCCACCATAGCATTAAGTCTAACCTGTTTGTAGGCAAAAATCTTAGCAATAACAGAAAGCTATTATATATGACAGAACCCCACCCCACCCACTACCCATAAAACTAATCCTACTCCTCAACCTAATCTTAGCACTAGTTATTAACCTAACGCTAGTCCTGACATTAACCTAACTGCAACTATAATCCTATTACTAACTGTAGTATTAACCTAGTCCTAACTCTAAAACTAAATCTATCTTGGCCGACGCCACGGCTCACTAGGCTAATCCTCTGCCTTGCGGCGCCAGCACACCGGGTTCTAGTCCCGGTCGGGGCGCCAGATTCTGTCCCGGTTGCCCCTCTTCCAGGCCAGCTCTCTGCTGTGGCCAGGGAGTGCAGTGGAGGATGGCCCAAGTACTTGGGCCCTGAACCCGCTTGGGAGACCAGGATAAGTACCTGGCTCCTGCCATTGGATCAGCACGGTGCGCCGGCTGCTGCAGGCCGGCCACGGTGGCCATTGGAGGGTGAACCTACGGCAAGGGAAGACCTTTCTCTCTCTGTCTCTCTCTCTCTCACTGTTCACTCTGCCTGTCAAAAAATGTATCTTAAAACCTAACACTAATTGTAACCCCAACTGTAATTATAATCTTATCTCTAGCTCTAACCCTAAACCTCGACTTAACCTTTACCCAGACTCTAAATGCAGACTTAACATTGACCCAAAATATAATCTGAATTGAAGTTCTAATAAATGACCCTAACTGTAATTCTAACTATAATCATAAAACCATCCCTATCCTGGAATCTCACCAAAGCCGTAGTTTAGTGTCAATTCTAGCTCTAACCCTAACTCTAATCACTTGTTTTGACTTTACAATAACCTGAACAGTAACTGCAACCTTAACTGTTGCCTTAGCCCTTATTATAACTATGGAGTCAGTCCCAATGCTACTCCTGATGCAAAGCAAAAACCTAACCTTATCAGAGGCTTTAACCCAATCCCAAACCCTACTCATAAGGTTATGCTAGGCATATTAAACTTTGCCATAATGCCAACACTAAACTGAACCCTAAACCCAATAGTAACACTTAGCCTCCCACTATCTGTAATGCTAATTATAAATCTAACCCTAGCCCTGAACCTAATCTCTAGCCTGAAACCTACAACTATCACTAGTCCTAACCATAGTATAAGTCTACTCCTAGAAATAATGCTAGCCCTGTCCCAATCCCTAAACTTTACCCCAGTCCTAGCCCTATCCATAAATCTAAAATCAACCCTATTTCCAGTAATAATCCTGGTCTTAAAGCCTAGACATAACCCTAGACCTAACTTTCACAATAAATATAAGCTTAGTACTAGGTCTAGCCCTAGCCATGGCATTAAGCTCAAATCTAAATATAGACCTAACTCAATTCTAGCATTACCCCTAACAATAACCCTGATCCTAACCCTAACACTAAAACAGTCATCTCCCTAGCCTCAGACGAAACCTAGTTCTTTTTTTTATTTTCTTTTTTTTAACTTTTATTTAATGAATATAAATTTCCATATACAGATTATGGATTACAATGGCTTCCCCCCAGTAACATCCCTCCCACCCGCAACCCTCCCCTTTCCCACTCCCTCTCCCCTTCCATTCACATCAAGAATCATTTTCTTTCTTTTTTTTTTTTTTTTTTAGGGCCGGCGCCGCGGCTCACTAGGCTGATCCTCCGCCTTGCGGCGCCGGCACACCAGGTTCTAGTCCCGGTCGGGGCGCCAGATTCTGTCCCGGTTGCCCCTCTTCCAGGCCAGCTCTCTGCTGTGGACCGGGAGTGCAGTGGAGGATGGCCCAAGTGCTTGGGCCCTGCACCCCATGGGAGACCAGGAAAAAGCACCTGGCTCCTGGCTCCTGCCATTGGATCAGCGCGGTGCGCCGGCCGCGGCGGCCATTGGAGGGTGAACCAACGGCAAAGGAAGACCTTTCTCTCTGTCTCTCTCTCTCTCTCACTGTCCACTTTTGTTTGTTCTACTTAATATGACTGGTTTAATTCTGTAATTAATACACAGTTATTCTTAAGTGTTGAAAATTAACTGAAATGTGATCCCTGTTAAACATCAGAGTGGGAATAAGAGAGGGAAGAGATGTACAATTTGGGACATGCTCAAGCTGACTTGCCCCAATTGGTAGAGTTGGAAACATACCAGGGGACTCCAATTCAATCCCATCAAGGTGGCATGTACCAATGCCATCTCACTATTCCAAGTGATCAATTTCAGTTCACAATTGATCATAATGAAAGGACTAAGAGTCAAAGGGAGCACATAAACAAGTCTAGTACCTGCTAACACTAACCGATAGAATAAATAAAGGGGAGAGGGATCCAACATGGGAAGTGAGATACTCAGCAGACTCATAGAATGGCAGATGTCCTAAATAGCACTCTGGCCTCAGAATCAGCCCTAAAGGCACTCGGATCTGGCTGAAAAGCCCATGAGAGTATTTCAGGCATGGAAAGCCAAGACACTCTGGCAAAAAGATCTCTGTGAGTGAGATCCCAGTGGAAAGAACAGGTCTTCAAAGAAGGAGGTACCTTTCTCTGAAGGGAGGAGAGAACCTCCACTTTGACTATGACCTTGTCTAAACAAGATAAGAATCGGAGAACTCAGAGGGCTTCCATAGCCTTGGAAACTCATGACTGGAGCACAGGGAGATTACTGATGCCATAAACAGGAGTGTCAATTTGTAAAGTCAACAACAGGAGTCACTGTGCACTTACTCCTCATGTAGGATCTCTGTCCTTAATGTGCTGTGCATTGAGATTTAATGCTATAATGAGTACTCAAACAATATATTTCACTTTGTGTTTCTATGGGGGTGCAAACTGTTGAAATCTTTACTTAATGCATACTAAACTGATCCTCTGTAAAAAAAAAAAAAAAGAAAAAAAAAAAGAAAAGAAAAGAAACTATCAACTCCCAACTTGACTCTCACTGGGATTAAACATGACAATAGGTCTGATCTGATTTCATCATCATTTAAAAAAATCATTTATTATCTTTCACTTTATGTTTCTGTGTGGGAGCAAACTGTAGAAATCCTTACTTAATGTATACTAAGCTGATCTTCTGTATATTAAGATAATCGAAAATGAATCTTGATGTGAATGGAAGGGGAGAGGGAATGGGAAAGGGGAGGGTTGTGGGTGGGAGGAACGGTATGGGGGGGAAGCCATTGTAATCCATAAATCGTGGATGATTTTCCTGATGTGTTGTTGTATTCTAATGGCCAGAATTTTATTCAGGATTTTTGCGTCTATGTTCATCAGGGATATTGGTCTGTAATTTTCTTTCAGTGCTGCATCTTTCTCTGGCTTAGGGATTAAGGTGATGCTGGCTTCATAGAAAGAATTTGGGAGGATTCCCTCTTTTTCGATTGTTCTGAATAGTTTGAGAAGGAATGGGATTAGTTCTTCTTTAAATGTATGGTTGAATTCAGCAGTGAATCCATCTGGTCCTGGGCTTTTCTTTGTTGGGAGGGCCTTTATTACTGTTTCAATTTCTGTTTCAGTTATGGGTCTATTTAGGTTTTCTATGTCTTCATGGTTCAATTTAGGTAGATTGCATTAGTCCAGGAATCTATCCATTTCTGATAGATTTTCATGTTTGCTGGCATACAGGTCCTTGTAGTAATTTCTGATGATTCTTTTTATTTCTATGGTGTCTGTTGTTACATTTCTTTTCATCTCTGGTTTTATTGATTTGGGTCTTTTCTCTTCTTTTTTTAGTTAGTTGGGCCGATGGGGTGTCAATTTTGTTTTTTGGTTTTTTTTTCCAAAAAACAGCTTCTCGCTTGGCTGATTTTTTGTAGTGTTTTTTTGGATTCAATCCTGTTAATTTCTTCTCTGATTTTAATTATTTCTCTTCTCCTACTAGATTTGGGTTTGGTTTGCTGCAGTTTTTCTAGGTCCTTGAGATGCGCTGAAAGCTCATCTATTTGGTACCTTTCCAATTTCTTTATATAGGCACCTATTGCTATAAATTTGCTTCTCAATACTGCTTTTGCTGTATCCCATAAGTTTTGATATGTTGTGTTGTTTTCTTCATTTACTTCCAGAAAGTTTTTGATTTCTCTTTTGATTTCTTGTATGACCCAGTGTTCATTCAGGAGCATGTTGTTCAGTCTCCATGTGTTTGCATACTTTCTGGGGTTTCCTGAGTTGCTAATTTCCAGCTTCATTCCGCTGTGGTCTGAGAAGCTGCATGGTATGATTCTAATTCTTTTAAATTTGCTGAGACTTGCTTTATGGCCTAGTATGTGATCAATCCTAGAGAAGGTTTCATGCACTGCTGAGAAGAATGTGAAGTCTGTAGATGTAGGATTGAAAGTTCTGTAGATATCTGTTAGATCCATTTGGGCAATAGTGTCAATTAAATCTGCTGTTTCCTTGTTGATCTTCTGTCCGGATGATCTGTCTATTTCTGAGAGTGGAGTATTGATGTCCCCCAGTACTATTGTATTGGAATCTAAATCTCCCTTTAAGTCCCTTAACATATCTTTTAAATAGACCGGTGCCCTGTAATTAGGTGCATATACATTTATAATAGTTACATCTTCTTGTTGAATTGATCCCTTTATCATTATATAGTGTCCCTCTTTGTCTCTCTTAACAGTTTTTGTATTAAAGTTTATTTTGTCTGATATTAATATGGCTACACCTGCCTTTTTTTGGTTTCTGTTGGCATGGAATATCTTTTTCCAACCTTTCACTTTCAGTCTGCATGCCTCTTTGTTAGAGAGATGTGTTTCTTGTAGGCAACAAATAGTTGGGTTGTGTTCTTTGAGCCAGTCAGCCAAACGGTGTCTTTTAAGTGAAGAATTCAGACCATTAATGTTCAATGTGACTATTGATACGTAGTGACTTTTCCCTGCCATTTTCCCGGAGATATTTTCTAGTATATGCTTTGAGCTTCCCATGCTCTTTTACTGGTAGGTGTTCTTCCTTTCCCTTCTTTCATATTGATGGCCGTGTTTCTGTGTTTCTGAGTGTAGCACATCTTTAAGTATCTTTTGCAGGGCCAGACGAGTGGCCACAAAGTCTTTCAATTTCTGTTTGCTATGAAAGGTCTTTATTTCACCTTCATTCACAAATGAGAGCTTGGCAGGATATAATATTCTGGGCTGGCAATTTTTCTCTCTTAGCACCTGTGCTATGTCTCGCCATTCCCTCCTAGCCTGTAGTGTTTCTGATGAGAAGTCTGCTGTGAGTCTGATTGGAGATCCTCTGAGAGTAATCTGACGTTTCTCTCTTGCACATTTTAGGATCTTTTCTTTATGTTTCACTGTGGTAAGTTTAATTACCACGTGTCGTGGTGAGGATCTCTTTTGGTCATGTTTATTGGGGGTTCTGTGAGCTTCCTGTACTAGAATGTCTCTGTCCTTCTCCAAACCTGGAAAGTTCTCTGCTAGTATCTCACTAAAAAGGCCTTCTAATCCTTTCTCTCTCTCCATGCCTTCAGGAACTCCTAGAACTGGAATGTTGGTTTTTTTAATAGTATCCTGTAGATTCCCAACAATATTTTTTAGATTTCTAATTTCCTCTTCTTTTCTTTGGTTTGACTGTATGTTTTCCTGTGCTCTATCTTCTAAGTCCGATATTCTCTCTTCTGCTTCACCCATTCTGTTTTTAAGCCTTTCTAATGTGTTTGTCATTTGATCTATTGAGCTCTTCATTTCATTTTGATTTCTCTTCACTGTCACACTTTCCTGTTCTACTAGTTTCTGAGTTTCATTTTGATTCTTCCTTAAAATTTCATTTTCACGAGAGAGATTTTCAATCTTGTCCAATAAGGATTTCTGTAGTTCAAGGATTTGCTTTTGAAAACTTCTAAATGTTCTTATCATAAATTTTTTGAAATCCGTATCTTGCATTTCTTCTATCTCATCATCTTCATAATCTTGGTTTGGGGTGTTTTGTTTATTTGGAGGCATCATAGTGTCATCATTGATCTTGTTCCCTTGATTTCTGTGTTTGTTACTTGGCATAGTTAATTCTTCTTTCTTCACTGTGCGTTTTTTTTAATTTTTTTTTATTTTATTTTATACTGTGTCCGTGTTAAGTGGACTGCCTGCTGTTGGAGGAGCCTTGGAGGCTTGAGATGGGTGCGGCCTGAGAGCTCTGCTTGGTTCTTCCTGGTTAAGGGTGTCCAAAGGTGACACCCTCAGGTTATGCGTGGTAAATCTCTCTCTTTTTATTTATTTATTTATTTATTTATTTATTTTATTTCTTCGGGGGTAAGTAACACCGCATGGCACGGCTGTGCAGAATTGGTGGTATTTAGCTTCCAGTCTCTGGCTTCTACCCAAAGAGTCTGTTTAGGCTCCTCTGGACTCCCACTGGGTTGCCTAGGCTACTGAATTGTAGTGACTCAGTTCCTTAGCTCTCCCCTGTTGATATCTAAATCCAATGAGGGGGCCTGCTCTTTGTCTCTTGTGAATTCTTCAAGCCTTGCAGCCTTGCAACCTTTGCAAGGTTAGGGGGAAGAGAAACCCCCAAGCTTTTTTTTTTTTTCCTTCTTTCCAGTAGTGAGTTTGCTGCACTTTCCAGCCCCCCTCTAGATTCTGACCCCCATTTCCCCGCCAGTGTTTCGGGTTATTGAGCTCACCTCCCCTTCCAGCGCCGATGTGTGGACTCAGAGCCCTGGACGTCGCAACTCTCCCCGCTGTTGTCTGTGTGACATGCACTCCCCTTCCCGCACTGGCACGCAGACCCTGCGGCTTCCGCGGCACCCGCGGCACCCGTGGCTCCCACGGCTCAGTCCCGTGGCTCTGCTTCCGCGCAGTGGGCGACCTTGTTCTCCCAGTAGGTCCTCCGATTCACAGCCACTCGATCCAGAAGAGTTTCTTCTGCAATATTTTCCTGGTTCTTTTTTCTGAGGCTACCGTAACTCCCCTTTTATTAAACTAAGTTTTCCTGGACTATCAGTGCGTGCCCTCACTATTCCGCCATCTTGGCTCCGCCAAGTTATAAGATCTTTAAGTCCTGTTTTAGCTCCACCATCCTAGGATTCTACCATAGCTCTGGCTTCTTATTGAACCTGGTCTGCCATGCTTCCTGTGAAGTGCACCCCGACAAATCCTTCCTGAACTCCTCAATTTCTTTATCCAATCTACTGTTGATGGGCATTTGGGTTGGTTCCAGGTCTTAGCTATTGTGAATTGAGCCACAATAAACATTAATGTGCAGACAGCTTGTTTGTTTGCCGAAACCTAGCTCTAACCCTCATCCTCAACATTAAACCAGCTCTGACCCTAACCCCAGAACTATTCATAAATCTAGTCCTACTGATAAGCCTAACCCTAAATCAAAGTAAATTCTAGCAATAGTCTTAGAGTTAACCCTAACCCAAAGCACAGCACTTCTCCTAGATCTAAACATAAATCTAAATCTCATCCAAACCTGGCCCAGGCTATAACAATAAACCTAACCATAATGCTAAAACTGATCTATAAACTTAGCACCAATATTCACCCTAAACCTAATCCAAATATTAATCCTGACTTTAACATCTGTCCTAACCACAGATCCAAACCTAATTTTAAATCTAAGCCTGCTCTATCCTATCGTTAACTATAACCATATCCCTTACTCTTACTCTAAAATTATCCCTTAACCTCATCCTAATCCTAGCTTTCACTCTAGCATTAACCCTAATCTTTACACTAACCCTTGGACTAACTCTTTTTTTCAATGATTTATTTATTTATTTGAAAGGCAGACTTACAGAGAGGCAGAGGCAGTGAGACAGAGAGAGGTCTTCATCAGCTGGTTCACTCCCCAGATGGCCACAATGGCCAGAGCTGTGCTGATCCAAAGCCAGGAGCCATGCGATGCAGGGGCCCAAGGACTTGGGCCATCTTCTGCTTTTACCAGGCCACAGCAGAGAGCTATATTGGAAGTAGAGCAGCTGGGACTAGAACTGGTGTCCATTTGGGATGAGAGTACTGCAGGTGGCAGCTTTACTTGCTACAACACAGCACTTTCTCTATTTGTTCATGATTGCTTTAGGTACATAGGCTATAATGAACAATAAGTATATCAACATGAAAAAGCAATTGAACTAAATTTTTCCATAAAGTGCTGATTTTCTTGATGGTCTCTCAAGGTCTGGAGTTTATACCCAGTTTAGTACAAGATTATAGTCTGAGGTTTCATGAAACTGGAGGCTAGTTTTGTCTTAATAGTAGATGCATTTAATAAGCAATGTGTTACCTATGCTTCAAATATCATAAACATAAATTGTATTAGAAACAGCTATTGTATCTGAAGTTATTTCAAGAAATAAAATTAATTCCTCACTTATACTTTAGTTACTACATTTATTTTTTTTCTGTATTTCCATAGATTGCTTTAGTTACACAGGCCCTCATATGCAATAAGATTATACACTTGACAGTAGAGAAGAATGGAATGTTTTTGGGAAGGAGTGTTTTTCCCAGAATTTTTTTCAAGTAATGGGATTTATGCTAGTGTACTAGAAGGTTTCATTAATTTTCCTTGTCAACTCAAGAAAAAGCTCAATAATGAATGTCCTTAGAAAGCATTGTGCTGCCCAGTAAAGAAATGAACTATAAATGTGTTGTACCAGAAAGATATGTTTGTTAAGTTTAAAACTACTATAAAGAATGCAGTTGAAACATGCATTATTCCAGGCTTACAACATTGACTTTCCAGGAAAAGTTAAGTGAATTCCCTGCTTTAACTACTTAGGCATCAATAGCAGTACATTTCCAATGTTCCAAACGCAGAGTAGTTGACTCATACTTGAAAGAGAAGTGGTGCAGGTGCCCTGTGGTGCAGCTGCCCTGTGGTGCAGCTGGTTAGGGCACTGGCCTGCGGTGCTGGCATCCCATATGGGCTCTGGTTCTAGTCCTGACTGCTCCTCTTCCAATCCAGCTCTCTGCTGTGCCTGGGAAAGGAGTGGAAGATGGCTGAAGTCCTTGGGCCCCTGTACCCACGTGGGAGACCCGGAGGTGGCTCCTGGCTCCTGGCTTCGAATCAGTGCAGCTCCAGCTATTGCAGCCATCTGGGAGTGAACCAGTGGATGGAAGACTTCTCTCTCTGTCTCTGACTCTTTTTGTAACTCTGTCTTTCAAAGGAATAAAATAAATATTTTTTTAAAAAAAAAGAGTAGTGGAGGCGGGCGCCGCGGCTCACTAGGCTAATCCTCCGCCTAGCGGCGCCGGCACACTGGGTTCTAGTCCCGGTTGGGGCGCCGGATTCTGTCCCGGTTGCCCCTCTTCCAGGCCAGCTCTCTGCTGTGGCCAGGGAGTGCAGTGGAGGATGGCCCAAGTGCTTGGGCCCTGCACCCCATGGGAGACCAGGATAAGCACCTGGCTCCTGGCTCCTGCCATCGGATCAGCATGGTGCGCCAGCCGCAGCGCGCCGGCCACGGCGGCCATTGGAGGGTGAACCAACGGCAAAGGAAGACCTTTCTCTCTGTCTCTCTCTCTCACTGTCCACTCTGCCTGTCAAAAAATTTAAAAAAAAAAAGAGTAGTGGTGCCTTAAGTTACCAGTTAGTGTCTCAGTTGGAACCACTAGCAACATTGAGTTTTCTTTGTGAGTTCTTTGGTCTCTCTCTTTCTCTCTCTCTCTCTCTCTCTATATATATATATATGTGTGTGTGTGTGTGTGTGTGTGTGTGTGTATGGAACAATTGTACAAATGTATGGAATAATACAATGGAATAATTGTACAAATGTCACAATGCAATTGATGTGAGTGTTTCTGCCTGAACTCCTCTCAAGAAGTGGAGTTTATTCCCTGTTTATATGATTTTGTATGAGCTTACCAGGTTAGGTTTCAATGCCAATTTAAGGGAAAGCTAGCCTTAACTCTAAGAACACTTAATAAGCATTATGCTTTCAAATATGAAGACACACATACATGAGGAATACTTGAAAGATGTGTTGTGAATGAAATTGGCACAGATCATGAATTTGCAATACGTGTCAGGATACATTTACAAAATAATTTTTCCTGAGAAAGATTAACTGATTTCTCTATTTCACTACACAGTGATTAATAAATACTACATTTTCCATTTTTCATACACTGGATAAATCATGCTTGAAAGTTCTTTTCTGCCTGAAATTATAATAGGAATAGGATTAGTGTCTCAATTTGATCACAGTAGCCACATTCATTATTCTCTGATATTCATTAATTATGAATGTAATCCATTTTTAAAGATTTATCAATTCATTTGAAAGCCAAAGTTACATAGAGGGAGAAGGAGAGACAGAAAGAGAGAGGTTTTCCATCCTCTGGTCCACTCCCCAGTTGGCCACAAAAGCTGGAGCTGTGCCAATACAAAGCCAGGAGCCAGGAGATTCCTTGAACTGATGTCCATATGGGATGCCAGCACCACAGGCGGCATCTTTACCTGCCACATCATAGTGCCAGCTCCTATGAATATAAACCTTAATATGCAAGATAAACACAATCAAAGAATGCAAAGGAAGTGGATGTTACTGGAAAACAATGTTTTGCCTGAAGTTACCTAAGGGAATGAAGTTACTCCCCAGTATAATACAAGCTGACACCATTAGATTATACCATTAGTTTCTCTAACCAAGGTAAGAGAATGCTTGTATTAACACTGGGCATTTAGCATTGGACTTTCCAATATGAAAACTCACTGTACATGTATAATACATTCAAGATACATTTGCCTCATCTTGGCACTGGAGAGCAGTTGCAATACACACTAGAGAAATTTGCCTTTGTTGGGTAAGATAAGTTGAAATCTCTGCTTTATTTGCATAGGCCTTGATATGCAACACATTTTTAATGATTGAAACATAAAGTAGATGTATTGTACATGAAATAGCCATTGTCCCTGTGGTCATAATTAGGAATAGAAATGGTTTCTCAAATAGAACATAGCGGCTACATTGTGTATTCTCTGTTCTTTGTGTACTCTACTTACAAAGGCCTTTATAAGCAATATTCTCACTAATGTAAAAATGTATGCAAAATGAATGTTACTGAAAATAGCTATAGTTCTTGAATTCATCTGAAAAAAGGGGTTTGTGCATATTTCATTACATATTTACCTAATATTTCCAGGAAATCATAAATAAATTCCTGAATCAGCTCTAGTTTCCTTAGTAAGCACTGCATTTTCACTTATGAGAATATCATGTACGTGAGCACTACCTGAAAGAACTCTTATGTTTGAACATGAGTAACATAAATGGATTTGGGATACACATTAGTACAGGATTACAATGATGATCTTCCTGGGAATAATATTCCTCTAACAATACATGTTGTAATCAGTAATCCATTTTTAATTCTTCAAATATAGAATAGAAGAATTACACTTAAAGGAGCAGTTTTGTCTGAAGGTACCAACAGGACAAGATTCCGTGTCTAAGCTAGAATTCACTATATCTATATCTATATTTATATCTATCTATCTTCTGTCTACTTTTATTTAGGATATACAAATTTCATGTTTTTCATTTATACAGATGTTAAATGTAATATGTGCCACCCTACCTTCCTTCCTGCCATGCTCCCACCCTCTTCTTCATCCCTTTCCTATTCCTACTCCCAAATTTATAAAAATCTACTTTCAATTTACTTTATTCTCCTAAGATTAGTCCTGTACTAAGTAAAGAGTTCAACAAAGTATGAAGAAAAAAACACTGTTCCTCAACAGTAGAGACAAACCCTGTAAACAATCCTTGAATCTCAAAATGTGCAATGCATTACATTTTAGGCACTCTGTTAGTTACCACAGATCAGGGAAAACATGATATCTGTCTTTTGGAGACTGGCTTATGTCACTAAGTACAATTGTTTCCAATTGCATCCATTTTTTTGCAACATCAGACAGGATTCCATTGGGTTTATGTCTGAGTAGTATTCCATAGTCTATATATAATATAATTTCTTTATCCAGTCATCGACCAATGGATATCTGGGTTGATTCCATATCGTAGCTATTGAAAATTGAGCTGCAGTGAACATGGGGGTACAGATAACTCTTTCATATCCTGATTTTATTTTGTTTGGATAATTCCCAGGAGTGGAATTGCTGGGTCATATGGTAGATCTAGTTTCAGATTTCTGAGGTATCTGTCTGATTTTTGTCTTCTAAATGGCTGCACTATTTTACATTCCACCAATAGGGGATTATTGTACCTTTTTCCCCACATCCTCCTCAGCATTTGTTGTTTGTTAATTTCTGTATAAGAGCCTTTCTTATTGGTATGAAGTGAAACCTCTTGGTGGTTTTGATTTTCATTTCCTTGATTGATAGTGATCTTGAGCATTTTTTTCATGTGTCTGCCAGCCATTTGAATTTCCTCTCTTGAAAAAGGCCTATTCAAGTCCTTTGCCCATTTCTTAACTGGATTGTTTATTTTGTTGTTGTTGAGTTTCGTGAGTTCTTTTTAGATTCTGGATATTAATCCTTTATCAGTTTCATAGTTTATAATTATTTTCTCTCATTCCATCAGCTGCCTCTTCGCATTGCTCAGTGTTTCTTCTGTTGTTCAGAAGCTTCGAAACTTGATGTAATCCCATTTGTCAAATTTGGTTTTGATTGCCTCTGCTTCTTGGGTCTTTACCAAGAAATCTTTGCCTATGCCAATGTCTTGCAGAGATTCTGCCATAACTTTATGGTGTTGGTTTGTAGATTTAGTTCTTCGATCCATGTTGAGTGCATTTTTGTCTAAGGTGTAAAGTAGGAATCTTGTTTCATACTTGTGCACGTGGAGATCCTGTTTCCCTGGCACTGCCTGCTGAAGAGACTGTGCTTTCTCTAGGGACTGATTTTAATTCCTGTGTCAAAGATTAGTTGGATGTGCATAGTTGAATTTAGTTTCTG
Organism: Oryctolagus cuniculus; assembly: GCF_964237555.1. Classification (NCBI taxonomy): domain Eukaryota; kingdom Metazoa; phylum Chordata; class Mammalia; order Lagomorpha; family Leporidae; genus Oryctolagus; species Oryctolagus cuniculus. The sequence continues at coordinate 50,282,209 of NC_091442.1, read as the reverse complement.
TTCTATTCTGTTGTCCTACATGTCTATTTTTTTCAAGTACCAGGCTATTTTGATTACACCTGCCTTGTAGTATATCTTAAAATCTGGTATTGTGATGCCTCTGATTTTGATTTAGTTATTTGGGGTCTAGGGTTTCCATATTAATTTCAGCTTTTTTTCTATATCTTTGAAAAATGTCATCGGTATTTTGATTGAGAGCACACTGAATCTGTAATTTCATCTTGGTAGTACAGACATTTTGATGATATTAATTCTTCCAATTCATACACATGCAAGTTTTTTTTCCCATTTTTATGACTAATTCTATATTTATCTTTAGTGTTTTATAATTTTCATCATATAAATCTTTGAATTCCTTGTTAAATTTATTTCAAAGTATTTAATGTTTTGTAGGTATTGTGGATATAATGGATATTAGAAGTTCATTCCCAGCCAAGGCATTGTCTGTGTATACAAAGGCTATTACTTTGTGTGTGCTAATGTTATATCCTAGCTCTTTACCAAACTCTTTTATGAAGTCCAATAGTTTCCTAGTGGAGTCTTTTGATTCCCCTCAGGTAGAATCATGTCATTTGAAAATAGGGATAGTTTGACTTCCTCCATCCCAATTTGTACCCTTTGGTTTCTTTTTCTGGAGTAACAACTCTGGCTAAAACTTCCATAACTACAATGAATAGCAATGGTGAGAGCAGCCATCCTTGTCTGGTTCTGGATCTTAGTGAGAATGCCTACAACTTTCCATTCAATAAGATGCTATCTGTGGGTTTGTCATAAAATGCCTTGATTATGATGAGGAATGTTCATTCTACACCCAATTTGCTTAAGGTTTCATCACGAAAGGAGTTGTTTTATCAAATGCTTTCTCTGCGTCTTTTGAAGTAATCACATGGTTTTTTGTTCTTCAGTTTGTAATCTGATGCATCACATTTATTGATTTGCAAATGTTAACCATCACTGCATACCAAGCTTAACTCCCACATTCTCAAGGTGAATGGTATTTCTGACCTGTTGTCGGACTTAGTTAAGCAGTATTTTTGATTTCATGCTCATCAAGGATACTGACCTATAGTTCTCTTTCTCTATTGTATCTTTTCCTGGTTTAGGAATTAGGGTGACACTGGCTTCACAGAAAAAGTTTGGGATGAGTCTGTCCTTTTCAACTATTTTGAATAACTTGAGGAGAATTGGAATTAGTTCTTCTTTAAATGTTTGGTAGAAGTCAGCAAGGAAACCATCTGGTCCTGGACTTTTCTTGGTTGGGAGGGTCTTTATGACTTCTCAATCATCAAACTTCTCAATTTGATGCAATCCCAATTGTTAATTTTGGCTTTGACTGCCTGTGCTTCTGGGGTCTTTTCCAAGAAGTCTTTGCTTGTGCCTATATCTTGCAGGGTTTCTCCAATGTTCTCTAATAATTTGATGGTATCGGGTCATAAATTTAGTTCTTTAATCCATGTTGAGTGGATTTTTGTGTAAGGTGAAAGGTAGGGGTCTTGTTTCATGCTTTTGCATGTGGAAATCCAGTTTCCCAGCACCATTTATTGAATAAACTGTCCTTACTCCAGGAATTGGTTTTAGATCCTTGCTCAAATATAAGTTGGCTGTAGATGTTTGGATTAATTTCTGGTGTTTCTATTCTGTTCCATTTGTCTATCCCAATATATAAAATAAACACACAAAAATCAATAACATTTACAGACACAGACAATGCAAGGGCTGAGAAAGAGCTTTTTTTTAATTTTTTGACAGGCAGAGTGGATAGTGAGAGAGAGAGAGAGAGAGAGAGAGAGAGAGAGAAAGGTTTTCCTTTTACTGTTGGTTCATCCTCCAATGGCCGCCACAACTGGCACGATGCGGCCGGCGCATCGCGCTGATCCGAAGCCAGGAGCCAGGTGCTTCTCCTGGTCTCCCATGCAGGTGCAGGGCTCCCGGGCCACAGCAAAGAGCTGAGCTGGAAGAGGGGCAACCGGGACAGAATCCGGCATGCTGACCAGGACTAGAACCCGGTGTGCCAGTGCCGCAGGTGGAGGATTAGCCTATTGAGCCACGACGCCGGCCAAGAAAGAACTTTTAATATGAGTCCCATTCACAGTAACTACAAAAATTCAAATACATCGGTATAAATGTAACCAAGGATAAGAAAAATATCTACAATGAAAATTGGAAAAGAAATAGCAGATGAAACAAAAATGGAAATATGCTGTGTATCTCACTTCCCATGTTGGATCACTCTCCCCTTTATTTATTCTACCGGTTAGTATTAGCAGGTACTAGACTTGTTTATGTGCTCCCTTTGACTCTTAGTCCTTTCATTATGATCAATTGTGAACTGAAATTGATCACTTGGACTAGTGAGGTGGCATTGGTACATGCCACCTTGATGGGATTAAATTGGAGCCCCCTGGTATGTTTCTAACTCTACCATTTGGGGCAAGTCAGCTTGAGCATGTCCCAAATTGTACATCTCTTCCCTCTCTTATTCCCACTCTTATGTTTAACAGGGATCACATTTCAGTTAAATTTCAACACTTAAGAATAACTGTGTATTAATTACAGAATCAGACCTAAAGGCATTCCGATCTGGCTGAAAAGCCCATGAGAGTATTTCAGGCATGGAAAGCCAAGACACTCTGGCAAAAAAAAAAAAAAAAAACCACAAACCTAAATGAAAGATCTCTGTGAGTGAGATCCCAGTGGAAAGAACAGGTCTTCAAAGAAGGAGGTACCTTTCTCTGAAGGGAGGAGAGAACCTCCACTTTGACTATGACCTTGTCTAAACAAGATAAGAATCGGAGAACTCAGAGGGCTTCCATAGCCTTGGAAACTCATGACTGGTGCATAGGGAGATTACTGATGCCATAAACAGGAGTGTCAATTTGTAAAGTCAACAACAGGAGTCACTGTGCACTTCTCATGTAGGATCTCTGTCCTTAATGTGCTGTACATTGAGGCTTAATGCTATAACGAGTACTCAAACAGTATATTTCGCTTTGTGTTTCTATGGGGGTGCAAACTGTTGAAATCTTTACTTAATGTATACTAAACTGATCCTCTGTAAAAAAAAAAAAAAGAAGAAATTAGCAATTCCCAATTTGACTCTCACTGGGATTAAACATGACAATAGGTCTGATCTGATTTCATCATCATTTAAAAAATCATCTATTATTTTTCACTTTAAGTTTCTGTGTGGGAGCGAACTGTTGAAATCTTTACTTAATGTATGCTAAATTGATCTTCTGTATATGAAGAGAATCGAAAATGAATCCTCATGTGAATGGAAGGGGAGAGGGAATGGGAAAGGGGAGGGTTGCGGGTGGGAGGGACGTTATGGGGGGGAAGCCATTGTAATCCATAAGTAGTACTTTGGGGATTTATATTCATTAAATAAAAGTTATAAAAAATGGAAATATGCTCCATGTTCATGGATTGTGATAATTAATATCATAAAAGTGCCATACTATCCAAAGCAATTCACAGATTCAGTATGATCTCAATCAAAATACCAATGACATTCTTCTCTGATTTATAAAAAAAAAAATCCTAAAATTCATATGGAAACAGGAGACCCCAAATAGCTAAAGCAATCTTATATAGCGAAAACAGACCCAGAGACATCACAATATCATATTTCAAGTTGTACTTTAGGACAGTTATAATCAAAACAGCCTGGTACTGGCACAAAAATAAACATTAAGATTAATAGAACAGAACATAGACTCCAGAAATCAATCCATGCATCTATATCCAATCTTTGATAAAGTAGTTAAAATCAACCCTGGAGAAAATATAGAATATATTCTCTTCAACAAATGATGCTCGGGAAATTGAATCTCCACATGAAGAAGTATGATACAAGACTCATGCCATATACCTTATACAAAAGTTAATGAAAACTTATCAAGGATCTAAATCAATGACCCAATACCTTCAAATTACTAAAGGAAAGTATTGAAAAAACTTTGCAAGACATTGGCGCAGACAAAGAATTTTTGAAAAAGACCCTAGAAGCTCAGGCAATAAAAGCAAAAAGAGGGAAAATGAGATTACATAATTCTAAGAATCTTCTGAACTATAAATATAACATTCAAGAAAGTCAAGAGATGGCCCACAGAATGGGAGAGCGCATTTGCAATCTATGCAACTGATAAAGGATTAATATCCATGATACATTAAGAGCTCACGTAGTTCAACAACAACAAAAAAAAACACACAACCCAGTTAATAATTGGACAGAGGACATGAACATGCATTTTTAAAGGATGAAATTCAAATGGCCAACAGATATATGATGAATGGATAAAGAAAATATGTGTATATTTGTAAATATATGTATATTATATATGGATATAAATATGTGTACATTATTTATATTTATAAACTCTAAGAAAATACTACTCAGCCATAAAAACAATGCAATTCTGTCTTTTGCAACAAAATAGATAGATGCATCTGAAAACCATTACACTTAGGGAAACTAGCAGTCCTAAAAGAAAAATATCTTTTCTCTGATCTTTGCAATTAATGTAGAATACAAAAAAATTGTGCTGGATGAGATGGACATTTTGTTATATGATTGTCATTTATAGTTCTTGTTCATGCTGTTGTGGAACTGTGGCCTTCTTACATTTTATTGTTGAATATTATTTCTAGTTGTGAATTAAGCCTGTGAATATAGAATGATTAAAATTAGGTCTTTGCAAAAGCTGATGAAAGAATACAGGGGAAGAAGGGAGGGATTGAGTGGAAAACAGAAGGGAGAGAAGTGTGGTTTTCTACTTGAACTTTACCTATGGTAAATACATTAAATCTGTTTTCTTTATTTCAAGATAAAACACCATTCAATTGTCACAAACCTTCAATTTTGGTGTAATAAACCAATAATTATCTGCTCATAATCACCTGTGATATCATCAGACACCATTGATGGCATAATACATTATGATATCAATTGTGCTGTTGTAAAAATCTACTATGATGTCATAAACCAAAACTTATATGTCATAAGCCTACCCCTTTGTTGTGTTATGAAAACAGTTGTGTTTTCCTAATCATTTTTTAAATCAACAATCTATTAGAGTGTCATTTACCAACTTTTGTGTTGTAATGATCAATAGCAATGTTATAAACCACAATTTTGGTGCCATCAATTGTGATGTTATAAAACCGTTGTGATTTTATAACAAATTTTCATGTCATAAACATATATTTAGATGTAATAAATAAACATTGTGATGTCATGAACTATCTCTGTGGTTTTATAATCAGTTATGATGCCATAAACTTTTGTTGTGGTGTCATGTTCAACTGTGATGTCATAGACCAGATTGCAAGGACATAATAAATTGTTATGATAAAAAACCATTGTGACGTCATTAACCACTATGGTGATCTCATAAGACAACCATTAAGAACACATAACAAACATTTTATTATCAAAATTAGTTGATAGGTCATAAATACACATACTGTTATATAAAGCAAACATAGCCTTGACATTATCAATTGTGATGATAGTAACTACCATTGTGATACCAATATTTTACCACTGTGATGTCAGAAACTGACTGCTTTTATCATAATCAATTATGATGTCCTAAACAACCATTGTGTCATTATTGTGTCAATTGTAACATCCTAAAACTATTATGATATCATTGACCACAAGTGTGGTCATAAAGCCAGTTGTGTTATCACAATCAACTATGATGTCCAAAATATCCATTGTGATGTCATATTGAATGATTCCTTAAAAGCAATTGTGATATAATATTCAATATGAGTGATAAAAATCCATCGTGATGTCTAAGTTATCATTGTTATGTTCTAAATCAGTTGGGATGACATAAAACACCATTATAATGACATAAAACACCATTATATATGGTCTGATCTTCATGTCATAATCTTCCATCATTATGTTATGAAAATAATTATGATGACAAAAGTGTGATACCCAAATAACAAATGTGATGTTTTAAATCTACCATTTAGCTGGCAAAATCAATTGTGAAATGATAAAGCCCATTGTAATATTTATAAAGCCAGCATTCTGATGTCAGGATCTAATGTGATCTTTAATCTGGCTGGCATAGTGATGTCATAATAAATGATTGTGATGCTGAAAACAAATATTGTTGTGCCATAAATCTACTGTTGTCATTTCATAAGCCAACCATCATGTTCTCACAACTTGTGATGCATAAACAATGGTTGAGATATCATAAACCTACCATGTCAAAATAAACTTTTGTGATAACATGAAAAATCCATGGTGAGTTATAAACAATTCTGATGTCATATACAACCCTGTTTCTCATAATAAATACTGATGTAATAAGACATGGTTTTGAAGTCACCAACCTACACTCTGTATGATAATAAATTCTTATATAGGAAACCATATTTTTGATGTCATAAACTGATATAGTGATGTCATAATCAATTGTGATGTCATAATCAGTTGTGATTTCCTAAAAGCCATTTTGATGTCATAACCACTTGTGATACCAATAAGCTCCTCACCAGACTATTTAAAAGATATATTACAGGACTTAAAGGGAGACTTAAACTCCAATACAATAGTATTGGGGGACTTCAACACTCCACTCTCAGAAATAGATCAACAAGACAGAAGATCAAAAAGGAGACAGTAGATTTAAATGACACTATAGCCCAAATGGATCTAACAGATATCTACAGAACTTTTCATCCTACATCTAAAGACTTTTTCTGAAAAAATAAATTGACACAACATTGGCCCAACTAACCAAAAAAAGGAGAGAGAAACCCCAAATCAATAAAATCAGAGATGAAAAAGGGAATGTAAGAACAGACACCACTGAAATAAAAAGTCATCAGAAATTGCTACAAAGAGTTGTTTCCAACAAACTGGGAAATCTAGCAGAACCTTCCTAAAATGAAGCATGAAGACACAGAAAACCTAAACAGACCTATAACCAAGACAGAAATTGAATCAGAAATAATGGCCCTCCTAATAAAGAAAAGCCCAGGACTGGATGGAATCACTGCTGAATTTTACCAGACATATAAAGAATAACTAATTCCAATTCTTCTCAAACTATTCAGAACAATTGAAAGAGAGGGAATCCTCCCAAATTTCTTCTACAAAGCCAGTATCACCTTAATTCCTAAACCTGAAAAAGATGCAGCAGAGAAAGAGTATTACAGACCAATTTCCCTGATTAACATAGATGCAAAAATCCTCAATAAAATCATGACCAATAGAATCCAACAACGCATCAGAAAGATCATCCACCCAGACCAAGTGGGATTTATCTCTGGTTTGCAGGGATGGTTCAATGTGCGCAAAACAATTAATGTGATACACCACATTAACAAACTGCAGAAGAAAAACCATATGATTATCTCAATAGACCCCAAGAAAGCATTTGATAAAATACAACACCCTTTCATGATGAAAACTCTAAGCAAATTGGGTATAGAAGGAACATTCCTCAACACAATCAAAGCAATTTATGACAAACCCACGGCCACCATCATATTGAATGGGGAAAACTTGTAAGCATTCCCACTGAGATCTGGTACCAGACAGAGATGCCCACTCTCACCATTGCTATTCAATATAGTACTGGAAGTTTTAGCCAGAGGTACTAGGCAAAAAAAAAAATGCCTTAAATAGCACTCTGGCTTCAGAATCAGCACTTAAGTCTTTCGGATCTGGCTAAAAAGTCCATGAGAGATTCTCAGGCATGGAAAGCCACGGCACTGTTGCAAAAAATGATCTAAAGGAAAGATCTCAGTGAGTGAGATGCCAATGGAAAGAAGGGACCATCAGAGGAGGTATCTTTCTCTGAGGGGTGGAGAGAACTTCCACTTTGATTATGGCCTTGTCTAAATAAGGTTGGAGTTTGTGAACTCAAGAGGCTTGAGTTGGTAGCTCATGACAAGATCCTAAGGTGATTACCGATGTCATCAATAAGAGTGTCAACTGTTAAATCAACAACAGGAGTCACTGTGTACTTGCTCCCCATGTAGGACATCTGTTCTGAATGTGTTGTACTATGAGAATGGCAAAATAATCTTCAAACAGTACTTTATACTTTGTGTGTCCGTGTGGGTGCAAACGGTTGAAATCTTTACTCAGTATAGAGTTGATTTTCTGTATATTAAGGTAGATAAAAATGAGTCTTAATGAAGAATGGGATGGGAGAGGGTATAGGAGATGGGATGGTTTGTGGGTGGGAGGGTGATTATGGAGGGAAGAACTGCTATAATAAAAGTTGTACTTTCGGAATTTATATTTATTAAATAAATGTTTTTATGAAAATTTTTTAAAAATAAGAATAAGCCCTTTTTATATCACAAACAGAAATTTTAAGGTCATAAACCTGAAATTGTGATGTCCAAATCAATTATGAAGCCATAAAAAACATTGTGATGACATGATGTAAACACTGTTGGGATAAAATTGTGCTGACATATAATTTATTGTGATCTCACAAATCTACCATCAGTATGTCATAATCATTTGGAATGTCATAAATAACTATTGTGGTGCCATGATTAATTGTGATGTCATAAAATTTTGGATGTCATAAGTAGACCATTGCAATGTCATAAACCAAACTGTTTTCATAATCAATTGTAGTATCATAAACCACCATTATGATATTATAAGCAATTGTGAAACTTTAAAAATATCATTTCAAATCTTTTGTCATGTCATTAGTCAGCATTTTTATGTTATAATTAACTGATGTCACAAAAGTTTATAATATCAAAATCTATTGTGTTGCCATAAACTAACATTGTGGTGTCGTAATCATTTCAAAAACATCCATTCTTATGTCATAATCAATGTGATGTTATGAAATGTCACATAATAAGCCAATGTTGTTATATCATATATCCACCTTGTACTGTCATAATCAATTTTGATGCCACTAACAAATTGTGATATTATAAATCACTATTGTTATAACAAAACTTAATTTTTAGCTCTAAAATCCATTCTGATGCCATAAACAATTGGTTTGTGACATGTCACCTTGTGACAACAAAAACCTGCCTCTGAAATGTCATAACCAATTCTGAGGTTATTGGCCTCTATTCCTGCCTTCATAATCAATCTGTATTACATAAAACACCATTGTGATATCATAATTATATATCATGTCTTGAAACATTTCTATACCATAAAACTACCATTTGATGTCATTAACCAATCATCATTTTGCAATCAATTGGCTTTTCATAACCAATATTGTGATGTCATAAACCACCATTGTGTTATAATAAATCATGATGTCCTAAAATCATTGTGATATTTTCATCTATTGTCATGTAAAATAAAAGTGTTGTCATAAACAACAATTATGTAGTCACAAAAACAATTTCAATGCCACTATCAATTGTGATATAAAAACCAGTGTGATATAATAAAGCTAACACTGTGATGTCAAAATCTATTGTAATTCCATAAAAATGTTTGATGTCATTATCAATTGGGATATGATAAACAACTATTATGATATTGTAAATCTACCATGTGATATTATACTCACTAATGGTGTCATAAGGCATTGTTGTGATGTCATAATTGTGATAACATTCTGATAATCATCCTACAATTGTAGTGTAATGATGTTATAAACCAATATTTTATGCCATAAACCTACATCATAATGTCATGATAAATTACGATGAACACAAAATTCACATGATGTCAAAATCAATTGTGATGTCATAAAAGCATTGTGACATGATAATAAATTGAGAATGCAAAAATCCATGTGATATCCTTCACTATAATTGTGATGACATAATCAATAGGGTGTCAGAAAAATCATTGTGATGTCATAAACAACACTGCGGAGACATAAACCTAAAATCCAATGTACTAAACACCATTGTATTTTCATAATCAATGGATGTTATAAAAACATTGTTATGTCATGCACAAATATGATAATTCAGACTCATAAAAACTATAACAAAAATAAGTTCACTCCTTAAGAGTAAACCATACTAATAAATGCTTAGCAATTAGTCCTTTGGAGGAAATGCACACTATATGTTTATTTAATTATGAGGGTTATTATAAATTTGATTTCTGTACCAATAATTATGAAGTACACAATGCTCTTTATTACAAATTATACCTAACTTACTAAGTTTTTTTAACTTTTATTTAATGAATATAATTTTCCAAAGTACAGCTTGTGGATTACAATGGCTTCCCCCCTCATAACTTCCCTCCCACCCACAACCCTCCCTTTCCCACTCCCTCTCCCCTTCCATTCACATCAAGATTCATTTTCAATTATCTTTGTATACAGAAGATCAGTTTAGCATATATTCAGTAAAGATTTCAACCGTTTACACCCACATAGAAACACAAAGTGAAAAATACTGTTTGAGTACTAGTTATAGCATTAAATCACAATGTACAGCACACTAAGGACAGAGATCCTACATGAGGAGTAAGTGCACAGTGACTCCTGTTGTTGACTTAACAAATTGACACTCTTGTTTATGGCATCAGTAAACACCCAAGGCTCTTGTCATGAGTTGCCAAGGCTATGGAAGCCTTTTGAGTTTGCCGACTCTGATCATATTTAGACAAGGTCGTAGTCAGAGTGGAAGTTCTCTCCTCCCTTCGGAGAAAGGTACCTCCTTCTTTGATGACCTGTTCTTTCCACTGGGATCTCACTCACAGAGATCTTTCATTTAGGGTTTGTTGTTTTTTTTTTTTTTTTTTTGCCAGAGTGTCTTGGCTTTCCATGCCTGAAATACTCTCATAGGCTTTTCAGCTGGATCCGCATGCCTTAAGGGCTGATTCTGAGGCCAGAGTGCTGTTTAGGACATCTGCCATTCTATGAGTCTGCTGTGTATCCCGCTTCCCATGTTGGATTGTTCTCTCCCTTTTTTATTCTATCAGCTAGTATTTGCAGACACTAGTCTTGTTTATGTGCTCCCTTTGGCTCTTAGTCCTATCATTATGATCAATTGTGAACAGAAATTGATCACTTGGACTAGTGAGATGGCATTGGTACATGCCACCTTGTTGGGATTGAATTGGAATCCCCTGGTATCTAACTTACTAAGTTTTACACAAAGCCATTCTGGATTTTTGCAATTGCAACCAATGGTTTTAATCCACACATAATTAAGCAAATGGAATTTAAGATTAGTCATCTGGTCCTTTTTCCAACAAATGTATTCTCATTAAATCTAATTTGTGACCCTGCATTAAACTATTCCTCATCCTTATAACAGTTGTATTCATTGGAATGAACCATATTTAAAATTCAGCACTAAATATGACATACTTTAATTTGAACTGTTGGTTTTATGTTTTTATTTTATTTTAAAAATTTTTCATGAATAAAAATAGAACAGATTTCATGCATTTCATAGATACAACTATAAAAAGAAAGCCATAATTCCCTCCCTCTCTGTATACCTCCCTCAATCTCCCATTTTCCTTCCTTTCATTTCTTTAGTTTTAGCAAATACATTATTTCAGTCCACTCTATAATCACAGGTTTAATGCACCACTAACCATAAAATTCAATAAGTAAAAAGTATAAAGACCATAGTTCCACAGGAGTATAAACAAGGGCTAAAATAGCAATAAAATCAAAAGATGCCTGTTTCATTAATTTTCATTTGTATTCTATATTAGTTGCTACATATCAGAGAAAAGATGATATTTGCATTTTGGGGACTGGCTTATTTTACTAAGCGTAATGTTTCCAGCCGCATACACTTTTTTTGCAAAGACAGGGTTTCAACCTTTTTAGGGCTGAGTAGTATTCCATAGTGTGTGTGTGTGCATGCATTTGCATGTATGTGCGTGTGTTTGTGTGTGTGTATCCCATGCATATTTTCTAGATCCAGTCATCAGTTAATGGACATTGGATTGATAACTAGCTATGGTGAATTGAGCTGCAATAAATATTGGGATATACATAATTGTTTCATATGATGATTTCATTTTGTATGGGTAAATTCTGAAGAGTGGGATGGCTGGGTCGTATTGTGAATCTATTTTCAGATTTCTGAAAAATATCCATAATGTCTTCCATAATGGTTGTACTAGTTTAAATTCCCAACAACCATGGATCAATGTAATTTTTCCCCACATGCTTTCCATTATTTATTATTTATTTGAATTTTGGTTTATCGTCAGTCTAACTGGGGTGAGCAGAAACCACATGGTTGTTTTTCTTTTCATTTCTATGATGGCTAGTGATCTAGAGCATGTTTTCTCTTTTTATCATTTTTTGTGTTTGTTTTATTTTTTATTTATTTATTTTATAAATTAATTTTTAAGCAATACATATTTCATATGTACAAATTTATGAATATAGTTATTCTTGCCACCATACTCGCCCTCGCACCCATGCTCCCAGCCCTCCTCCTCCTCCAACTCCCCTTCCCAGTACCATTCACATTAAGATTCATTTTCATATAACTTTGTACATAGAAGACCAACTCTATGCTAAGTAAAGATTTCACAAATTTTACAGACAAAAAAAAGTGTTTCAGAGCAAGTATCACCGTTAACTTTCATAATACAAGTCATTGAGGACAGAGTTCCTGCATGGAGAGTTGGTACACAGTGACTCCTGTTAATTTAACAATTAACACTCTTATGTATGACATCAGAGACCACCTGAGGCCCTTGATATAAGTTGCCCAGGCTATGGGTGTCATTTAAAACCACAAACTCCATCAGTACTTAGACAAGGCCATGATCAAAGTGGAAGTTCTCTCCTCCCTTTAGAGAAAAGTACATCCTTCTTTGATGGCAACTTCTCTCCGATGAAATCTCATTCACAGAAACCCTTCATATAGAACATTTTTCTCACAGTGTCTTGGCTTTACATATTTGAAATGCTAAATGGGCTTTTCAGCCAGACCAGGAAGACTTAAGGGCTGATTATGAGGTCAAAGTGTTACTTAAAGCAATTGTCATTCTATGAGTCTGCTGTGTGGACTGCTTCCCATGTTGGAAAATTCTTTTTTAATTCTATTATAATTACCCAACACTTCATCTATTTATATGGTCTTTTTAAAACTCAATCCTGGAGCTGCGGGACCGAGCCTCGGAAGCCGAGCCGCGGGACCAAGCTGTGCAAGCCGCAGGCTCTGCGCGCCAGTGCTCGAAGGGGAGTGCGTGCCACACAGACAACAGCGGGGAGACTTCGGACGTCCAGGGCTCCGAGTCCACACATCGGCGCTGGAAGGGGAGCAGACCTGCGTGGAGAGCGTGGGAGCCCACAGTTCAGAACACCAGCAGCAGACTCAACACACCAGCACTGGAAGGCGAGGTGAGCCAAATCCGAGACACCGGCAGGCAAGTGGAGAGAGGAGACTAGAGGGAACGACCCCCGGGGGGGGTGACTTCACCAGGCTAACTGGAAGAGAGAGAGAGGAAAAAAAAAAAGGTGACGGGTACAGACACAGGTTTCTCTCTCTCCGCTCACCTCTCAAGGGCGAGCAAGACAAAGAGCAGGCGCCATCTTGGACATACGTCATAAGCAGAGCGACCTCAGGTCTGCACCGGCCCTGAGCCTAGCAGAAAAACCTGACTCTGGGCGGGGCGAATTAACAGGAGATTAGGACCTAGTAAATTTGTGGTGCTACTGAACTGAGACTGTGAAAAAAGAGACGGTGGGGGAGAGAACTCACGGAATTCACGTGAGCACTCTCCAGAGATGCTACAATTCCATAATTTTGGCAACCCAGTGGGAGACTGAAGGAGAATTTGAGCCCACTCTGAGGGCCGAACAGATTCCCTGTGTGGTCCTTGGGAAAGAGCTTCTGATCTCTGGCTCCTGTGGGTATATCATTTGCCTGCTAACTACCTCCAACTTCGTCCAGATGTGCAGAATAACTTCCCTTTTGAATCAAAAAAAAGAAAGAGAGAGAGAGAGAGAGGTTTACCACGCCTAACCTGGGAGTGTCACCTTTGGCACACCAAACAGAGCTCTCAGGCCACACCCATCTCAAGCCCTAAGGCTCCATCAAAAACAGATAGTCCACTTAATCTAGAGTCATAGTATAACAAGAAAAAGCACCACAGTGAAGAAACCAAATATCTCCAATATGCCAAATAACAAACGCGAAAACCAAGGTAATAAAAACAAGGAAGTCACCATGAAGCCCTCAAATGAAAAAGACACCCCAATTCAAGATTATGAGGATGATGACATAGAAGAAATGCAAGAAGCAGATCTCAAAAAATTGATAAGAACATTAAGAAGTTCTCAAAAACAAATTCTTGAACTACAGAAATCCTTAATGGACAATATAGAAAATCTCTCTCGTGAAAATGAAATATTAAGGAGGAATCAAAATGAAACGAAACAACTAGTACAACAGGAAACTGGGATAGTGACTGAAGTGAAGAATTCAATAGATCAAATGAAAAACACAAAAGAGAGCCTTACAAACAGAATGGGTGAAGCAGAAGAGAGAATATCGGACTTAGAAGACAGAGAACAGGAAAGGATACAGTCAGACCAAAGAAAAGAAGAGGAAATTAGAAATCTAAAAAATATTGTTGGGAATCTACAGGATACTATAAAAAAACAAAACATTCGGGTTCTAGGAGTTCCTGAAGGCATGGAGAGGGAGAAAGGATTAGAAGGCCTTTTTAGTGAGATATTAGCAGAAAATTTCCCAGGTTTGGAGAAGGACAGAGACATCCTAGTACAGGAAGCCCACAGAACCCCTAATAAACACGACCAAAAGAGATCCTCACCACGACACGTTGTAATTAAACTCACCACAGTGGAACATAAAGAAAAGATCCTAAAATGTGCAAGAGAGAAACGTCAGATTACTCTCAGAGGATCTCCAATCAGACTCACAGCTGACTTCTCATCAGAAACTCTACAAGCTAGGAGGGAATGGTGAGATATAGCCCAGGTACTAAGAGAGAACAACTGCCAGCCCAGAATATTATATCCTGCAAAGCTATCATTTGTGAATGAAGGTGAAATAAAGACTTTTCATAGCAAACAGAAATTGAAAGAATTTGTCGCCACTCGTCCAGCCCTGCAAAAGATGCTTAAAGATGTGTTACACACAGAAACAAAGAAACACGGTCATCAATATGAAAGAAGGTAAAGGAAGGAAACCAAGGAAGGAAAGCTCACAGCAAAAGATCACAGGGAATTCAAAGCATATATTAGAACTTATCTTTGGCAAATGGCAGGGCAAAGTTACCACTTATCATTAGTCACATTGAACGTGAATGGCCTGAACTGTCCAGTTAAAAGACACCGTTTGGCTGATTGGGTTAAGGAACAAAACCCATCTATTTGCTGCTTACAAGAAACACATCTTTCCAACAAAGATCCATACAGACTGAAAGTGAAAGGCTGGAAAAAGATATACCATGCCAACAGGAATGAAAAAAGAGCGGGCGTAGCCATCTTAATATCAGACACCATAAACTTTACCACAAAAACCGTTAAGAGAGACAAAGAGGGACACTACATAATGATTAAGGGATCAATTCAACAGGAAGATATAACAATTATCAATGTATATGCACCTAACTACAGGGCACCGGTTTATCTAAAAGATTTGTTAACGGACTTAAAGGGAGACTTAGACCCCAATACAATAGTACTGGGGGATTTCAATACTCCACTCTCAGAAATAGACAGATCAATAGGACAGAAGATCAACAAGGATACAGTAGATTTAAACGACACTATAGCCCAAATGGATCTAACAGATATATACAGAACTTTCAATCCTACAGCTAAAGATTTTACATTCTTCTCAGCAACATGGAACCTTCTCTAGGATTGACCACATACTAGGCCATAAAGCAAGCCTCAGCAAATTCAAAAGAATTAGAATCATACCATGCAGCTTCTCAGACCATAAAGGAATGAAGTTGGAAATTAGCAACTCAGGAATCCCTAAGCATACGCAAACGCATGGAGATTGAACAACATGCTCCTGAATGCACAATGGGTCATAGAAGAAATTAAAAGAGAAATCAAAAACTTTCTGGAAGTAAATGAGGATAACAGCACAACATACCAAAACTTATGGGACGCAGCAAAAGCAGTGTTAAGAGGAAAGTTTATATCAGTAGGTGCCTACATCAAGAAATTGGAAAGGCACCAAATAGATGAGCTTTCAATTCACCTCAAGGATCTAGAAAACCTACAGCAAACCAGACCCAAATCTAGTAGGAGAAGAAAAATAATTCAAATCAGAGAAGAAACCAACAGGATTGAATCAAGAAAAACATTCCAAAAAATCAGCCAAACGAGGAGCTGGTTTTTTGAAAAAATAAACAAAATTGACACCCCATTGGCCCAACTAACTAGAAAAAGAAGAGAAAAGACCCAAATCAATAAAATCAGAGATGAAAAAGGAAATGTAACAACAGACACCACAGAAATAAAAAGAATCATCAGAAATTACTACAAGGACTTGTATGCCAGCAAACAGGGAAACCTATCAGAAATGGATAGATTCCTGGACACATGCAACCTACCTAAATTGAACCAGGAAGACATCAAAAACCTAAACAGACCCATAACTGAGACAGAAATTGAAACAGTAATAAAGGCCCTCCCAACAAAGAAAAGCCCAGGACCAGATGGATTCACTGCTGAATTCTACCAGACATTTAAAGAAGAACTAACTCCAATTCTTCTCAAACTATTCAGAACAATCGAAGAAGAGGGAATCCTCCCAAATTCTTTCTATGAAGCCAGCATCACCTTAATTCCTAAGCCGGAAAAAGATGCAGCACTGAAAGAAAATTACAGACCAATATCCCTGATGAACATAGATGCAAAAATCCTCAATAAAATTCTCGCCAATAGAATGCAACAACACATCAGAAAGATCATCCACCCAGACCAAGTGGGATTTATCCCTGGTATGCAAGGATGGTTTAATGTGCGCAAGACCATCAATGTGATACACCACATTAACAGACTGCAGAAGAAAAACCATATGATTCTCTCAATAGATGCCGAGAAAGCATTTGATAAAATACAACACCCGTTCATGATGAAAACTCTAAGCAAACTGGGTTTGGAAGGAACATTCCTCAATACAATCAAAGCAATCTATGAAAAACCCACAGCCAACATCCTATTGAATGGGGAAAAGTTGGAAGCATTTCCACTGACATCTGGGACCAGACAGGGATGTCCACTCTCACCACTGCTATTCAATATAGTCCTGGAGGTTCTAGCCAGAGCTATTAGGCAAGAAAAAGAAATTAAAGGGATACAAATTGGGAAGGAAGAACTCAAAGTATCCCTCTTTGCAGATGACATGATTCTTTATTTAGGGGACCCACAGAACTCTACTAAGAGACTATTGGAACTCATAGAAGATTTTGGCAAAGTAGCAGGGTATAAAATCAATGCACAAAAATCAACAGCCTTTGTATACACAGACAATGCCATGGCTGAGGAAGAACTTCTAAGATCAATCCCATTCACAATAGCTACAAAAACAATCAAATACCTTGGAATAAACTTAACCAAGGACGTTAAAGATCTCTACGATGAAAATTACAAAACCTTAAAGAAAGAAATAGAAAAGGATACCAAGAAATGGAAAAATCTTCCATGTTCATGGATTGGAAGAATCAATATCATCAAAATGTCCATTCTCCCAAAAGCAATTTATAAATTCAATGCAATACCAATCAAGATACTGAAGACCTTCTTCTCAGATCTGGAAAAATTGGTGCTGAAATTTATATGGAGGCACAAGAGACCTCGAATAGCTAAAGCAATCTTGTACAACAAAAACAAAGCCGGAGGCATCACAATACCAGATTTCAAGACTTACTACAGGGAAGTTGTAATCAAAATAGCATGGTACTGGTACAGAAACAGATGGATAGACCAATGGAACAGAATTGAAACACCAGAAATCAACCCAAACATCTACAGCCAACTTATATTTGATCAAGGATCTAAAACTAATTCCTGGAGCAAGGACAGTCTATTCAATAAATGGTGCTGGGAAAATTGGATTTCCACGTGCAGAATCATGAAGCAAGACCCCTACCTTACGCCTTACACAAAAATCCACTCTACATGGATTAAAGACCTAAATTTATGACATGACACCATCAAGTTACTAGAGAACATTGGAGAAACCCTTCAAGATATTGGCACAGGCAAAGAGTTTCTGGAAAAGACCCGGGAGGCACAGGCAGACAAAGCCAAAATCAACTATTGGGATTGCATCAAATTGAGAAGTTTCTGTACTGCAAAAGAAACAGTCAGGAGAGTGAAGAGACAACCGACAGAATGGGAAAAAATATTTGCAAACTATGCAACAGATAAAGGGTTAATAACCAGAATCTACAAAGAGATCAAGAAACTCCACAAAAACAAAACCAACAACCCACTTAAGAGATGGGCCAAGGACCTCAATAGACATTTTTCAAAAGAGGAAATCCAAATGGCCAACAGGCACATGAAAAAATGTTCAAGGTCATTAGCAATCAGGGAAATATAAATCAAAACCACAATGAGGTTTCACCTCACCCCGGTTAGAATGGCTCACATTCAGAAATCTACCACCAACAAATGCTGGCGAGGATGTGGGGAAAAGGGACACTAATCCACTGTTGGTGGGAATGCAAACTGGACAAGCCACTATGGAAGTCAGTCTGGAGATCCCTCAGAAACCTGAAGATAACCCTACCGTTCGACCCAGCCATCCCACTCCTTGGAATTTACCCAAAGGAATTTAAATTGGCAAACAAAAAAGCGGTCTGCAGCCTAATGTTTATTGCAGCTCAATTCACAATAGCTAAGACCTGGAACCGACCTAAATGCCCATCAACGGTAGACTGGATAAAGAAATTATGGGATATGTACTCTTTAGAATACTATACCACAGTAAGAAACAACGAAATCCAGTCATTTGCAACAAAATGGAGGAATCTGGAACACATCATGCTGAGTGAAATAAGCCAGTCCCAAAGGGACAAATACCATATGTTCTCCCTGATCGGTGACAACTGACTGAACACCAAAAAGGAAACCTGTTGAAGTGGAATGGACACTATGGGAAACGGTGACTTGATCAGCATAGCCCTGACTGTTAATGAACAACTTAATACATTATCCCTCTTAGTAGTTTTTTTGTCTGTTCTACTTAATATGACTGGTTTAATTCTGTAATTAATACACAGTTATTCTTAAGTGTTAAAAATTAACTGAAATGTGATCCCTGTTAAATATTAAGAGTGGGAATAAGAGAGGGAAGAGATGTATAATTTGGGACATGCTCAAGCTGACTTGCCCCAAATGGTAGAGTTAGAGACATACCAGGGTATTCCAATTCAATCCCATCAAGGTGGCATGTACCAATGCCATCTCACTATTCCAAGTGATCAATTTCAGTTCACAATTGATCATAATGAAAGGACTAAGAGTCAAAGGGAGCACATAAACAAGTCTAGTACCTGCTAACACTAACTGATAAAATAAATAAAGGGGAGAGTGATCCAGCATGGGAAGTGAGATACTCAGCAGACTCATAGAATGGCAGATGTCCTAAATAGCACTCTGGCCTCAGAATCAGCCCTAAAGCCATTCGGATCTGGCTGAAAAGCCCATGAGAGTATTTCAGGCATGGAAAGCCAAGACACTCTGGCAAAAGATCTCTGCGAGTGAGATCCCAGTGGAAAGAACAGGTCTTCAAAGAAGGAGGTACCTTTCTCTGAAGGGAGGAGAGAACCTCCACTTTGACTATGACCTTGTCTAAACAAGATAAGAATCGGAGAACTCAGAGGGCTTCCATAGCCTTGGAAACTCATGACTGGAGCATAGGGAGACTACTGATGCCATAGACAGGAGTGTCAATTGGTAAAGTCAACAACAGGAGTCACTGTGCACTTACTCCTTATGTAGGATCTCTGTCCTTAATGTGCTGTGTATTGAGATTTAATGCTATAACGAGTACTCAAACAATATATTTCACTTTGTGTTTCTATGGGGGTGCAAACTGTTGAAATCTTTACTTAATGTATACTAAACTGATCCTCTGAAAAAAAAAAAAAAAGAAAGAAATTATCAACTCCCAACTTGACTCTCACTGGGATTAAACATGACAATAGGTCTGATCTGATTTCATCATCATTTAAAAAAAATCATCTATTATTTTTACTTTATGTTTCTGTGTGGGAGCAAACTGTTGAAATCCTTAATGTATACTAAGCTGATCTTCTGTATATTAAGAGAATCGAAAATGAATCTTGATGTGAATGGAAGGGGAGAGGGAGTGGGAAAGGGGAGGGTAGTGGGTGGGAGGGACGGTATGTGGGGGAAGCCATTGTAATCCATAAATCGTACTTTGGAAATTTATATTCATTAAATAAAAGTTAAAAAAAACTCAATCCTATCTATATTCTATCTATATGTTCACTTTAACACTTAGTATGATAAATTTAACACTTAACATGACCTTTTTCTCATCCAGCTTAATGGGATTTGGGGTCCCATGACAAGTTTTTAAAATGTACCCTTAAAAGTTAGTCTTTAGGGCCGGCGCCATGGCTCACTAAGCTAATCCTCCACCTTGCAGCGCCGGTACACCGGGTGCTAGTCCCGGTCAGGGTGCCGGATTCTGTCCTGGTTGCCCCTCTTCCAGGCCAGCTCTCTGCTGTGACCAGGGAGTGCAGTGGAGGATGGCCCAAGTGCTTGGGCCCTGCATCCCATGGGAGACCAGGATAAGTACCTGGCTCCTGCCATTGGATCGGCGCGGTGCGCCGGCCGCAGCGCGCTGATTGCGGCGGCCTTTGGTGGGTGAACCAATGGCAAAGGAAGACCTTTCTCTCTTTCTCTCTCTCTCTCTCACTATCCACTCTGCCTGCCAAAAAATAAAAAAAGAAGTTAGTCTTTAGGAATATATACAGAATTATACAGCATTACAGCTATAAATTCCCTCCTCCCTCTCTTACTCCCAATCTTATTTCTTACTGAGATCCATCCTCAATTGACTTTATACACATATGATTAATTCTATGTTAGGTAATGAGTTCAAAAAATAGTATGAAGTGAAAAAATAAAAAAATCAAAATCAAAACTCTTCCTCAACGGTGAAGAAAAGGGCAGCTCAGGTCATCCCTTCTCAAAGTGCCAATTTCACTTCTGCCAATTTTGTTTTAGATGCTTTATTCGTTCCCCCAGATCAGGGAGAACAGATGGTCTTTCTCCCTTTGAGACTGACATATTTCACGAAATATGATGTTTTCCAGATTCATTCATTTTGTTCCAAAGGACTGGATTTCATTTATTACTACTGTGTAGTATTCCATAGTGTACATCTCATAATTTTTTTATCCAGTCTTTGGTTGATGGGGATTAGGTTGGTTTGAATTGACCTGCAATAAACATGGGGGTGCAGGTAACTATTTTATGTACTGATTTCATTTTCCTTGAGTAAATTCCCAAGGTGGGTCAGATGGTAGGTCTAGATTCAGATTTCTGAGCTATCTCTATACTGTCCTCCAAAGTGACTACTGTTCTACAATCCCACCAACAGTGGAATAGGGTACACTTCCACCCACATTCTCACCAGCATTTGTTGATTCCTGTATGAAAGCCATTCTAACTGGGATGAGGTGAAACCACATTATGGTTTTGATTTGTATTTCCCTGCTGGCTAGTGATCCTGAGGATATTTTCATGTGTCTGTTGGCCATTTGGATTTCCTTTTTTGAGAAATGTCTGTCTTTTGCCTATCTCTGTTGTTTGTTTTGTTGTTATGGAGTTTCTTGATTTCTTTGTACATTATGATCTTCGTTCTGCAGTTTGTTAATGTGATGTATCACATTGATTGATTTGTGAATGTTGAACTATCCCTGCTTACCAGGGATAAATGCCAGTTGGTCTGAGCGGATGATCTTTCTGATGTGTTGTTGGATTTGATTGGCTAGAATTTTCTTGAGGATTTTTACATCTATGTTCATCAGGGAAATTGGACTGTAATTTTCTTTCTCTGTTGCATCTTTTCCACATTTAGGAATTAAGGTGATACTGACTTCATAGAAAGAATTTGTGAGGATTCCCTCCATTTCCATTGTTTTGAATAACTTGAGAAGAACTGGAATTAGTTCTTCTTTACATGTTTGGTAGAAGTCAGCAATGAAGCCATCTGGTCCTGGGCTTTTCTCATTAGGAGGGCCTTTATGACTGATTCAATTTCATTCTTGATTATGGGTCTAAGTTTTCTATGTCTTCATGGCTCAATTTAGGTAGGTTTTATTTTTCCAGGAATCTATCCATTTTATCCAGGTGTCCCAGTTTGTTGACATACAGCTCTTTGTAGTATTTTCTGATTATTCTGTTTATTTCTGTGGTGTCTGTTGTTACATTTTCTTTTTCATCTCTAATTTTATCTCTCCCCTTTTCTAAGCTATCCTCTCCTAGACCAGAGCAGTAAGCTCCCTCCTGACTCCACATCTTGCAATTTCATGAGCGTGTTTTCATGTCTGTTGGTCATTTATATTTCATCCTTTGAAAAATGATGTACATGTCCTTTTCCAGTTTCTTAACTGGAATGTTTGTTTTGTTGTTGCCAAGTTTCTTGAGCTAATTTTGGATCCTGGATGTCAATCCTTTAAAAGTTTCATAGTTAAGTATTTCTCCCATTCTGTCAGTTTCCTCTTCATTTGGTTGATTGTTTCCTTTGCAATGCAGACACTCCTTAGCTTGTTGTAATCCCGTTTGTCTATATTTCCTTTAATTATCTGTGCTTCTGGAATCTTTGCCAAGAATTCTACCTAAACCAATGCATTACAGACTTTGCCTGTTGTCCTTGAGTAATTTGATGGTATCAGGTTATAAATTTAGATTTGTTATCCACTGTGATTTGTTTTTTGTATAAAGTAGAAATTAGGATCTCATTTTCATACTGCTGCACAAGTAGATTCAATTTTCACAACACTTATTGAAAAGACTGTCCTGTATCCAAATATAGATTATAGCTCATTTGTCAAAGATTAGTCGGTTGCATATTCATGAATAAATTTCTGGGATTTCCATTCTGTTTCATTGATCTACATGTCTATATTTGTGCCAGTACCACGCTGTTTTGATTATACTTGCCTTCTAGTAATGTCTTATAATCTGGTATTGTGATGACTTTGGCTTTGTTTTGTTTTTTTAAGTTTTAATTATTGGAGTTTTAGCATTATTTTTTCCAGATCTGAGAAAAATATTTTTTTGTTATTTGGATTGAGATTGCATTGAATATGTAAACTGCTTTGGGTAACATAGAAATTTTGATATTCATTCTTCTAATCCACAAACATGTGAAGTGTTTCCATTTCTTATGCTTTCTTACATATCTTTCTTTAATGTTTTATAGTTTTCCTTGTATGGCTCTTTCATATCCTAAGTTAAATATATTGCAAGGTATTTAAATTGTTGTAGATATTAGAAACGATATTCCTCTTAAAAATTCTTTTGCAGAATTGCATTATTTGCATATACAAAGACTATTGATTTTTGTGTGTTGATTTTATACCCTTCCCTTTACCAAACTCTTTCATATGTTCCGATACTCTCCTAGTAGATTCTTTTTGATCTGTTATATATAGGTTCATGTCACCTACATACAAGGATAATTTGACTTCCTCTTTTACAATTTGTATGCCTTTGATTTCTTTTTCTTTCCTAATGGCCCTGGTTAAAACTACCAGAACTATATTGAATAGCAATGATCACAGTAGACGTCCTTGTCTGGTTCTGTATGTTAGTGGAAGTGATTCCAACTATTCCCCATTCAATATGATGCTGGCTGTCGGTTTGTCATATATTTCCTTGAAAATGTTGAGAAATGACCCTTTTACGCTCAATTAGCCTAGATTCTGTTTTTATTTTTTTATCATGGAAAGTTGTGATTTCTCAAATGTTTTCACTGTATCTATGGAGATAGTCATATGCTTTTTTTAGTCTTCAGTTTGTTAATGTGATATATCACATTTATTAGTTTTCCTATATTGAACCATCCCTGCATACCAGAGATAAATACAACTTATCCCAGGTGAATGATTTTCTGATGTGTTTCTGGATTTTATTAGCTAACATTTTTGAGTTTTGATTCTATGTTCATCAAAGATATTAGTCTCTAGTTCTGTTTCTTTGTTATATCTTTTTTGGATTTTGTAATTAAAGTGATGCTGGACTCATAGTAAGAGTTTGGGAGAATTCCCTCCCTTTAAATTATTTTGGGTATTTTAAGAGGATTTGGAATTAGTTCTTCTTAAATTTCTGGTAGAATTCAGTGGTGAAACAATCCACTCCTGGGCTTTTTCCTTGATAGAATCTTTATTACTGATTCAATCTCCATCTTGGTTATTGGTCTATTTAGTTTTCTATCTCTTTGACTCAATCTTGGTATTTTGTATTTATATATTTTTAGTAATTTTTGTACATGTTCAGAAATCTATTCATTTATTTTAGATTTTCCAATGTATTGGCAAATGGCTGTTTGGAGTAATTGTTGATGATTCTTTGTCTTTCTGTGGTATACATTACACTATCTTCTTTTTCATCTCTGATTGTTAATGTGTATCTTCTCCCTTTTTTAGTAGTGGGGCCAGTGGAGTTTGCATTTTATTTTTTCAAAAATATAACCATTTTACTGATTTTCGTCTTATTTTGGGGCATACAATTATTTATTTTTTATCTGATTTTAATTATTTCTTTCCTCCTACTAATTTGGATTTGGTTTGTTCTTGTTTTTGTAGGTCTTTGAGATGCACTGTTCACTTATATGATACCTGTCCAATTTCTCAATGTAGGAAATAATTGCTATAAATTTCCCTCATAATACTACTTTTACTGTATCCCATGTGAATTGATATGTTGTGGTGTCACCCTCATCCATTTCTATGGAGTTTTTACTCCCTTTTTGAATTCTTCTTTGGCCCATTGTTCATCCAGGAGCTTGTTGTTCAGTCTCCATGTGTTGGCATATTTTCTAAAGCTTTTTAAGTTGTTAATTTTTAGATTCATTGAATTATGGTCAGAACAGAAATTTGTATGATTTCAATTTGTTGAATTTGTTAAGACTTATTTTATGGCCAAGTATATTTTCTATCCAATAAAAATTCCATGCACTGATGCCAAGAATGTGTGTTCTGCAGCTGTGGGATGACACACTCTGTAAATATCAGTTAAATGCATTTTGTCCATTGTGTAGATTTGCTCTGTTGTTTGTTGATTTTTTTGTCTGGATTTTCATTTTTTTTTTTGCTTAGCTGATTTTTTTGTCTAGATTTATCCATTGTTGAAGTCCTCCATTGTAATTGCATTAGAGTCTGTATCTCCTTACAGGTTCATTATTATTTATTTTATATAACCAGGCATTCTGATACTGGGTGCTTATGCATTCACTATAGTCACAACTCCCACTTGAGTTGATCCCTTAATCATCACACAATGCTCTCCTGTGTCTCTTTCAACTTTTGTGTCCCTATCTTTTATATTTTTTTATTTTATTTTTTATTTTTTATTGATAAACAGTAGTTGTACATTTTGATGGAGTATAATGTAATATTTCAATACATGCATACATTTTAATGATCAAATTAGGATAATTAGCACCCCTCCATCATTTTGTATATTCGAGATTCTTTTGTAGTGTATACATTCAGAAATCTTTATTGTAGCTATTTAGACAAGTACAGTATGTTATTATTAACTGTTATTACTCTACTGTACAATAGAATACTGACAGGCTTGTTTGCAAATTAGTAAAGTTTCTTGCTATTATTTCATTGAATAGGCCTTCAAAATCCATTCTCTTTTCACAACTTCAGGAATTCCTAAGACCCATAAGTTAGATCAATTGATGTTATGACATAAATCGTGCACACTATTTACTATTTTCCGTTTTTCTTTTTTTTTTTTTTTTTTTGGTCAAACAGATATTTCCAAATATTTGTCTTCTAGTTCAGATATTCTTTATTCTGTCACAACAAGTCTATTGTTAAAAGTTTTCCTGTATTTTTTAAAGATTCATTTATTTATTTGAAACTAAGAGTTACACAGGGAGAGAAGGCAAGGCAGAGAGAGAGAGAGAGAGAGAGAGAGATCTTCCTTCCACTGGTTCACTCTCCAGTTGGTCACAATGGCTGCAGCCATGCCAGTCCAAAACCAGGAGCCAGGAGCTTCTTCCAAGTCTCCCACATGGGTGCAGGGGCCCAAGGACTTGGGCCATCTTCTACTGCTTTCCCAGGCCATAGCAGAGAGCTGGATATGAAATGAACCAGCCGGGACTTGAACAGGCACCCACATGGGATGATGGCACTGCAGGCAGTAGTGCTGGCCTCTCCCTTGTATTTTTTATTTCACCTATTGAATTAGTCACACCCAAGTCGGATGTGTTAGAATTCCTGTCAGTTACGAGTAGGTTATGCAGTATGCATATCAGCTGGTATGATCACTACTTCATCTCTCTTCCAAGGTGATCAATGCCTGAGATGAGCCCATACCCCTCCCACATGGGTATATGTATCACAAAAGGGATCCGTGCAGTCCATAGTGTGAGCACAGATACCTCGTAATGACCTACCCCAGCACACAGGGAACTCTAATTCTCTTAATCCAGACACTGATTGTTCATGCATGTGGGGAGCAACTCGGACTAGACTAAGTTACTGGAATTAAGACTTATTCTATGCATCTGCTCTCCCACAATATGGCGCTGGGAGAGGAGTAAACAACTTCTACACAGCTGCCTCTCACCAACTTGACAAGCTGCAGGAGCTGATCTTGCTCCTGATTGGAGGAGAGCAGCTGTGTTTGGCGTGTGGGTAGCAGAGTTGGGATTGGTGGAAGAGGACTATAAAGGAGGAGAGAGACAACATGCACGAGGAACATCTAAGGGGAACATCTGGATAACATCTGAGCAGCCCCAGAGAGAGCTGGCCGGTGGTGTGCCGCTCCCCCATGGAAGTGGGGAAAGTGGCAGGGGGAACCGCCCTTCCACGGAGGTGGAAGGATCGGCAGCCAACCCGGGAAGGACCAGCAGCAAACCCGGGAAGGGCCGAGCAGACAAAATAACAGCGCAGGGTCCTGTGTCATTCCTCCGCGAATAGGGGAACGACAATGCAGTCACAGAATTCCCCTAGTCCTAGCACACAGGGCTCCCACTCATACAGGGAACAGGGATTCTGCTCATTCATGGAGAAAGCCAAAGTGTTCCCAGAGCCAGCTGTCCATCAGTGCTTCCCTGTGGCAGTTTGTGCCTCAGTGTCCATGAAGGAATGAATAGAGGGGGTACCTCACAGGCATAAGTTGGTGCCCCATCTCCTGCCAATTATTCAGGCCAGACTCAAAGTCAGTGAGGACCATGGATTTATCCCTGTGATAAAATTCCCTAGTCATTTACCTGTAAGCTGTAGCAACCTCTACTCATGTTATTAAGTTGGCATTTATTCTCTGCTAGTCCACCAAGCATCCTTTTGGGGAAATGGAAGGAAAGCAATGTGCTGTCTATTCACAGTGTAAGGTGGGCACCCTGTCTCCCACTAGATCTCCAGGCTGGACTCAAAGTCAGTGTGGTCCACATTCTCCCTCGGATAATATCAACAGGGACACAGCCTATCACAGATAGTTCTCAACTTGCTCCAAAAAGATGAGTAAGATCCCAGCAGAAAGAACAGGACATCAAAGAAGGCAGTACCTTTCTCTGAATGGAGAAGAGAACTTCCACTTTGAATATGGCTTTGTCTAAATAAGATCAGAGTTGGTGAACTCAAGAGGCTTCCCTAGCCTTGGCAGCTCATGACAAGAGCTTCGGGTGATTACTGACATCGTAAATAAGAGTGTCAATTGTTAAATCAACAACGGGAGTCGCTGTGCACCTGCTCCCCATCTAGGGCTCTGCCCTTAATGTGTTGTACTATGTGAATTAATGGTAAAACTGCTACCCAAACAGTACTCTATACTTTATGTGTATCTGTGTGGGTGCAGTCTGTTGAAATCTTTACTTAGTATATACTAAGTTGATCTTCTGTA
Source organism: Oryctolagus cuniculus (assembly GCF_964237555.1). NCBI lineage: Eukaryota > Metazoa > Chordata > Mammalia > Lagomorpha > Leporidae > Oryctolagus > Oryctolagus cuniculus. The sequence continues at coordinate 50,254,172 of NC_091442.1, read as the reverse complement.
TATAAAGATAATTGAAAATGAATCATGATGAAGAATGGGATGGGAGAGGGAGTGGGAGATGGGATGGTTGAGGTGGGAGGGATGTTATGGGGCGAAATCCGCTATAATTCAAAAGTTGTACTTTGGAAATTTATAATTATTAAATAAAAGTTGAAAAGAAAAAAATAAGTAAATTATACTATTTTAAAAAAAAAAAAGATCGTGTCTCTTCTATTCCTGGTTGTCCCCAGTGGAGTCCCTACACACTGCTATGTGTTCTCACTGTCTATACTGCTCCATGGGCTCTCTCTTCTTCCTGAAGAGTTTCCACTGTGAATTTCTCTCTCTCTCTCTCTCTCTTTTTTTTTTTTTTTTTTTTTTGACAGGCAGAGTTGACAGAGAGAGAGAGAGACAGAGAGAAAGGTCTTCCTTTTGCCATTGGTTCACCCTCCAATGGCCGCCGCGGCCGGCGCACCAAGCTGATCCGATGGCAGGAGCCAGGTGCTTATCCTGGTCTCCCATGGGGTGCAGGGCCCAAGTACTTGGGCCATCCTCCACTGCATTCCCTGGCCACAGCAGAGAGCTGGCCTGGAAGAGGGGCAACCGGGACAGAATCCGGCGCCCCGACCAGGACTAGAACCCGGTGTGCTGGCGCCGCAAGGTGGAGGATTAGCCTAGTGAATTTCTCTTTAACTGTCCCCTAGAAATGCAATTACTCCCCTTTCCTTTTGTTATCTTCTCATGGTCAAAATCAGCATGTCTTTTCCCTATTCAGCCATTGTGGGTCTCCCATTCTGCTGTATTAAGTTCACAAGTAACCTCAAATGGATTATACCTGAAATTCTTCAATGAATGAGTCATGAATTTGTGTCAGGCTCTGTGACTCATAAGTGTTATTTATCTCGTTGAGTTTTGACTAATGCTTTGTGAAATTTGTTTCCATCATTCCCTAATCACTGATACAGAAGATGAAGATTAGAAAGGGACCCAGGATGTTAGTGACAGAACTGAAATTTGAATATAGGCCTATCTGATGTTGAAGTCCAGATTCCTAAACAATAATATTTTGTTCATACAGTTAATGCATCTTTACTTTTATCATGGTACACTTTAAAGATTTCCAAAGTGATTTTCTACCCACTACCTATATATTACCTCTCCACATCCTCATAATACTACAGTTAAAATGAGTCCAACTGTAGTGTGAATGAGCTGACTCCAAATGAATCAATTGTTATTAAATATGAAGTATTAGCATGAAAATGAACATAGGTATTTAGAACATAGTATACAATTTTGAAGTAAGTTCATTGATGAATGAATGATGCATGGGGATGCCATTTAGGTTTTGAATTTTACACATAATTTTAAAAAGAAATTTTAGCTATGTGCCCATCTATAAAGCAACTAGTGGCAGAATGTCATTTTGGGATATTCGGTTTTTGCCTAAGAGTAACATAACCATTTTAATGGAGACATGAAAAATAGAATCAAAAGCCACTATGTGTAATTTCTCCACCTGAATTCATGTAAGGTACTCATTGGATTCTTTTCAAATAATTTCTAATATTTGTTGTCTCAGCATGATGTAGATTTTCCGCATCTTGCATGGTAACTATAAATAATTATTTAAATGCCTATATATTTCATCAGCTGAGATTGCACTATAATATTATTTTGGAGTAGAGGGAGAGAAAATCAAGTTAAGAAGCAGTTGTTTTGAGGTGTACATCATACTATATGTTTTCCTCTAAAGATCATGAATCTGACATTATTCATTTGATTTAATATGTGTGCAAATAAAGATAAATGCAATCTTATAACTCACTAAAATTCATGATTGTAGATGCTACAGAGCTACTAACAGAAACAAAAAATTCAATTTTTTCAGAGACCGTGTGATTTCTACTATAGTTTCATGTTGGCTATAAATGTCATTTATAAAATTTTTTAAGAACTCTACGTTTTTCAAACATACAAATTATCTACTATTTCAAAGAATGAATTAGATGCTCAACAAGTGATACCTTTAAACAAAGAGGTGGGGGGGCTGGCACCATGGGGCACTGGGTTAATCCTCCGGAATTCCAAATGGGTGCCAGTTCTAGTCCCAGTTGCTCCTCTTCCAGTCAAGCTCTCTGCTGTGGCCCAAGAGGGTAGTAGAGGATGGCCAAAGTGCTTGGGCCCCTGAACCCACATGGGAGACCTGGAAGAAGCACCTGGCTCCTGGCTTCGGACAGGCGTAGCTACGGCTGTTGCGGCCACCTGGGGAGTGAACCAGTGGATGGAAGACCTTTCTTTCTGTCTCTCTCTCCCACTGTCTGTAACTCTGGCTGTCAAATAAATAAATAAATTTTTTAAAAAGAAAGAGAGAGGGAATAGGTTTTGGTTGTGATAAAATTTCACATGTAAACCAGCTTTTTTTTTAACTTTTATTTAATAAATATAAATTTCCAAAGTACGACTTATGGATTACAATGGCTTCCCCCACATACCGTCCCTCCCACCCACTACCCTCCCCTTTCCCACTCCCTCTCCCCTTCCATTCACATCAAGATTCATTTTCGATTATCTTAATATACAGAAGATCAGCTTAGTATACATTAAGTAAGGATTTCAACAGTTTGCTCCCACACAGAAACATAAAGTAAAAATAATAGATGATTTTTTAAAATGATGATGAAATCAGATCAGACCTATTGTCATGTTTAATCCCAGTGAGAGTCAAGTTGGGAATTGATAATTTCTTTTTTTTTTTTTTTACAGAAGATCAGTTTAGCATGCATTAAGTAAAGATTTCAACAGTTTGCACCCCCATAGAAACACAAAGTGAAATATATTGTTTGAGTACTCGTTATAGCATTAAATCTCAATGCACAGCACATTAAGGACAGAGATCCTACATAAGGAGTAAGTGCACAGTGACTCCTGTTGTTGACTTTACCAATTGACACTCCTGTCTATGGCATCAGTAGTCTCCCTATGCTCCAGTCATGAGTTTCCAAGGCTATGGAAGCCCTCTGAGTTCTCCGATTCTTATCTTGTTTAGACAAGGTCATAGTCAAAGTGGAGGTTCTCTCCTCCCTTCAGAGAAAGGTACCTCCCTCTTTGAAGACCTGTTCTTTCCACTGGGATCTCACTCGCAGAGATCTTTTGCCAGAGTGTCTTGGCTTTCCATGCCTGAAATATTCTCATGGGCTTTTCAGCCAGATCCGAATGGCTTTAGGGCTGATTCTGAGGCCAGAGTGCTATTTAGGACATCTGCCATTCTATGAGTCTGCTGAGTATCTCACTTCCCATGCTGGATCACTCTCCCCTTTATTTATTCTATCAGTTAGTGTTAGCAGGTACTAGACTTGTTTATGTGCTCCCTTTGACTCTTAGTCCTTTCATTATGATCAATTGTGAACTGAAATTGATCACTTGGAATAGTGAGATGGCATTGGTACATGCCACCTTGATGGGATTGAATTGGAATCCCCTGGTATGTTTCTAACTCTACCATTTGGGGCAAGTCAGCTTGAGCATGTCCCAAATTGTACATCTCTTCCCTCTCTTATTCCCACTCTTATGTTTAACAGGGATCACATTTCAGTTAATTTTCAACACTTAAGAATAACTGTGTATTTATTACAGAATTAAACCAGTCATATTAAGTAGAACAGACAAAAAAAACTACTAAGAGGGCTAATGTATTAAGTTGTTCATTAACAGTCAGGGCTATGCTGATCAAGTCACCGGTAAACCAGCTTTAAAAAGAGATTTTTCAAGATAGAATGTGCAAACTCAAATTAAAATGTATGTAAACCAGAGTCTTTTGCAACAAACTTCATTATCTTTCTGAGAATGTATATTTTATAATATCAACTATGAGTTATAATTTGCTACTCCTTTGATAGACGCTCATTTAGAAATCTACCTAAATTCATGTACTTACAAATATATATGTTGTACAACATGTAAAATGCAGAATAGATTTTGAAACTCTTGGATTTTCATAAGTATTTTCATAAGTCTTTTGAAAAGTAACTTGTTGGCCGGCGCTGCAGCTCACTAGGCTAATCCTCCGCCTTGCGGTGCCGGCACACCAGGTTCTAGTCCCGGTCGGGGTGCTGGATTCTGTCCCAGTTGCCCCTCTTCCAGGCCAGCTCTCTGCTGTGGCCCAGGAGTGCAGTGGAGGATGGCCCAAGTACTTGGGCCCTGCACCCCATGGGAGACCAGGAGAAGTACCTGGCTCCTGCCATCGGATCAGTGCAGTGTGCCGGCCGCAGCACGCCAGCCGCAGCGGCCATTGGAGGGTGAACCAATGGCAAAGGAAGACCTTTCTCTCTGTCTCTCTCTCTCACTGTCCACTCTGCCTGTCAAAAAATTTAAAAAAAAAAAGTAACTTGTTTGTATTTTTTTTTATTTTTATTTTTTTTTTTTTTTGACAGGCAGAGTGGACAGTGAAAGAGAGAAAGGTCTTCCTTTTCTGTTGTTTCAACCCCCAATGGCCGCTGTGGCCTGCGCGCTGAGGCCAGTGCATTGCGCTGATCCGAAGCCAGGAGCCAGGTGTTTCTCCTGGTCTCCCATGCGGGTGCAGGGCCCAAGGACCTGGGCCATCCTCCACTGCACTCCCTGGTCACAGCAGAGAGCTGGACAGGAAGAGGAGCAAATGGGATAGAATCCGGCACCCCAACTGGGACTAGAACTCGGTGTGCCAGTGCCACAGGTGGAGGATTAGCCTATTGAGCCGCAGCGCCAGCCTGTATTTAATTTTTCTGAAAGTATTTGTCTCTTTTCTACATTTTGATGCAACAATGAGTTTTAATTGTTGAATTGTTCCAAAATCTTACCAATTTTGTTTTCTGAAACTGCAGAAATATTATTTATTTATTTATTTATTTTCATTTATTTATTTATTTTTTGACAGGCAGAGTTAGACAGTGAGAGAGTGAGACAGAGAGAAATGTCTTCCTTCCGTTGGTTCAGCCCCTAGATGGTCGCCCCACGGTTGGCGTGCTGTGCAGATCCGAAGCCAGGAGCCAGGTGCTTCCTCCTGGAATTAATATATATGCTTTATACTACACTATAATAAATACAGTAGATTTGTATAATTATCATTTAATTTGGTACCATTACTATTAATGCAATAGTAATTACACATTATGAGGGAAAACAACAGAAAATCCTGCTAGCAGGGTATGTCTTTCATATATGGAAATGCACTTTTATATATGGCTTTTATCTATCCATTCATTTAAAACCTAGTGTTTTTCTACCTAGTTAGAATAAAAGAGCATTAATTACAGAGTGAAACAAAATTAATTTTTATCCAATCTCTGATATAGAATTGAATGTGCTTAGAATGGTAACAAAAGGTATAAATTTTAATGAGGTAATTTTGGTTCTCAAATGTTATAATTTTAATTTGGAAAAATACTACTTTTCTGGTTTTTTTTTTATTTTTTTTTTTTTTTTGACAGTCAGAGTTAGACAGTGAGAGAGAGAGAGACAGAAAGAGGTTTTCCTTTTTCTGTTGGTTCACCCCCAAAGTGGCTACTTAAGACCGGCGCGTTGCGCCCGGCGTGCTGCGACAATCCGAAGCCGGAAGCCAGAAGTCAGGTGCTTCCTCCTGGTCTCCCATGTGGGGGCAGGGCCCAAGGACCTGGGCCATCCTCCACTGCACTCCCAGGCCACAGCAGAGAGCTGGACTGGAAGAGGAGCAACCGGAACAGAATCCAGCGCCCCGACCGGGACTAGAACCTGGGGTGCCGGCGCCACAGGCGGAGGATTAGTCAAGTGAGCCACAGCAACGGCAAAATACTACTTTTCAAAACCTGAAATGCATTATAGAATTGGAAATGGAATGATTTAGATAAACTTTTTCTTTCAGTTCTTTCAGAAATTAGAAAAATATAAAGCTTGAATAAGAAAAGACCATTTGATATAGGGATAATTTTTAATAGTAGATATCAAGGTAAAAAATTCAGTTAAGGAAACTGGGAAAGTATCCTTTTAGAAAGGCAGGGTATAGAAAAGGAATATTACTTGTAAAATTTAATATTGAAGACCTAAAGGATTACAAATGCAGTTTTGTAATTTTTTGTCACTGTTAACAATAAGCATATTGAGAAAAGCAAAAATAAAATTAAATTTATTTGAAAAGCAGTAAAGTTGACAATAAGCAGCTGAATGCAGATTATTTTTTATAGTCTTTTCAGTTTAAGGTAAACAAATTTCATGTATTTCATACACACAGTTTTGGTAACATAGTTATACTACCCACTGTCCCCTCCCACTCACCCATGCTCCCAAACTTCCTCCTCCTTCCTCTTTTATTCCCACTCTTAATCTTGACGATGATCTAACTTGAGTTTACTTTAGACCAATAAGATTAGCCATACACTAAGTGTTCAACAAATAGAACATAACACAGTATTCCTCAACAGTAGAGACAAAGGCTGTAAAGAACCATCGAGTCTCAAAATGTCAATGTCACTCCTATATATTACATTTTTCTCAACATTAATAGTAAGTAGATTGAGAAAACACCTGCAATGAAGTGTATTTGAAAAGCAGTAAAATCGAAAAGCAGCAACTGAATGCAGATTTATCTACAACATTCTTTCAAATTCACAAGAACGAACCCTCAGTTTTATAGCTGTTCATGTAGAAGTAGAGTTAAAATGTTTTCAAGGCACTTTTGAACAGTGGCATTCAGACAATTTCTGCCAAAAATGCATCTTTTTAAAAACACAAATGGACCTTGATAATTCATTAGAATTATGTGAAGAAACAGAAAAAGGTGGCAAAGTTTTAATATGTAAAATAATCCATTAAAATAATACAAATGATTTTACAACTAACTACCATTTAGATAAACAAGTACTACAAAGTGTATCTGAGAGAATTATCGATTTTTATACTAAAATATGGAGACATATAAAGAGGTATTCCAAAAAAGGTACTTTTAATCCAAATATGCACTAGGGAAATTGCTAATTTTGTAGAGTGTGTAATATAAATATGTATGTTTGGATTTATGTTAGCAATTTGAGCTTTTAGGACTGTGAAGGGCACACAGTATTTAAGTTGGTCTTTACTGAAACATTATAATGCCGACTAAATATCCTGTAGTATATTTGGAGTGAACGTCATCTTGAGCAAGGCATGATAATCTTAACTTCACACAATATCATTACACTTGTTTAATAACATTATCAGAACTGGATATAAATTTAATAAATGAATGATTACAAAATAAGAAAAATGATAAGCATAGTTTTAGTTTGTTTCCTGATATAATTCCTAGTCTTTGCCCCCTTTCATAATTGACATTTCTCAACTGCTGTTCCTCTCTGATCACTCAGCTGCAAGAGAACTTGACCCTGCCTTCCTGAGGCTGAGAGCTAGCTCATTATCAATTCCAACACAGCTCTGTCAGCTATCTTATGCCCCTGCAAAGGACAAGCTGTTTTCCTGGTGCTCTAAGTAGACTACGATTTAGGAGTCAGTCTCCACCCCTAGTAATTGTTAAACTGGTATCTTAAGCCATAAGTGGCAAGAAGTGACTGGGCCAGTGCCTTGAGGGCCTCTGAGTCAGCCACTCTGTGCTGTGCTGCCTTGCAATTATGGAAGGGGTAGTAAAGCTTGATATCCAGTAGGAAGATGTATGGGAACCAAAGGATCATGCTGTAACCCTGCTTGCTGGTACTCATCTCAGCAATGGCCCATAATGCCACATGGTGCAGCACCAACAGGAAGCACTCGTCACCCACCAGCATGGTGATGCACATGCCATCTTGAATATTATCGATTTTGAAAAACACTAAAATTCCTTATGTAGCAACTGTAAAATATGTGTTTTCTGTGCTCTGAGGCTACTCATGCAGTATTCATGGTTTTCTTTATCCTTTTATTCTGCTTTTAAGTTTATAACAAGAGAAAAAGTTTCATGTGTTTCCTATGGACAGATTTAAGAGCATAATGATACTTCCCACCCTCCTTTGCCGGCCTCCTTCGCTCCCACCCTCCTTCCTCTGTCTTTTCTTATTTTTCTTTTGAATTTTCTGATGACATATTGTCAATCTACTTTATAATCACAAGCTTAGCCCTTCACTAAATAAAGAATTCAGCAGATTGTAGATACTGTTATATTAAGACAGCTCTAATACCTTGGGTTCCTCCACAAGAATAAACTCTATTGTGAACAGTGGAATAAAACTTATGAGCTTCTAAATAAAGACTTTCCACTGGATCACACCCAGAAACCTAACTGTACTTATCGAGTATTGCCTTTATTTTGCCTCCATATTCATCCTGCTAAATGGAGTTCTCTGAGTATCATCTAGTATCCAGCTGACTCACAAATCCCTTACTGATTAAATGAACGTTTCAATTTATTTTCCAGAATATTTTTATTTTAATGAAATTTTACTTTAACAAAATGATCTGAGAAAAATCTGTTTCTCATGCCTACCCATCACTATTCAGTAGAAGTGAGCCCTATATTCCACTCACACTCAAAGGAGGAAATTACAGAGTGAGACAATCAGGAGATATCCTTTGGAGACTTGTGGGAGCTTCTTGCCACGGTGCCTTAGGACCCATTTCACTTGGTGCTGTGCATGCAAGCCCAAAATATAACGGTTCCTTAGATACACACACCAAGTGATTGGAGACAACCAAACACACTCTATTAAAGAACACAGGCCTCTATACTTTTCCTCTTGTCTGGATTGCACAAATGCCACTAGCCACTCCAGCACCACCTTACACAAGTGCCCTTAAATGAATGCTGTCATTCTACAGAAATTTAAAATAGTACCTGCATGTTAATTTGACCCTTCCTTATAAAAAGGTGTAATCTCATTCTTTCATTTTGACTATGCCAACCTTAGTGCCTCATTTCAAAGAAACAGAATGTATGAAGTGATACCATGAGCTTCTGAGATGTGGTCCGAACAAATGACATGTCTTCTCTGTCTGTCTCCTTGGGCTGATAGGAACAAGGCATGCTGCCCTGAAGCCTCCTTGCCAGGGACCACTTTGATGCTGAGGAGCACCTGTGGTTCCAGCTCAAGCTCCAGACTTGTGACTGGTGGATCCCAGGAACAGCTCTCAAGGCAGCATTCATTGAGAGGTGGTAAAATGTCCCTAAGAAGACCTGACCAACTTTCAGTTAAACAAAATGAATGCTGCTATTACTCTAAGAGACGGAGTTAGGACTTCTGTACAAATAGGTAATGTTTAAATTGTTTATGTATAATCTTCCAAGAGAAATAAATGGACAAAGCATTTATGTAAATCTCCACAAATTATAACAAAGTGAATGCACTCGTGCAAAAAAAAGTAACACCAAACTTACTTATGTTCCCAAAAGTCAGTTTGTGGCCAGCGCCGTGGCTCACTAGGCTAATCCTCTGGCCTGAGGCGCCGGCACCCCAGGTTCTAGTCCCAGTTGGGGTGCCAGATTCTGTCCCGGTTGCTCCTCTTCCAGTTCAGCTCTCTGCTGTGGCCTGGGAAGGCAGTGGAGGATGGCCCAAGTGTTTGGGCCCTGCACCCGCATGGGAGACCAGGAGGAAGCACCTGGCTCCTGGCTTCGGATCGGCACAGCACGCCGTCCGTGGTGGCCATTTGGGGGGTGAGCCAACAGACGAAGGACCTTTCTCTGTTTCTCTCTCTCTCAGTCTAACTCTGCCTGTCAAAAAAAAGTCACTTTGTTCTCTCATTCTCGGTGTAGCTAATGTTATTTTTTTTTTCATTTTATAACAGTGGAATATTTAAAGAAAAATTTTTAACATATACAAAGAAAAAAAAAGGATCAGAGACTTGTCACCAGTTTGTTACAACTAATCATGTTCCATTTTTGTTCTAACTACTTAAAATATTTTGGTTTTTTTTTTGTTCCTAGATTTATTTCTTAATTGGAAATGCAACTTTACAAGGGAAGAGGGAAAGAGACAGGCATCTTTTACCCACTGGTTCACACCTCAAATGGCCAAAATGATTAGGGCTGGCTAGGGTGAAGGCAGGAACCAGGAGTTTTACCCAGGCCCCCCAACATGAGAAGCAGAGGTGCAAATACTTGGATCATCTTACACTGTTTCAGAAGTGAAAAAGTTGGAACTCAGGGCTGGCACTGTGGCGCAGTGGGTTAAATTCTTGGCCTGAAGCATCAGCATTCCATATGGGCACTGGTTCTAATCCTGGCTGCTCCTCTTCCAATCCAGCTCTCTGCTATGGACTAGGATAGCAGTAGAAGATGGCCCAAGTCCTTGGGCCCCTGCACCCATGTGGGAGACTCAGAAGAAGCTCCTGGCTTTGGATCAGCACAGCTCCGGCCATTGCGACGATCTGAAGGGTGAACCAGCGGATGGAAGCATCGCTCTCTGTCTCTACCTCTCTCTGCAACTCTGTCTTTCAAATAAAAAATAAATCTTAAAAAAAAAGGAGTTGGGACTCATATTAGCACCCATATGAGATATAAGTAGTGATTAACACACTGTGCTAGGGGCCCCAGTTTTCTTTTCTTGTAGTGTTAAAATGCACATACATCTTATCTGTATGGAAGTGACAAACTAATACACTCATATAACCTTTAATCTTTTTTAAAAATAGATTATTTCTATCCCAAACAGAAAATTTCCTCATCTTTCTTGGAGTCCTTGAATAAGCTATATATCATTGAACACTAACCACAGTGCATCAAATACCTATGCTTGGAGCCCATGAAAATATATATTGCTAATTGGAAATTTGTATAACGAAATGGGCCAACTTTTATGTGTTCAAAAAACTTGGAAGAATAAGAAATGAGAAAGTAGGTGATGCTGATTGAGATACAGGAGAACCCGTATTTTCACAGATGTAAGTGTAACAAATGCTTTGGTAGAAAACCATAGTACTGTGTGGTCATTGTGTTGCAGCAGGTTAAGCCACCTCTTGGGATGAGTTACATAAGATTTCCTGTGATTGGATCCGTACCCATTTGTTTTATTTATTTATTTGAAAGGGAGAGATAGAAAGAGAGGTAGAGTGGTAGAGCAGTAGAGAGAGAGAGGAGAATATCTTAGATCAGTTACTTCACTCCTCAATGTTAAGGGCAAAGCCAATACCCCAGAATTCCATTCAGGTTTCCCATGTGGGTAGTACAGGCCCAAGTACCCAGCCATCATGTGCTGTTTTCCCACTCACATTAGGAGGGAGTTGGATTAGAACTGAACACCTGGACTTGAATCAGTACTTTGGTGTGAAATGCCAGCATCATAGGCAGCAGCTTAACTCACTACACCACTATGCAGGCCCCACCTCCATTTCTGACCCAATTTCCTTATAGTACACCTGACAAAGAACAAATGATTAATCAAGTATTTGGGTCCTTGCCACATACATAGGAGATCCAGATGGAGTTCCTCACTCCTGCCATTGGCCTAGCCCAGCACTAGATGTTGCGTGCATTTGGGGAGTGAACCAGCAGATGGGAAATCTGTGTGTCTATGTGTGTGTGTGTGTGTGTGTGTGTGTTATGGATTTCAAATAAATGATGTATATTAACATTAGAAGAGAAAATCATAGTACATATGTGCACATGGATTTAATATATGGAAAAACATCAAAAATTTTAAATTTTAAAACAAAAAGAAAGCATAAAAGCAAAAGAACATCGTACTTCCTTCTCTACACTAATCCCAAAAATCAAAGGACTTGGTAGGTAAGGGAAAATTGGAATAGATTGTAAATTCACTAGCAAATAGAAACAAAGTAAACTTCAGAATGAAATTACCAACAAGCAAGTGAAATGTAGGTATGATATGTGGACTCTCTGAATAATTTTGTAGTCTGTGTAATAGCAGTTGATGTCATTACAAGACAAGGATAGCCTGAGAAAATTCTTTGGTAATGCTTAGGGAGTTCTTCTCCAAGCAGGTCATTCAGCTGGCCAACAGAAAAGATTCTGAATGACATCTGATTTCTGTTTTCAATAGTCATGTTTTCACAGAAATTTATGATAAAGAGGTTTCAAGACTCAAAAAAAAAGGCCCTACTTTTATAGTCTAAGGTAGAAAGACACCAGCAGGATTCCTATTCAGTAAATCATAAATCATGATCCCAAAATTACCCTGGAAACAGATCTGACTTCTTTTTTACATTTTTAATTTATTAATATAAACAGAACAGATTGAATGTAAATTGATTAAATTACAGATAAATGTCTTAGAAACTTCATATGTAGTTCTTAAAACAGTACTTAAAAACTAGGTTCTGTTTCTGCTAGAAATTTCCTCTACAAGTCATTCTGCAGACCTCTCACTAATTTATTCAGATAAAAATACATATAAGTCATTCTAGTATTATCTAGGGCACCATAATCTGAACATCAAAATTCACACACAGAAACTTCTGCATGTAAATACAGATATATACTATGAGCTCCTGCATGACCACATGACAACAAATTAAGTAACTTTTAAAATGTTCAGTGTCATTGTTGCATTTTGATTCCAAAAACTACATGATATTTTTCATACAGTTCAGTGTCATCTGTCTAAATATAGTTTCTCAGAAAGGAATGATATTGTATTTCCATGGCTTAGCATCACATAGACATTAATAGAGTGTCCAAAATTTTATAATAAACTTTGATACACTTATGCAAAGACTCTAGGAAAAAAATCTATTTTTACACAATACTCTTGGATAACATATTCTCAAAAATAAAATTTGCAGTTAAGTCTTTCATCAAAAATACAATTGAACAAATTACTTTTTCAGTGTAGTTAAGCCATATTGAAATGTTATTGCAGTTTTACAATGTGATATGCACAATGGCACAACTAGAGTTACCAGACAAAATGTTTGCATCAGGATATGTTTACAAGTGCTTTTTTTGCATTATAATGATAGTGTTAAAACTACAGAGACATGAATCACCTATCTACATATTTCTAGACAGATTATATAGTAAAAATACATTGGTCAATCAATAGGGACTAAAAATAATACAAAACCTTCAGGAAAAACTTTTCTGCACCTTACTTTTTTTTTTATCTTTTATTTAATGAATATAAATTTCCAAAGTACGAATTATGGGTTACAATGGCTTCCCCCCCCATACCGTCCCTCCCACCCACAAACCTCCCCTTTCCCACTCCCTCTCCCCTTCCATTCACATCAAGATTCATTTTCAATTCTCTTAATATACAGAAGATCAGCTTAGTATACCTTAAGTAAGGATTTCAACAGTTTGCTCCCACACAGAAACATAAAGTGAAAAATAATAGATGATTTTTTTTAAATGATGATGAAATCAGATCAGACCTATTGTCATGTTTAATCCCAGTGAGAGTCAAGTTGGGAATTGATAATTTCTTTTTTGTTTGTTTGTTTGTTTTTTACAGAAGATCAGTTTAGTGTACATTAAGATTTCAATCGTTTGCACCCCCATAGAAACACAAAGTGAAATATACTGTTTGAGTACTCGTTATAGCATTAAGCCTCAGTGTACAGCACATTAAGGACAGAGATCCTACATGAGGAGTAAGTGCACAGTGACTCCTGTTGTTGACTTTACAAATTGACACTCCTGTCTATGGCATCAGTAATCTCCCTATGCTCCAGTCATGAGTTTCCAAGGCTATGGAAGCCCCTTGAGTTCTCCGACTCTTATCTTGTTTAGACAAGGTCATAGTCAAAGTGGAGGTTCTCTCCTCCCTTCAGAGAAAGGCACCTCCCTCTTTGAAGACCTGTTCTTTCCACTGGGATCTCACTCACAGAGATCTTTTGCCAGAGTGTCTTGGCTTTCCATGCCTGAAATACTCTCATGGGCTTTTCAGCCAGATCCGAGTGCCTTTAGGGCTGATTCTGAGGCCAGAGTGCTATTTAGGACATCTGCCATTCTATGAGTCTGCTGAGTATCTCACTTCCCATGCTGGATCACTCTCCCCTTTATTTATTCTATCGGTTAGTGTTAGCAGATACTAGACTTGTTTATGTGCTCCCTTTGACTCTTAGTCCTTTCATTATGATCAATTGTGAACTGAAATTGATCACTTGGAATAGTGAGATGGCATTGGCACATGCCACCTTGATGGGATTGAATTGGAATCCCCTGGTATGTTTCCAACTCTACCAATTGGGGCATCACACAGTTATTCATAAGTGTTGAAAATTAACTGAAATGTGATCCCTGTTAAACATAAGAGTGGGAATAAGAGAGGGAAGAGATGTATAATTTGGGGCATGCTCGGGCTGACTTGCCCCAATTGCACCTTACTTTTAAAATAGCGATATTCACGGTGCCGGCACACCGGGTTCTAGTCCAGGTCGGGGCACCAGATTCTGTCCCGGTTGCCCCTCTTCCAGGCCAGCTCTCTGCTGTGGCCAGGGAGTGCAGTGGAGGATGGCCCAAGTACTTGGGCCCTGCACCCGCATGGGAGACCAGGATAAGTACCTGGCTCCTGCCATCAGATCAGCATGGTGCGCCGGCCACAGCGCGCCAGCCACGGCAGCCATTGGAGGGTGAACCAACGGCAAAGGAAGACCTTTCTCTCTGTCTCTCTCTCTCACTGTCCACTTTGCCTGTCATAAAATTAAAAAAAAATTCAAATATGGATATTCATTGTGGAAAGTGCTACATAACCAACAAAGTAATACCTACTATGTGAAATGATACTTGAAATCTTACCAAGTCTTATATGAACATCTAGGTTCAGGAAACTCAAGGACACAAAACAGACTCTCCAAAAAGCATATTCTTCAAGACATATTTTAGACAAATTGGCAAAAGTAAAGGAAAAGGAGAAAATCCTAAAGATAGAGAATGCTGTCACATTTCACATATATATATATGAAAATCAATGAGACAACCAGCCAGCTTCTCAACAGAAAACCTACAGGCCAGAACAGACTGGGTTGATAAATGCAATATTAAGACAAAATAACCAAAAAGTGAACCAAAAACATATATCAAGCAAAGCTAACCTTTAGAGGTGAAGGAGAGGGGCCAGCACTGTGGCGTAGTGGGTTAAAGCCCTGGCCTTTCTTCAGTGCTGGCATCCCATGTGGGCGCTGGTTCTAGTCCTGGCTGCTCCTCTTCTGATCTAGCTCTCTGCTATGGCCTGGGAAAGCAGTAGAAGATGGCCCAAGTCCTTGAGCCCCTGCACCCACGTGGGAGACCCAGAAGAAGCTCCTGGCTTCTGGCTTTGGATCAGCGCAGCTCCGGCCATTGAGGATCTGGGGAGTGAACAATTGGACGGAAGACTTCTCTCTCTGTGTCTCTACCTCTCTCTGTAACTCTGTCTTTCAACTAAATAAAATTTTAAAAAATCTAAAAAAAGAAGTGGAGAAGTAAACTATTCCACAGACATGCCAAAACAGAGAATTCTACACCAGCATACCTGCCTTACAAGAAATACTTAAGTGACTCCTACATTAGAAGTAAACATGGTGAAAAGAAATAACACTGGCAGATTTACAGTGTTGATACCATCAGCAACCAATCACCACAATGGCAGGTGGCAGTTCTTACCTCTCAATACTAAACTTGAATGTAAGCAGATTAAATTTCCTAGTCAAATACAAAGTGGTATAGATTAGAAAAAACAAATTTATGCTGACTAAAAGAAACTCACTTCACAAGTAAAGAAACACATGTACTGAAAGGTAACGGATAGAAAGTGATACACCATGCAAATGAGAACAGAAAACATGTGATAGGAGCAATGCACATATTAGAAAAAAATAACATATTAAACCAAAAATGTAGAAATTATATTAAGTACAAACTATAGAAAGAGACAAAGAAGGTCATTATATATTGATAAAAAGATCAATTCAGCAAGAGGGTATAATAATCATAAATATATATTCACCAAACACAATACTACAAAGACATATACATATTATTAGACCTAAAGGAAGAGATGACTCCAAAACAGGAATAGTCGGGGACGTCAGTGACACACGGCCATCAGTGGAAAGGTCATCCAGACAGAAAATCAACAAAGGTATATTAGAGTTCAAACACACTACTGAGCAAATGGTCCTAACAAACAGTGACAGAACATTTCATCCAACAGCTACAGAATACATATTCTCATCAGAGCATGGAGGATTTTCTGCTATCAATTCATGCATTAGGACTCAAATTAAGTCTCACTGAACTTTAAAAGATTAAAATAATCCATGTAGCTTCTCAGACCTCAAAAGAATAAAACTAGAATTAACAACAAGAGCAATAGAATATTTACAAATACATGGAAAGTAAACAACAGGCTACTGAATGACCAGAGTCACTGAAGGAATTAAAATTAAAGTAAAAGGTTCTTGAAATAAATGAAAAGGGTCTACGGCCATACCACCCTGAACGCGCCCGATCTCGTCTGAAATAAATGAAAAGGAAAACACAACATATCAAAACCTATGAGATACAGCAAAAGCAAAATAAGAAGAAAGTTTATAAGTGCTTACATTAAAAAAAATTAGAACAATCTCAAATAAATGACTTAATCACGCATCCCAAGGACTCGGTAAAACAAGAATAAACCAATGCAAAATAAACAGGAGGTGAAAAATAGTGAAATTCAAAATATAAATAAGTAAAACTGAAACTAGAAAAATAATATAAAAGATCAACACAACCAAATGCTGTTTCTTACAGAAAATAAACATGATACCCAAACTTTTAGACAAACTAACAAAGAAAAATAGAGAAAAATTCAAATAAATAAAATCAGAGATAGAGGACATATCATAACTGATACCACAGAAATACAAAGGATTGTAAGAAATTACTATGAATAATTGCATGAGAACAAATTTATAATCGCAAAGAAATGGATAAATTCTATATACATATATTATGGTAATGACAAGTAACAAAAAAGCTGTTTTTAAAAATTTATTCAGGCCGGTGCCGCAGCTCAACAGGCTAATCCTCCGCCTTGCGGCGCCGGCACACCAGGTTCTAGTCCCGGTCGGGGCACCAGATTCTGTCCCGGTTGCCCCTCTTCCTGTCCAGCTCTCTGCTGTGGCCTGGGAGTGCAGTGGAGGATGGCCCAAGTCCTTAGGCCCTGCCAGGAGAAGCACCTGGCTCCCAGCTTCGGATCGGTGCGGTGCGCCGGCCACAGAGCACTGGCCGCAGTGGCCATTGGAGGGTGAAGCAACGGTAAAGGAAGATCTTTCTCTCTGTCTCTCTCTCTATCCACTCTGCCTATCAAAAAAATAAAATAAAATTATTCAAAGGTAAAAGGGCAGAGTGATGGAGAAGCCTACAAGGAATGAGGTCATCAATCTGCTGGTTCATTCCCCAAATAACCTCAATGTCCAGGGCTGAGCTGGGCCAAAGCCAGTATCCTGGATCTCCATCCAGGTCTCTCACATAGGTGGCAGGGGCCTAGCTTCTTGTGCCACCATCTACTGCCTTCCCAGGTGCATAAGCAGGGAGCTGGATTGGAAGCAGAACAATGATGACTTGAACAGACACTCTGATATCATGTGACAGCATCACAAGCCAAGGCTTAATCTGATGAGCCATAATGCTGGCCCCCATGGTTACGTTTTAACCTAGGGGGTAACATCATCAGATCTAAATTTTTGCTAATATAGAAGAACAGCCGCAGATCTGACTAATTTTTCAGAAGGCAAAGTTTCAGGGAACACAGTTTTATTCCTAGTAGTACATAGTGATAACTTGAACTTTGGTAAAGACCTAGGAGAAGCAGAATCTGTAAAATATACTAGGGATGACACTCACACTGAGAAAAATACAATGGGAACTATATTAATTCCTTGGCTGAGATTTACATTACATGATAATTTTCATTCAATTTAAATATAAGGATATTTCTGAGACAGCATTATAACATATCAGTATTTGATGTGCAGTGCTAAGCAGGACTGAATATATGCTATACTAGAACTATAGTATTATGTAAAAAGGTCTTATATTCATGCACTGGTCTTATGTTTACAATAACTTTCAAGTTGTTCAATTAGCAATATAGATGTTTTAACTTAAGGCCACTCATAATTCTCTCAAGATGTTTTAGGTAACTGAGTGATAAAATCATAGCCATCTGTAAAAATTATTATAGTTGTGATCATTAAAAATACTTGGCAATATAAGTAAATTACAGAAGGGCCAATTATCATTTATGAGCAAAACCGCAAGCCTTCTTAAAAGAAGTGATTTCTTGTCAAATGGTAGTTTCCTTTTTTTTTTTTTTTTTTTGACAGGCAGAGTTAGTGAGAGAGAGAGACAGAGAGAAAGGTCTTCTTTTCGTTGGTTCATCCCCTAAATGGTTGCTAAGGCCGGCGCACTGCGCCAATCCAAAGCCAGGAGCCAGGCGCTTCTTCCTCATCTCCTACGCGGGTGCAAGTGCCCAAGCACTTGGGCCATCCTCCACTGCCTTCCCCGGGCCACAGCAGAGAGCTGGACTGGAAGAAAAGCAATCAGGACTAGAACCCGGTGCCCATAGGGGATACCGGTGGTGCAGGCAGAAGATGAACCAAGTGAGCCATGGTGCAGGCTCATTTCATTCAAATGAAATCTCTTTATAAAACAAAAGATTATCTTTTTAAATTATACCTTTTATATTTTAAATCTGTATTTTTGGGTTTCAAAAGCTATTTATTTATTTTCTTCTACTTGAAAAGTAGAGCAGGAGACAGACCTTCCATCTGCAGGTGCTCCCCAAATTACCACAACTATCAGGGCTGGACAAAGCTACAGTCAGGAGTAAGGATCCATTAACCAGGAACTCCATCTATGTCTCTCATGTGTGTGGAAGAAGCCCAGTTGGGCCATCATCTGCTGTTTCTCAGTATGTATTCACAAGAAGCTGGATCGGAAATGGGGGTGCCAGGATAGATGTCACTACTCCAGTATCAATATGGATGTCCTAAATGGTGGCTTAATATAGTGTTACACATTTGCCCCTAACTGAAAACTCCTGTAATATATCATTTTGACCTGATAATATTTTGGTTTAGGGAAGTCTACTGGCTGTCCTTTACAATATACATATTATGTAAGTCACAGATTTTTTGTCAGAATTAAAATGAATTTAACACATTCATACTGCTTATCATTACATTCAGTAATTGCATAGTATACTAGTCCTGAAAATAAGCTATCAAAAAAATCAAAATTTAATGGGACTGTTTATGAAGAACTTAAATAATGTTTTACAAGCAGGTTTCAGTACCCATAAAAGCTTGATTTTATTGGAAAATATATTTAAGGATAGGCATTTGGTTTAGCGCCCAAGACACTACTTGCTACAATTATATCCCTCACTTGAGTACCTGTTCAAATCCTGATTCAAATCCTGGTTCCATTTAAAATTCCAGCTTCTTGAATTACAGAATGTGGTTCAAGTACTTGAATCCTTGCAACTTACGTGGGGGGACCCAGATTAAGTTTCTGGCTTCCACCTAATTCATCCCTGGATTGCACCAGTGGGTGAATTGTATATGTCTCTCTCTCTCTCTCTCTCTCTCTCTCTCTCTCTCTCTTTCTCTCTGAATTGTATATGTCTCTCTCTCTCTCTCTACCTTTCAAAAAAAAACTAAAAAATAAAATATGGTTCATTTCTTTCTATCAAACACTACCAATAACTTAGTATTTCCTTTTGCTTTGACAATCAGAAAGCTTGATATAAATTCAATTATATTGGGGCTGGCGCCAAGGTGCACTAGGTTAATCCTCCACCTGCAGCAACAGCATCCCATATGGGCACCGGTTCTAGTCCCAGTTGCTCCTCTTCCAATCCAGCTCTCTGCTGGGGCTGGGAAAGCAGTAGAAGATGGCCCAAGTGCTTGTGCCCCTGCACCCTGTGAGAGACCCGGAAGAAGCTCCTGGCTCCTGGCTTCGGATCAGCGCAGCTCTGGCCCTCTGGCCATTACGGCCATTTGGGGAGTGAAGCAACAGAAGGAAGACCTTTCTCTCTCTCTCTCTCTCTCTCACTGTCTATAACTCTGTCAAATAAATAAATAAAATCTTTAAGAAAATTTAATTATATTTTGAGTTAATATGAGTGGTGTAATTTTCTTTGACCTTAATGACTCTCATTGTTTCTAGTTCAATCCCCACTGTATTATTGTACTTAAATTACCTGTAAATTTTATCAATAAGAAAAAATTAAATTGCATTACATATGCAGACATTCTATGTAAAGAGATAGTATTTTTATTTACTCAATTTAATTTTTAACTATACCCATTTCTAATTTTATTTTTCCATTTTTAAATGTTATTTACTCATTTTAATTTTAGGTTCTTGTTCCCTGAAACTTTAGCTGGAAACTTAAGTCTTGGACCATTACCTGAGGACACTAAGTCTGAGCCATGTTATTTCTCTCTGTATGAATTATCCATAATGTATACAGCATACACAATAAAATATATTAAACTGTACAGAATAAGTGTTTGAATTACTGTTCATGTCGGGAAAGTGCTCTCTAAGGGGGATTGCAGTAGACTCGGAAAATGACTGAAATCTCGCTTTGCTTCCGCTGCTCTGAAAGGTGGCCTGGGCAGTTTCTCACTCAGGTGTGGAGGAGCCTGTGCGGGTGGCTGGGAGCCCAGCGTTCCCGGTTACAGGAGGGTGGGGACGCTGCCACCGCCGAGTCCGCGAAGGCCGCCTTTCTCCCCATCTGCCAGGGCCCCCGGCCCTCGCTCCTGGCTTCCAGTCCCCGGCACCTGCTCCTGGCTTCCAGTCCCCGGCACCTGTTCTGGTCGCCAAGGTTCCCGCCACTTCCCTGAGCTGCTGCCCGCGGACTCCTCACCCTCGTGGGCACCTGTGTGCAGCTTCCCGAGATCCTTGGGTGGAAAGCGGTACCTGGACTGCGATTTTATCCCATTTGACTTTCCAGACATGGAAAGGGAGGTAAAGCCATCTTCAGGGCCAAGACTTGTGGTGACCTTTCCCAGCATGGGAAACTTACGGCAAGCCCTGGAGAAGAAAAAAACCTCTCGCTTCCACATCCCAACAGAAAGGCTTGGCGTTTCTCCACCTCAGCTCAAAGAGATGGCGCCAAGTCAATCCGTTAAACGCAAGCGCACTCGCGCGCACCCGGAAGGCGCGTCTCTGCGCATGCGCAGGGACACACCGCGGCGGAAAATCAGCGGCTATGGCAGGTCCGCCCCTCTGAGCAATGGCCTTGCTTTCAAAGGCGGCTGGGCCCTGGTGACGGTTGGGGAGGTTTTAGGGAAGACAGATTCCTACGTGGAACTTCAGGAGGATGAAGGCCTTGTCCAGAGTTAGCTTCTCTAAATTCTAAATAATTGTTTATCACTAGGGTCCATGTCCATCCGAGTCCTAGCCAGTTTCCTGGGGAATTAACAGCTGCACTGAAATTGTGTTTTCATGATATTAGCATTTTCTGACTATGAAAGCACAGGGTACTTAAGCCTGCCTTTATTGAAACATTATATAAGATTCTGATTAAACAGTCTGAAGTGTATTAGGAGTCAATTTCATCTTCAGTAAAGACTTTTCTTAACAGGAGTCACTGTGCACTTACTCCTCATGTAGGATCTCTGTCCTTGATGTGCTGTGTATTGAGATTTAATGCTATAACGAGTACTCAAACAATATATTTCACTTTGTGTTTTTCTGGGGGTGCAAACTGTTGAAATCTTTACTTAATGCATACTAAACTGATCCTCTGTAAAAAAAAAGAAAGAAAGAAATTATCAATTCCCAACTTGACTCTTACTGGGATTAAACATGACAATAGGTCTGATCTGATTTCATCATCATTTAAAAAAAAATCATCTATTATTTCTCACTTTATGTTTCTGTGTGAGAGCAAACTGTTGAAATCCTTACTTAATGTATACTAAGCTGATCTTCTGTATATTAAGAGAATCGAAAATGAATCTTGATGTGAATGGAAGGGGAGAGGGAGTGGGAAAGGGGAGGGTAGTGGGTGGGAGGGACGGTATGTGGGGGAAGCCATTGTAATCCATAAATCGTACTTTGGAAATTTATATTCATTAAATAAAATTTAAAAAAACAGATTTTATTTATTTGAGAAGTAGAGTTACAGACAGTGAGAAGAGGCACAGAAAGAAAGGTCTTCCATCTGCTGGTTCACTCCCCAAATAGCCCCGATGGCAAGAGCTAAATCCATCTGAATCCAGGAGCCAGGATCTTCTGGGTTTCTCACACAGGTGCAGGGGCCCAAGAACCTGGGCCGTCTTCCACTGCTTTTACAGGCCATAGCAGAGAGCTGGATCAGAAGAGGAAGAGCTGGGACTAGAACCAGATCCCATATGGGATGCCAGTGCCACTGGCAGAGGCTTAACCTATTGTGCCACAGCACTGGCCCTGAGCAAGGACTTTTAAAATTGATATTATTCTTAATTTCACACAACACAATTATATGTTTAATAATAACATTATCAGCTCTGGATAGAACAGATGGATTCACTGCTGAATTCTATCAGACATTCAAAGAAGAACTAACTCCAAGTCATCTCAAACAATTCAGAACAATCAAAAAAAGAGGGAATCCTCCAAAATTCTTTCTATGAAGCCACCATCACCTTAATTCCTAAGCAGGAGAAAGATGCAACATTTAAAGAAAATTACAGACCAATATCCCTGATGAACATAGACACAAAAATCCTCAATAAAATTCTGGCCAAAGAATGCAACAACACATCAGAAAGATCATCCACCCAGACCAAGTGGGATTTATCCCTGGTATGCAGGGATGTTTAAATGTTCGCATATCAATCAATGTGATACACCACATTAACAGACTGCAGAAGAAAAACCATATGATTCTCTCAATAGATGCCGAGAAAGCATTTGATAAAATACAACACCCTTTCAATGAAAACCCTAACCAAACTGGGTATAGAAGGAAGATTCCTCAATACAGTCAAAGCAATTTATGAAAAACCCACAGCCAACATCCTATTGAATGGGGAAAAGTTGGAAGCATTTCCACTGACATTTGGTACCAGACAGGGATGCCCACTCTCACCACTGCTATTCAATATAGTTCTGGAAGTTCTAGCCAGAGCTATTAGGCAAGAAAAAGAAATTAAAGGGATACAAATTGGGAAGGAAGAACTCAAAGTATTCCTCTTTGCAGATGTTATGATTCTTTACTTAGGGGACCCACAGAACTCTACTAAGAGACTATTGGAACTGATAGAAGAGTTTGGCAAAGTAGCAGAATATAAAGTCAATGCACAAAAATCAGCAGTCTTTGTATACACAGGCAATACCACGGCTGAGAAAGAACTGCTAAGATCAATCCCATTCACAATAGCTACAAAACCAATCAAATACCTTGGAATAAACTTAACCAAGGACATTAAAGATCTCTACAATGAGAATTACAAAACCTTAAAGAGAGAAATAGAAGAGGATACCAAAAAATGGAAAAATCTTCCATGCTCATGGATTGGAAGAATCAACATCATCAAAATGTCCATTCTCCCAAAAGCAATTCATAGATTCAATGCAATACCAATCAAAATACCAAAGACATTCTTCTCAGATCTGGAAAAAATGATGCTGAAATTCATATGGAGACACAGGAGACCTCAAATAGCTAAAGCAATCTTGTACAACAAAAACAAAGCCAGAGGTATCACAATACCAGATTTCAGGACATACTACAGGGCAGTTGTTATCAAAACAGCATGGTACAGGTACAGAAACAGATGGATAGACCAATGGAACAGAATAGAAACACCAGAAATCAATCCCAATATCTACAGCCAACTTATATTTGCTCAAGGATCTAAAACCAATCCCTGGAGTAAGGACAGTCTATTCAATAAATGGTGCTGGGAAAGTTGGATTTCCACATGCAGAAGCATGAAGCAAGACCCCTACCTTTCACCTTACACACAAATCCACTCAACATGGATTAAAGACCTAAATCTATGACCCACACCATCAAATTATTAAAGAACATTGGAGAAACCCTTCAAGATATTGGCACAGGCAAAGACTTCTTGAAAAAGACCCCAGAAGCACAGGCAGTCAAAGCCAAAATCAACTATTGGGATTGCATCAAATTGAGAAATTTCTGTACTGCAAAAGAAACAGTCAGGACAGTGAAGAGGCAACCGACAGAATGGGAAAAAATATTTGCAAACTATGCAACAGATAAAGGGTTAATAACCAAAATCTACAAAGAGATCAAGAAACTCCACAACATCAAAACAAACAACCCACTTAAGAGAGGGACCAAGGACCTCAACAGACATTTTTCAAAAGAGGAAATCCAAATGCCCAACAGACACATGAAAAAATGTTCAGGATCACTAGCAATCAGGGAAATGCAAATCAAAACCACAATGGGGGTTCACCTCACCCCGGTTAGAATGGCGCACATGAAGAAATCTACCAACAACAGATGCTGGCGAGGATGTGGGGAAAAAAGACACTAACCCACTGTTGGTGGGAATGCAAACTGGCTAAGCCACTATGGAAGTCAGTCTGGAGATTCCTCAGAAACCTGAATGTAACCCTACCATTCAACCTAGCCATCCCACTCCTTGGAATTTACCCAAAGGAAATGAAATTGGCAAACACAAAAGCTGTCTGCACCTTAATGTTTATTGCAGCTCAATTCACAATAGCTAAGATACGGAATCAACCCAAATGCCCATCAACAGTAAACTGGATAAAGAAATTATGGGACATGTACTCTATAGAATACTATATAGCAGTCAAAAACAATGAAATCTGGTCATTTGCAATAAAATGGAGGAATCTGGAAAACATCATGCTGAGTGAAATAAGGCCCTCCCAGAGGGATGAATATCATATGTTCTCCCTGATCAGTGACAACTAACTGAGCATCAAAAAGGAATCCTGGTGAAGTGAAATAAATGGACACTATGAGAAATAGGACTTGATCTGCCCTTGTCATCACTGTTGATGTACAATTTAATACTTTATCCCTTTTAGTATGTTTTTGTTCTACTTAACACTATTGGTTAGACTCTGTAGTTAACACACAATTATTCTTAGGTGTTTAAAGTTAACTGAAAAGTGATCTCTGTTAAATATAAGAGTGGGAATAAGAGAGGGAGGAGATGTACAATTGGGACATGCTCAAGCTGACTTGCCCCAAGTGGTGGAGTTAGGAATGTGCCAGGGGATTCTAATACAATCCCATCAAGGTGGCATGTACCAATGCCATCTCACTAGTCCAAGTGATTAATTTCAGTTCACAGTTGATCACACTGATAGGTCTGAGAGTCAAAGGGATCACATAAACAAGACTAGTGTCTGCTAATACTAACTGATAGAATAAAAAAGGGAGAGAACAATCCAACATGGGAAGCGTGATACACAGCAGACTCATAGAATGGCAGATGTCCTAAACAGTACTCTGGCCTCGGAATCAGCCCTTAAGGCATTCAGATCTAGCTGAAGAGCCCATGAGAGTATTTTAGGTATGGAAAGCCAAGACACTCTGGGGGAAAAAATGGACCTAAATGAAAGATCTCTGCGAGTGAGATCCCAGTGGAAAGAACGGGGCCATCAAAGAAGGAGGTACCTTTCTCTGAAGGGAAGAGAGAACTTCCACTTGGACTATGGCCTTGTTAAAATAAGATCAAAGTCAGCGAGCTCAGGGGGCTTCCATGGCCTTGGCAACTCATGACTAGAGCCTGGGAGATTTCTGACGCCTTAAACAAGAGTGTCAATTTGTTAAGTAAACAACAGGAGTTACTGTGCGCCTACTCCTCATGTAGGATCTCTGTCCTTAATTTGTAGTCCAATGTGAATTAATGATATGACTAGTGCTCAAACAGTATTTTGCACTTTTTGTTTCTGTTTTTGTGCAAACTGTTGAAATCTTTACTTAATATATACTGAATCAATCTTCTGTATATAAAGATAATTGAAAATGAATCTTGATGTGAATGGAATGGGAGAGGGAGCAGGAGATGGGCGGGTTGCGGGTGGGAGGGAAGTTATGGGGGGGAAAAGCCATTGTAATCCATAAACTGTACTTTAGAATTTATATCTACTAAATAAAAGTTAAAAAAAGAAAGCATCAAAAAATGAATGCTTATAGAGTAACAAAAATAATGATCATAAATTGCTTTAGTTTCACATTTTAAACAAGCATTTTCACTATGTCACAGCTGTAAATTCTCTTCTTCCATTCCCCTCTGATCACTTAGCTGCAGGAGAATGCAACTCTGTCTTCCTGAGGCTGAGCTGGCTCATCCTGGCTTCTAGCAGAACTCCATGTGTTAGCTATGTCACCCCACTGCAGGCGACAAGCTGTTTCCCTGGTGCTATAAGTGGACTATGATTGACCCATCATTCTCCATTCCCATTATTATTTAAACTGGTATCTTAAGCTAGAAGTGGCAAGAAGCAGCCTGGCATTCAAGCAACAGCAATGGTGTCAATGCCTTGTAAGCCTCCCAGTCAGCTGCACTGAGCTACAGGGTTCCACTTTGTAGTTCTGGAACATGAAGAAGAGCTTGATGTCTAGAACAAAGACATACAGCAGAGGATTGAGATGTAGCCATGCTTGGCCGTGTGCAGCATGAAGTCACAGCCCCGCTGCCACTCCTCATATTCACACACAGGCACCTGGCACCCAATGAATACCTGCGAAGCATGACTCCAGCATGGAAGCGTTTGAGCTCTGACTCCTTCGGACTGAGCCCAACATACCTGGAGCCCTGCATACAAGGTGCATCAACCTTACTCCCTGAACTCAGGATTGAAAAGTTGGGAAGTGAAGTGCAATGATAAATGAAGGTTCTGAGAACCGGCTTCCTGCCTGTGTCAGGCCACATGCCTGCCACCAACTCCCCTTTCAAGGAAATCCAACTGGTGAGGTGATTTGATTGCCAACAAGAACACCAAACCTCTCAATTCTGGCAGGGATGTCCAGTTAAGACATTTGGAATATGGCGGTCTGAAGCCAGCCCATACACTGATATTTAAGACCATGTTTTCAGTGCATGGGGTGCTTTATTTTGGTATTCAGCTTCACATCAAAGTTGCCTGTTTACCCAGCATGTTTGCCCTGCAAGACCTCCAGTGTCTCTGTCCGCCATGGGGACCTGAAAGCTGCTGCTCCAGAAAACCACCATGGAAGCAGAGTGCAGGAAAGCAGAGGAGTCTGGGCTGACATTGTTATCAGTTCACAAAAGACACCTTCAGTTCAGGAGGGCCCACTCAGGGGAGACTTGGAGTGTCAAACACAGTATTTCAGGAAATTGAGGTCAAAGGACAAGCAAAGAACCTGCAGCCCTTTGGACATGCTCTCAAGGCCAGAGTCTGGCAGCTGATTCCTCCAAACACCAGGAGTGGAACTGGATGTGCTCCCTAAACTATACAGTGCACACGCACATGTGTGAAGGTGGATTCCCCACAATACCTTTCCCATTTTCCCCTTCATCACTTGAGGCTTCTTTTACCCCCAAAAGATATAAGCCACCCTCAGGGCCTCAACTGTAGCTCGGCATCCATGGCAGCTATAGCAAAGGTCACCATCAGGGGAAAGATTACAATTGGCACAAGATGGGAACAAGCACAAGAGGGTCATTCTCTAAAGGTCAGTCCTGTTTCCCCGCAAAGAGGACCTCTGACAGAAAATCTGCAAGGAAAGACGGAGGCAGCAATGACACCAGCCTTAGACTCTCACACCAGATCGCTTTTCCCATAGAGACTTCACTTTCTTGTTTTTGTTCTTCATTATTTTTTAAATAGAACACTTTTTAAAAACATACAAGAATCTATTGAACAATAGAACCCTGAATAGGGTTCACAACTGCCAATAGGCATTGATGTCATTTTTCAAGGTCTTAACACACATTGTGGCTTAGGAGATCATGTATTGGCTCAAAAGTAAATCCTGGGGCCAGCACTGTGGTGTAACCACCTGCAGTGGTTAAAGCCACCACCTGCAGTGCCAGCATCCCATATGGGCACCGGCTTCCAAGCCAGCTCTCTGCTATGGCCTGGGAAAGCAGTAGAAGATGGGCTTCAGCCTCTGCACCCACGTGGGAGACCCAGAGGAATCTCCTGGCTCCTGGCTTCAGATCAGTGTAGCTCCAGCTGTTACAGCCAAATGGGGAGTGAACCAGCAGAGGAAGACCTCTCTCTCTCTGCCCCTTCTTCTCTCTGTGTAACTCTGACTTTCAAATAAACAAACCTTTTTTAAAAATAAAATTAAATCCTGCTTTCCATGAGATTTCTGTTGCTGGGTAACTGCATGCAGAGACACACTGTGGACAACTGAGAAAGAGGCTGGTTGTGCTTGAGTCTGTGAGGAAGGCCCTGGGCCAGGCAGCATTCAGACCGCAGTGTGCAGCGGGTTTCCACAAACACAGGGAAGGTTCTGTGGGCACACTGAAAGGAAATCCCCTCCTCTATGCACATGTGGGACATCATTAATTTCTGTGTATACACAATGAGATCCTGCCATAGAGATGGCATTGGGCTCACTCAGATCACTTTCAATGTGGGTGTCAGAAATTGTGGCTGACATGGAGCAAATTGTTTTTAGGTCAATCATGTTGCCACTTTGATACAAAGTCCATGAGAGACTTTCTGGAGAATTTCTAGACGTGATTAAGATAAACTGGAGAATCATTTCCCCCCCTCAATGTTATTTCAAAAAATTTTCCAGGAATTCCACATGTGCCTGTTATTCTGAGACTTGAGAGACCACCCCATGCTGGATATATGTAAATGGGCAGATGGATAGTTGGATGGATGTGTAACCATGAATGAGGCGGTGTCAACATGACATTAGCAACATATGGGGGCAAACTGTAGATGATTCAGGAAGACAAATAATTCCTCCTAGTGTGTGCTCTCTGAGGTCTCAATTACCATGGAAAGAAATCACATACTTTCAAATCCTACTTCTGCTACCTTTGAGCTGAGTGATCTCAGGTAGATGACCTGCTGTGTCTCACTTTAGGTTTATAGTAATACGTACTACTGATAGACAGAAATCCTACCACACCACATCAGGCACCACCTAGGAACTGCAGATAGGAGGGAGACTAGGACCCTCTTCATAGCTTCACTGACATGCATGCAGAATCATTGGTTCTTCCCTGAGAACTCTTTGTCCTTGACTTACTCAATGAGAACCCAGTAAAGTAGCCCAACTGAAAAGGCTCTCACACAGTGACCGGGTCATGCGGTCTCCCAGGAATTTGTCCCAGCCTTCAGCCTTGAAGCCTCCTTTGCCAACTTCCAGTTTGCAGCAGTGGCAAAGTTGACCAATCTTCCACATCAATATCAGTGGCGCCCACCATGCCTGATGCCCTAGAGGGAAGGGCCCACAAGCAATGTGGGCAATAGAACCTTGTCAGGTAGGCACACAGCACTGCCAGAGCCAGGAAACAGTGGTAAGTCCTCCATATGCACACAGGTGCATGCCCAATGTCCAATTTGTTCTCCTGGTAATCAGAAAATGTCATTTAACCTTTCATTCATTCCCCCCCAGCACCATGTTCCCTTCGTTCTGGTAGCTCCCTCCAATGATACCAGTCACTCCAAGGAAGGAGGAAAGGGAGGTGGGAGGCAATTGTGCCATGACTGCCATTCACCACCCCTGCCTCAGCATCCTCTCCTCTGGCGCACACAGCCCAACAGACTTGCATTCCACTCTGGGCACCACCATGGCCCCCCATGGCTCCTCTGCCTGCAGCCTGGCTTCCCGCTGCCATCCCTCACATGACTCAAACTCCTATCCCCCACCACCTCAGGCTGCCTGGGGATGCAGCCATGCCCGGGGCGCAAGGAGAGGACAGGGGCAGGGTGGAGTGAGCAGAAGGGCGGGGAGCAAAAGTTCAGGCAGCTCAGGGCTTGGCCTCTCCTGTTCCACGTGCCTCCCTCACTCCTCCCCCCAGAACCTGATCTCACTGCAGTAGGAGCCCAGGACCCTAGCCTTCTTTTCTGGAGTGGTGACAGGGCTGGAGCCCAGGCTCAGGGGCAGTGTAGCAGTTGCCCCCCTCATTACATTCCAGTCCACTCCTGGAAATTTCCTCGAAGTGCCCGAGGTGCCGAGCACAGATGTGGCGAATGCCTGTCACTAACCCTGTATCCCAACATGCACTCCCACCAGGGAAACAGCGGTTTGTGTCTGCCAGTCCTTGTCTGCAGGCCCTGGGGCTGGTCGGCCCACGGGTGCCTGACTCCATTTCCCCAGGCTGTTGTTTGGGACATCCGGACTATGTGCGCCCGTGCAGTGTGTGCCTCATCAGTCTAGAGCCTTCCACAGCACCACCGCGCTAGCCCCTGGTCCTCTGTCCCTGAGCCCCTGCACTATTCCCGGGTACTAGGGAGGGGGAATGTGAGTTCCAGTGCCACAGCCAGGCAACTGTTCCAGCAGGGGCTCCACACAAGCTGGGTTCCTGGAGTGTGTCCAGGACTCACCTTTAGAAATGCTGTCACTGAGGATAGGGAAAGCCTTGGAGAGTCTGTGCCCAGTGGTCTGCCTGGGTGGCAGCCATGGTTGTGACATAAGTACAGTGCTAAGACCCAGTGCTGAGCCACCCACCACCCTCATTGCTCAGTCTGACCTCAGGAGAGGTCCTGAATCGCAACCCCAAAGCCCGAACCCATCAGTCATTCCTCTCCACCCTATACCAGCACCTGGACCCAGTGCCTACCTGGGAAGCCCGAATGAAGGCTGTGAGACTCTGCTGCTCCCTCTCCATGGGGGCGTGCTCAGCTCTATGCCTGGATCCAGCCTCCAAGCAGAAGAGACAACCTTTCTCCCCTAGCCAGTGCAGGCTGGAAACTTTGGGGAGTGGCTTGCAGATGGCAAATGAAGCTGCCCCCACCCTATGTCCCAGAGCCACACTTAGGCCTGAGTCTGGGATCTGAGGATGACGTGGTAAAGATTCGATAAAGGATTTTAAGTTCATGAGATGGAAGCCACACCTCCTTCACTTTATGTTGCATGTTCACCTACCTGTCAATCAGGGATCTGCACCCTAGGAAGTACCTCCTCTTACCTGGGACGTGCGGGTGGTACCACATAAACACTTCCATTTTCCCAAGTACATAAAAAGCCAAGAAGAAAAGAAGCACACTCTCTCCTCCACATGGACTCAGGTTGAGCAGAGCAGGGTGTGATAATTCCCTATCTTTGGCTCCCTTTCTCATGATAAAGCCTGTGTATTTTTCTCACTTTGTAAATAAAGTTTATCAAATTGCATATCATATTTGGGCCTGTATTTAGAATTCTTTTCTAAGAGGCAACAACCTGGAAAATTAATTTAGGCCCAAACCTAGCCCAAAACAAGGAGAGGTCCCACCATGTCCCTTTTCAAGGAAATCTGGCTGGTGGGGTGCATTTATTGCAAACAGGCAATTTGAAAATACTCAAACCTGACAGGGACAGCACACCAGACATTTGAAGGAACTAGGTAGGGCTCAGCCCTTTCATACATTGAGCCTCAAGGCCATGGTGCTGGTATGGAGTTCAATGATTTATATGGAAAAGAAAAAGATAAGGAAAATATAACGGAAAAATAACCAAAAATACAGAATAAAAAGTTGTTCCTCAATAGTCAAGAAAAGAGCTAGATAGAGAGACAGAGAAATTGGAGATAGATATCTGGCAACTTCAAAGATCTGCATGCTTTCTTTTAAATTAATTTCCCATGGCCGGCACTGTGGCTCACTTGGCTACTCCTCCACCTGAGGCACTGGCACCCCAGGTTCTAGTCCCAGTTGGGGCGCTGGATTCTGTCCTGGTTGTTCCTCTTCCAGTCCAGCTCTCCACTGTGGCCTGGGAAGGCAGTGGAGGATGGCCCAGGTCCTTGGGCCCTGCACCCGCATGGGAGACCAGGAGGAAGCACCTGGCTCCTGGCTTCGGATTGACGCAGAGTGCCCGCCATAGCAGCCATTTAGGGGAGTGAACCAACGGAAGGACGACCTTTCTCTCTGTCTCTCTCACTGTCTAACTCTGACTGTCAAAAAAAAAAAAAGAAGAAAAAAAAAGAAAAAAGAAATTTCCCATTTAAGTCACATTAATATAATTTTACTTGTGCATTTCTTCCAGCATAACCTATTTATGTAATTTATTGTCTTAAATTATTACAGAAATTATATATATATATATGTAGAGGAAGAAAGAAAGGCAAAATAAATTTAATGTTTTCAACACAAAAAATAACTACTTACAAAACTTAAACTATTTTTAGACACTCTAGAAAGTTATTGCTAAATTTTATACTTGAAATTAATTAAATGTTTCCAAATAGTAATCGAGCATCCTATTTGATAACCTCCTTACGTGGTCAAGAATGTAATATTGAATATTGAATTATTTGATAAGCAGTTAAAATTTGTAAAATATAAATGTATTAGCCAATGTGATGAATTCAAGTTAAAGAATCCATCATTTCTGAGGGTTCAAATTTTGCAGTTTCATATTTCAGATAATTTCCTACCTCATTTCATTTTGAGCAGGAAACCTGTAAAAGCAAATGTTTTATTCATCATTATTAGGGTAAGAAAATACATATTAGAACTACATATAGGGAAAAATATAGATATGTATATAAATTTTGTAATATAAAATGTTAATTAAAACTTAATATTTGCATTTCTTTGATTAGGATTAATTGATTTTGGAGCCTAATGATCTAAAATGTGCCTATTCTCAAATCTTTGGAAGAGTATTTAAATGCTCTGAGTATCATTGAAGGTACAGTGGGATGAAATCTTTAAACTGAAGAAACTTCTAATAATGTCAATTACCTCTTATTTCATTACAAGCAAATTTCAGACATAATTTTAGTCTAAACAATCACAAAGTTAATTTTTTATTTTTTATTTAGTTGAGAGGTAGAGTTACAGAGAGAGGGAGATACAGACAGTAAGTTCTTCTGTCACTGGTCACTCCCCAAATGGCTGCAATGACAAGAGCTAAGCCTATTAAAAACCAGGAGCGAGGAGCTTCTTCTGGTTTCCACGTGGGTGCAGAGGCCCAAGCATATGGGCCATCTTCCACTGCTTTCCCAGACCATAAGCAGAGAGCTGGATCAGAAGAGGAGAGGCTGGGACTTAGATGTGTACCCATGTGGGATGCTGAAGCTGCAGGTGGAGGCTTAGCCCACAATGTCACAGCACTGACCCCACAAAGTTCAATTTTATGGTTAATGGTTTGTTCTATTTTAGACAGTGGTAAATTATTTTCATTTGATAGTAACATTAAAGTAAACATGAATTTTAGCAGCTAAATTTGGAATATTTTGTAAGTTCTTTGTTCATTATTGATAAATTAATGTTATAAAGATTTATTTATGCATTTGAAAGAGTTACAGAATGAGAGGAGAGACAAAGAGAGATCTTCTGTCCACTATTTCACTCCCCAAATAATTATGATGGCTAGGGTAGCCCAGGCCAAAGCCAGGAGCCAGTAACTTTTACTGAGTCTTTTGTGTTGAGTCAGGGGTCCAAAACCGTGGACCATCTTCCCCTCATTTCTCAGGAGCATTAGCAGGACTCTGGATCACAAGTGAAAAAGTTGAGAATTGAACTGGTATCCATATGGGATGCCAGCACTGAAGGTGGTGGCTTCACTCATGGTGCCACAGTACCAGTCCCATTTAATTGTAGTTTTTAGCTCTTGTTTATACTCCTGTGAAATTGAGATATTTATATTTTTACTTTTTAAATATTATGGTTAGTGGTATTTTTAAGCCTGTGATTATAGCAAGGACTGCATTATGGGGATTTTTGCACAAATTTAAAAAAATAGGAAAGAAGTAGTTGGATTGAAGGAGGGAGTAAGGGAGGGAAAGAAATATAGTTATCTTCTTAGAATTATGAATAAAGTTATCTTCTTAGAATTCCTATGAGATACATAGAATCTGTTCTCTTTATATTAATAAAATTTCTAAAATATATTTTATCCAGCCCGGCTCCATGGTGCACTAGGTTAATCCTCCACCTGTGGCAACAGCATCCCATATGGGCACTGGTTCTAGTCCCAGTTGCTCCTCTTCCAGTCCAGCTCTCTACTCTGGCCTGGGATAACAGTAGAGGATGGCCCAAGTACTGCACCCACTTGGGAGTCTGGGAAGAAACACCTGGATCCTGGCTTCGGATCGGCGCAGCTCCAGCCGTTGCGGCCATTTGGGGAGTGAACCAATGGAAGGAAGACCTTTCTCTCTGTCTCTCTCTCTCTCACTGTCTTTAACTCTACCTGTCAAATAAATAAAATATTTATAAAATAATATTTTATCAGAAAATTTATAATATCTTTGCAAATTTTTGTAATGACTTATTAAATATCTGGATTCTATATCCTATGGTCCTATGAGAACATAAAGAAACATGACTCTCCTGTTCACTGCTGTAACCCCCAGTACCTTTCATGGTATCATGTTCAAAGAGGGCATTCAATACATACTTGTTCATTGAAAAAAGTTACATGAAAAAATGCACAAGACTACTGACCAGAGGGGAGACATGAGTTGCCCTATAAGAAATAATATGCTCAGTGATAAAAGTAGATTTCAGAAGGGAGTATTGAATCCTTTGAATACCCAAATACCAATTTGTCAAATGAGTATTTTTTTGTGTTATGGTAGTTGTTCTAGTCAGTCTTAAAAAGCATCTCATCCTAGATATTAAAAAAAAAAGTTTTAAGCAGGGGTTTAAAGGACCAGTGAATTATGACACATGAGATACCTGTAGCTCTGTTGGGCCCTTGAAGCTCTCAAAGTAGATAAAGCCTGAGTCACTATGATAATTGCTTCTCTCCTACAACTTGTACAACCAAATATGGCCACAGCTCCATAAGCAGAGATTCCCTCAGGATGTGTTCCTGTAGAAAGCAAGATTCAGGGAATGTGATGCCCTTGTCCTTTTTGTGGAACGTATCCCTACCACTCAGGATGGCATGTGAAATTTAAAGAAGATATGTAAGGACATATGTAATATGTCCAAAGCCTTGTTCCATGGACATAGAGCAGAACAGTGTTCCCCACTTCCAGTCCCCTCATTCACTTATGATGATATTTCTTCCCTGGACAGCTCTTAGATCACTAACTTTCCAGATTTCATGAGGGGAATCAATTATTGGATATTCTGAGGTTCAGGGATGCAGAGCTGATTAGTCTGTGTATTTTGTTTACTTGCAGTGTTTTGCTTGATTTATACAATGTGGGATGCACCCAACACCACTTCTTGCCTCCTCTATTTCCCCCACTGTGGGGAGCAACTCGGACTAGACTAAGTTACTCGAATCAAGACTTATTCTATGCATCTGCTCTCCCACAATATGGCGCTGAGAAGGGAGTAACAGCTTCTACACAGCTGCCTCCAGTTCAACCAATAAACTGTAGGACCTGCTCCTGATTGGAGGAGAGCAGCGTACTCGGCGTGTGGGTAGCAGAGTTGGGATTGGTGGAAGAGGACTATAAAGGAAGAGAGAGACAACATGCACGAGGAACATCTAAGGGGAACATTTATCTGAAGGAACACCTGTGCAGCCCCCGAGAGAGCCGGCCGGCGGTGTGCTGTTCCCCCGCGGAAGTGGGGAAAGTGGCTAGGGGGAACCGCCCTTCCACGGAGGTGGAAGGGACGGTAGCCAACCCGGGAAGAACCAGCAGCAAACCCGGGGAGGGCCGAGCAGACAAAAGAACAGCACAGGGTCCTGTGTCGTTCCTCCACGAAAAGGGGGAGCGACACCCCACCAGCATTTTTCACTCTATTCTTACATGGTCCCATCTCCTAGACTGCTGGAAAACAATAGACTCAAATTGGTATTTATATAATAGTTCACTAAAAATAAATAATTTTTGGAATAACTATTTCCATGTTGCTACATAAATGTCCTTTAAATTCTTAAAACATATCAATGTACATCCTTAGTTAAAATTTTCCAGTTTCTTCCCATTGCACTCTGCTTTCAATTACAAGAATATATGTAAGATAGTACAGATTTCCTATATGATCCTGTATTTTCTATATGTATTTCTATATATTCTGCATATGTATTTCTATATATTTCCTATATGATTTATTCCCTAGGGCTTAGTTTCTTTTTTTTAAAGGTTTATTTATTTATTTGAGAGATAGAGTTACAGATAGTGAGAGGGAGAGACAGAGAGAAAGGTCATCCATCCATTGGTTCCCTCCCCAAATGTCTGCAACAGCCGGAGCTATGCCTGTCCGAAACTTGGAGCCAGGAGCTTCTGGGTCTCCCACATGGGTGCAGGGACCCAAGTGCCTGAGCCTTATTCTACTGCTTTCCCAGACCATAGCAGAGAGCTGGATTGGAAGAGGAGCAGTCAGGACTAGAACCAGTGCCCAACCTTAGTTTCATAGTATATAAAATGGACTAAAATAATCATATGAAATATTTGAGTAGAATCTGTACAACATTGATAATTAAGACAATCTCTGTTATGTCACAGTCTGATACAGAGAGAATGCGACATAAATTTCAGTGCCACACACAGCAAGTCAGGTGTATTTTGTAAAATATTTTGGTAGGCTAACTGTAGTAGTGGATGACTGTAGCCTCCCCAAAATCTCTGGTATGCAAAGAACTCTGATTTCCAAAGTCATACTCAATTACAATAATCAAACTGTCAAGTTCTTAGCAAAAATCTTTAAAGATTTTTAAATTTTTTTATTTCTTTTTATTTTTTGAAAGCCAGAGTCACAGAGAGGGAGATGGGACAGGAGAGGGGGTTACAGAGAGATCTTCTATCCACTGGCTCACTCCACAAATTGCCACAATAGTCAGGGGTTGCCCAGACTGGGGTCCAGAGCCAGAAGCTTCACGTGAGTCTCCCACATCTGTGCAGGAGTCCAAGAACTTGGGCCATGTTCTGCTGCACCTCCACGTGCATTAGCAGGGAGCTGGAGCGGAAGCAGAGTAGTTGGGTCTGAAGCTGAAGCCTAAATGGGATGACAGCACCATGGTACACCAGAACACTGGTGTGTAAAACAATTTTTAAAAGAAAACTGTGGGGGCCAGAGCTGTGGCATAGCAGGTAGATCTGCTGCCTGCAGTGCTGGCATCACAAATGGGAACCTGTTCAAGTTCTGGCTGCTCAATTTCTGATTCAGCTGTCCGCAGTGGCCTGGGAAACAATGGAAAATGACCTTAGTCCTTGGGCCTCTGCATTCATGTGGGAGACCTGGAGGAGGCTCCTGGATCCTGGCTTCAGATCAGCCTAGCTCCTACTAGGTTGTAGTCATTTGGGGAGTGAACCAGTGGATGGAAGACCTCCCCCCACCCCCCATCTGCCTCTGCATCTCTGTGACTCTGCTTTTCAAATAAATAAATAAATCTTTAAAAAAAGGAAATTGTGGCTCAGTTAAAAAAGACATAAGCTGTCTTTAAGAAAGTCAATAAATCGGGGCCAATGTTGTAACATAGCAAGTAAACCTTCCTCCTTTAAAGCTGGCATCCCATATGGTGCCTGTTCAAGTCCCAGCTATTCCACTTCTGACCCAGCTCCCTGTTAATGCACCAGGGAAAGCAGAAGAGGATGGTGCAAGTGCTTAGGCCCCTGCACCTTCTTAGGAGACAAGGAAGAATCTTCTGTCTCCTGGGTTTGGTCTGGCCGAGCCCTGGCTGTTGTAGAGTGAACCAGCAGATGGAAGACAGATTCTCTCTCTCTCTCTCACTCTCACTCTCACTCTCACTCTCACTCTCATCACTTTCTCTGTAACTCTTTCTTACAAATAAGTACAATAAATCTTTAGGGGCTGGCAGTGTGGTACAGTGGGTTAAAGCCCCATCCTTCAGAGCTGGCATCCCATATGGGTGCCTGTTTGAGTTACAGCTGTTCCTCTTCCTATCCAACTCCCTGATAATGTGCCTGGGAAAGCAGCAGAGGATGTGCCAATTGCTTGGACCCCTGCACTCATGTGGGAGACAAGGAAGAAGCTCCTGTCTCCTGGCTTCAGATCAGCTCATCTCTGGCTGTCACAAGCATTTGGGAAGTGAATCAGTGGATGGAAAACTACTCTCTCTCTATCTCTCTCTGTAACACTTTCAGATAAACACAATAAATCTTTAAAAATAAATAAATCTTTAAAAATACAATAAATTTTAATTACTTTTTAAAACATTTAATTAAGTGTTCCACAAATGTCCAGTGGGTTAATGGAAATCATGGACAAAGCATTAAGGAAAGCAGGAGAAAGATGTATGAACTAAGAAGGAATGTGAACAAAAATAATACTGAAGTGAATGTGACACTACAGGCGTCTCTTCTATATGTCGTTACATATAAACTCAGAAATGGGATGGTTGAGTTAGAAAGAGAGATGCTGGTAGGCTCCAAACACAGGAAGAATATTACAAAGTGGACAAGCTGATTACCTACTTTATACTGTGCCCACAAAACTGTATAGGTGTTATTTATTAATTAAAATGTAAAAAATAAATTAGTTAATATAAATATTATAAAACATAAAATCAAGACAAAGAAATCAGAAAAACTATCTGGAGTTGACAACTTGGCATGGAAGCTAATTGGAATTTTCATATAGAAGGATTTAGCCTTCTAAAGCTCAATGAATGAATGCCTCAATTTCCTCTCTTGTAGGATGTAAAATACAAGATGACAAGAACTGTAGAATTGCATGCTTGCATTTCTTGTGTGACAAGATGGTTTACTGAATCTAAAGAAAATTAGGGATGCTGTCTTTTGACTTTGAAATTTATGAAACACATCAGATTAACTCTATGGCTGATTTTATCAATATTTAATTAAGGTAGACTATATATATATTTAATAAGAATGAATACAAAATGAAGTTATGTTTGAAGATGATATGAATAAAATAATCTGGTGAATCAGAGAGGTTAATACTTAGAATATACAATATTAGGCACTATCATAGGCCATTAAATTGATGAACTTAGTAGTTAAAATTTCCAAATTATTATCACAAAGATTGATTTAAAAAGAAAAAAATGATAGATTTTCAATTATATCATGAGAGAAAAATCAACACAGAAATAAACCACTTTTATTAATTATTAAAATCTGTACATATGTAAATAACAAAGAATGAGCTACATGCTAAGTAATTCACTTAATAGTTTGAGTAATTAAGCATAGAAATAAATCAACAACATTATAATTCAAAAACAAAAGGTAAATTTCCTTTTTAGAAACCAGATATAAGTGTTTAAACAGAAAGATACACTAGGTACAAAATTTGTCACTACATCCTTCACAACAGGAATCCAGAGGATCAAATTTTTCTGGACCCTGTAATGACAATAGACACCATCATATTAAGTATAATCACAACAAGTGATACGGACCTACCTGTACAATTCATTAAGATCATTTAAGTTTACTCATAATTTAAATAAGAAATCCAGAAGGATTATTTTTGTAGATTCCTGGGAGTGCTAATGATGAAAAATGATTGAAGATAAAATCCTGAATTCAGATAAATAATCCTAACAATACTAGTTTCATGTTTTAGCAAAACCATAATTGTAAACTTGTATATAGGTACTATTCTTGGCAAGAAAGTGTAACATTTCATAAGTTTGCAAAAAATATGAAATTAGGTTTAAAAAATTAAAATTACCATATTTCACAAATTATCATTAGCCTATAGTATATTGGGGAAGAGGAGTGCATTCTAAGTGAAAAGAAAAAGATTTCTCATGAAATATGATTGTATGTGTATACTGTTGATAATTGCACTTTTTGGGGGGATATGTTATATAACCTAACAAATTATAGTGCAGAAAATTAAAATGCTCCGATGCTATTAGATTCATTAGGATGCCTAACAGATTTGGAAGGAAAATGTGAAGCCTCCCAAACTACAAAAATAAACCAAGAAAATGGTCCAGGGAAGAAAACAAGCTAAGAAAAAAGTTCTCCATTCATAGAAAATTCATCACAAAAATGACAAATCTATTTGGGTTACTCAGACTGGAGGGGACAAAGGGAATTAAAAATATCTACAAATATTCCAAGGCTATATCTCACACATATGAGAATCTTTATATTATTTTTCACACAAGAAATAAACTACCACAATAACATTTCACATTACATAAGCTTCAGACATTGGGATTGTATTTTTAAAATATTAGTCTATAGAATGAAGATGGGGGAATCACACAAAAACTGAAAGTAACAGGAAATTATATGCATAAAATGCAAATTTGTAAATAGTAACAACTGAAAATAAAATGAATCTATTTAATGCAAGGTATGTTAAACAATAGAAAGAAAGAAAAGGCTATTGACTGTCATACTGAGTACAGTTACTGCAGTCAAACACAGTAAAATGGGAAAATCAATACACTAAAAAGAAGAATATAAATCTACATAGAAAAGGTAAGAATGAGAAGAAATAATCTAGTGGGTTTTTTTTTGGACTATACAAAAGAAACAAAAGACAATATTGTGATTATTTTTACCATGTCAGTTTACAAAATTAAACACAAGGCATAAATCCATTAATCCAGAAGTTTATTATGTCAAAAAGTGAAAGTTTAATAAAAATACTTAAATAATATCTATATGTTTAACACCAAAGAAGAAAAGGCTTATATAAGTGAGAAAATGTTCTGTGATGATGTTCTAATATAAGTGAGATGATGTTCTATGACAGCAACAGCAAAATTCCCACTGTTATATAGTGGTAAAACAGAAATAAATATTAACAGCTCAACAGGGAGACTGTCATTACAGTTAGTATTGGATACCTAGTTAATATTCC
Organism: Oryctolagus cuniculus; assembly: GCF_964237555.1. Taxonomy (NCBI): domain Eukaryota; kingdom Metazoa; phylum Chordata; class Mammalia; order Lagomorpha; family Leporidae; genus Oryctolagus; species Oryctolagus cuniculus. The sequence goes on along the minus strand of NC_091442.1, from coordinate 50,213,497 downwards.
TTCATAAACAAAGGTAAATTTAAATTCCTTTCTGCAACAAGAATAACATTTGTTGAAGTCTTTAAAAAAAAAAAGATCTCAAGTTAGACACCAAAAAGAGCTTCATTAGTTTCACACTCCAAAAAAGGTTTCCTGCTTTAAGTTAGAAAATGTGAGAAAAAAAATTTCAATACATGGAGATCATTGAACCAAGGGAGGCATGCCATCTTTGGCAGTGTCAAGGGAAAGAAAATATTTAGATACAAATTGAAAATACAAGTAAAGTTCTGCATATATAAATTAGATTTTAAAATCTTGGAATTTTATAATATTTAACAGATCTTAGAATTTATGTTTTCAGATTTGTTTCATCGACTTGTTAAAATTGATGCCATATCAAGCATGCTTTGCAGAATACCAACGATTCTTTTATCAGAACTAATAAGCACCAAAGGACTGACAGTGGCATAGACATTTCCCACAAGTCTCTGGACATCAAGGACAACTGGATCATATTTCCCCAATATGGTTGAGACAGATGACATTATGATATCCAAACAGTACATGATCACAAAGAAACTCACCAGCAACAGGACAGTCTGGGTGGCCCTTTTTGCTGGGGAGGTTCTTGGGAACACCCTCCTGCTGTGAAGGTAATCAGACCTCCTCTGATGGCTAGATAAGAAAATCACCATGTAGGCACTGGAGAGCAGCATGAGTCCTACAAAGAAGACATTCTGGGATAATGCGACTGTTAAAAATAGTTCCATGATGATGGGGTTCATTGAGGAAAGCGAGCAGAACTTATTGATATTGAAGAGATTAGTCATGTTGGAATTAGCTACTGTGTAGATGATCATGTAACTATTGGAAGATAAGTTGAGAGACCAAAAACAGAAGAATGTGTCGCTAATATAATTTGTGAATTTATGTTTAAATCTTGACAAGAAGAAGGTGCTGGGGCTAATAGTGATGACCTGGATGACGCTAAGGAGGCAGGTGGTACAGATGGACAGACCCCTCATCACCCTGCTCAAATACAGCCAAGCCTTACATTTTAAGTCATTTGGAAAATTCAGTGACTTGAATATGTCTGCAGATAAAATATCCAGTGCAGTCAGTAGCATCACTATGTGGACAAAAGCTAAGTGGCAGGTGGTCACATCGGTGGGCTTGGGCCTATGATCTTGGTGGATGGTGAAGATGTGGAAGAGAAAGAGGAAGGCATTGGTGAAGATTCCAATACTGGCTTGGAAAATATACACGTTTTTTAATGATAACATAATTGGAAATTTTGTTCATCTTAATAGCATTTAGGAAACATTTGAGATACCTGAAAAACAAAACAGAACCAAAAATAGACCTCCAGTGAACATTGCTCTTTCTTTTGTCATTAAAATCATTACAAATCATCATTTTTATCTTACCCCCTTATTGTTAACAAACCTAGAATATTTTTTAGAAATTTGTACAGTATAGCTAGCCTCTGTACTACCCTACACAAAAAAATGAATATTTCATCATTTCCATTTTGTGGACCCTTTGAAGACTCTTTTATTTGTAGATTACAAAAACTTACACAAACGCTGTCCTCAGAATCAGGCATTATTGTCTGGCTGAAAAGCCCACAAGAGCATTTCAGGCATGAAAAGCCTAGACACTGTGGCAAAAAAGTCCTACATGAAGGACTTATGTGGGTGAGATCCCAGTGGAAGCAAATGGTCATCAAAGAAGGAGGTACTTTTCTCTGAAAGGAGGAGAGAACTTCCACTTTGCTTATGATCTTGTCTAAATATTGACAGAGTTTGTGGATTCAAAAAGTTTCCATAGCCTAGGCAGCTCATGTCAAGGGCATTGAGTGATCACTGACATCATACATAAGAGTGTGAATTATTAAATTATCTACAGGAGTCACTATGCACTAACTTCCCATGCAGGACCTCTACCCTCAAAGAGTTGTATTATAATCCTGTCTATGTGTTCACAAAGGATGTATCATTCTTGGGTGCTTCTTTAAAGTTAATTACGTTTCTAAAAAAAAAAAAAAAAAAAAAAAAACAAGTTAATTTCAAGATGCAATGACTTTTTAACACTTTTTAACAGCCCTTGTCTGGACTATTGAGAAATAATTTTTTCATGCAAATATACTCTTTACATAGTATAGAGATGGTCTTCTGAGTATAAAGTTAGTTGAAAATGGATTTTAGTGGCGAACGGGACTGGGAATGGGAAAGGGAGGAGAAAGATGGGTGAGAGTGTGGGTGGGAGGGTGGTTATGGTGGGAAGAATCACTATATTCCTAAAGTTGTATTTATGAAATGAATGAAGTTTGTATTCCTTAAATAAAAGGTCTCTCATGGGGATAATACAATACAATACAATGCAATACAATACAATACACATACAAAAAATTGAAATTATTTTTAATTTAATTTTATGTAAAATTTTGAAACACTCTATACACACACAAACACAAATACCCACACATACAGTGCAAACATAACTTATGCTCAGAAATTAAATGTCTGAGTAGAAACTCCTCTACAGCCACATGACATGCATTAGTTAACAAAGGACATATTTCATAGTTGATTGAATTGTTGTTGAAACATTTGTGTATCAGAACTGAGTAACTGATTACTCCATAAACATGTGTCTGCACCCTCAGCTCAATATGGAACCACAAGAAGCCCTAGGATTAACTGTCTCTACATTTGTAGGATAAGAATCAATTCAATTTCAATAATTTATTGTAATATGGAATGTTACATGCAATTGTTTTAGATATGTTTATACGTAATTGTGTTGTTCTACTCCATACATTGTGAATCATTCAGGAAAAGAGATAAAATAATTACATGAAAGAGAATAGGAAAAGATTTAAATATTTTCCTTTCCCAAAACAGCAGTATTTGGCTGATTCTCCCTAACTCATATCCCTCTTTCTGTAAGTGCCCATCATGTACTGAAACAATCTTGATCTTACAGATGGTCAACTGTTCTCTGTTTCCAATGAGGCTCCTGATAACATGAAGACTGAGTGAGAAAAAAATGTGATTACTGTGGATGGTCATTGATAGATGAAGTACAATATTTTACAGAATTTTTAAAAACTTTCCTATAGCCCCAACATTAAGTGATCTACATCATCCATAAGAACCCTAAAATATCACTGATTATTTATTTGAACTTTAAGTTAATATTTTTATGTGAGTAATCTGGCAGTCCAATCACGAGGATCACTGAATTTGCAATAATACGCTACTGACCTGGAGAAAATGGAATAGAGCGAAGTTTGAGCATGGTCACCTATAACTTGGTCAGAGTGAAATGGATGCAACTGAAAACCATTATATTTGGTGAAATATGCCAGTCCCAAAAAGAGAAATACCCTGTTTTCTCTGATATGTAGCAACTAATAGAGTACCTAAAACATAAACTGTAGGATTAAAATTGGCACTGTAAACTCTGATGATTGTTACAGTCCTTGTCTCGAATATTGAGGAACAGTGTTATTTTCCATACTAAGTGTTGAACTCTTTACTCAGTATAGGATGAATCTTATGAGTATAAAGTTAACTGAAATTATATTTTGTAAAAAAAAAAAACAAGAGTGGGAATAGGAGAAGGAGGAGGAAAAAGAGTGGGAACATGGGCAGGAGGGAGGGTAAGTAAGGTTAAAAACATCCCTGTGTTCCTGAATCTGTATGTAGGAAACACGTGAAATTTGAATACCTTCAATATACTTTTTTAAAAAAGAATAATTGGGTCTTTTTTGAACAAAGTAAACACTTTTAAATCTGACTATACAGCCCAGTTTTCACTGTAAAAAGTAACAACTTGCGGTTACTGGGGCTGAGAGTGAATCCCTTGAGCAATCTCAGGACACAGAAAGTGTGGACAACATTCAGGCATCTACCTTATATTCCAAAGTACTTGCGTAATCATGGATCACTGTGAAGAAAAATATCACAATTAAATGGACCAGGAATCAAAAGACTGATGAAATCTCTGGTCTTAGATGAGACATGCACATAAAACAGAGCACTGTAATGATAGAGAGAAGACATCTGCACAAATTCGAGTGCTGCTGCTTACATACAGTATGTTTTAAAAAATTATTTACTCAAAAGGCTGAAAGATTGACACACATGGAGAGAGAGAGAGAGAGAGTGAGAGAGAGAGAGAGAAAAAGAGAGCTAGAGAAAGAGAGAGTTAGAGAGAGAGTGTTTTCTTGCATCCACTGGTTTACTCCCCCCAGATGCCCACACATGCTGGGACTGGACCTGGCCAAAGATAGGACTGAGGAACTCCATTTGGATCTCTCATGTGTATGTCAGGAACCTAAGTATTTTAGCCACCATGTGCTACTTCGTAGGTGCATTAGCAGCAGGAGAAAGATGGATCAGAAGCACGCTATAACCAGGGCTTGAACCAACACTCTGATATGGTATCCAGATGTCCCAAGTGTCAGCTTAACCTACTACATAGCAATGGTTTCCTCAAGAAAAACAATTTTGATAAAATATTTTTTCATATTTATTACAATATCAATTATTAAAGTATGGTTATATTGTAAGTGGTGATTCAATGTTATTTGATAAATAATTATATAATTATATTTGTAATCTATATAGATATAAGAATATAAGTATATATGATAAAATATGCTATTTATTTTCTGTTTATGTTAAACACCAGTGTTACCTCATCATAAGTTTTACCATATGTATTGAATAGCATTGTAAGACCTTTGACATCAATGACAGCACTAAAATGATGATGAGACTTTCAGATTAACAGATGTGGGGGAGTAAATTGATAGTGTTCACTGATGGAAATGAGTCAGTTGGCAGATTCAAACACCTTTTCCACCATGATTAGCTCTACAAAAGGATTTTTTATAAAATGGACAAATTCTGGAAGAATAAATAGGGCAAGCATCCAATAGCATTGACTGATTTCAATGTGTCAGCCATTCCTTGGAAACTGAACCTAATGCAGATGTAGCTAAAAGCACAGAGTTAATGAGGGTATTAATAATCCTATACACTAAAAAAAAAAATCCTATACACTGAATTTTCAGTCCCCTCAGAAAAAGCATAGGTAACAAAAATGTCACCACAGAGGTAGGAAACAGACACTGTAGTAGTACAAGACAATAAGAAATCATATTCTAGGGCAGGTGTTGTGGCAGAGCCACTGCCTGTAGTGTCAGCATCCATATTGGTGACATTTTGAGTCTCAGCTACTCTACTTTTGTTCTCCCAGGTAATGTGCCTGGGAAAGCAGAAAATGGCCCAAGTGCTTGGGCCCCTGCTACCTATTTGGGAGACCTAGAATAAGCTTCTTGCTCCTGGCTTTGGATCAGCCCAGCTCCAGCCACTGGGGCCATTTGGGGGAGTAAGCCAGTGGATGGAAGTGCGCTCTCTCTCTCTCTCTCTCTCTCTTTCTCTCTCTCTCTCACATACACACACACACACACACACACATTTTTTCTTATAAGTAAATAAATAGCAAAAAAAAAAATCATGTGCTATGATTTTGGGTTTTGGGGACACCCAAAGGTGCTCCATGAGAGTGCATTTTTTTTAAATCAGCAGAATCAAGCACATACTAGGAAAGGATAAAACCATGTATTTAAAAGCTAGTAACTTGAGCCGGCGCCGCGGCTCACTAGGCTAATCCTCCGCCTAGCGGCGCCGGCACACCGGGTTCTAGTCCCGGTCGGGGCGCCGGATTCTGTCCCGGTTGCCCCTCTTCCAGGCCAGCCCTCTGCTGTGGCCCGGGAGTGCAGTGGAGGATGGCCCAGGTGCTTGGGCCCTGCACCCCATGGGAGACCAGGAAAAGTACCTGGCTCCTGGCTCCTGCCATCGGATCAGCGCGGTGCGCCGGCCGCAGCGCGCCGGCCGCGGCGGCCATTGGAGGGTGAACCAACGGCAAAGGAAGACCTTTCTCTCTGTCTCTCTCTCTCACTGTCCACTCTGCCTGTCAAAAAAAAAAAAAAAAAAAAAAAAAAAAAAAAAAAAAAAGAGCTAGTAACTTGCCTCCTTATACATAAGTCTGATAAGGATGTGATAGCCATAGCAACCATGTCAGATGTCATGTAAACTATTCCCTTTATGCATAACAAATTATTTTTCATTCATTTCTATAAAATTTCAATTTTCTTATCAGTGTTAAAGTGTTCAGTTTATCTTAAAAACCAGAGTAGTTAAACAAATTTATTTTAAGAACATATTTGAAGTTATGCTGCTTATTTTTATGTAAACTAATAATTTTTAAAAATATTTCATATACAATAGAAAGTATTTCTAGACAATTTCTGATAAGCAGAATAATATGTTATCAGTAATCATTATAAAAGAAAAAAACATTTACCGTCACCTGATAAACTCAATACTGTTTAACATTAAGAATATTGCATGGCCTATGGGGCCATGAGGTGAAACAGAGAACAAAATAAATATCACAAAAGCATAGTGAATTAATTCACATTTGGTTTGTCTTGCCAGATCAAATTTACTTGAAAAAAATACACATGTTAAATTCGGGAAATATACCAGAATGAGGGAAATCAAATATAATTCCAAACAAGTATATTTAAAAAAATCACAAGTATACTTTTGCAAACCTATTCATCTAAGGTCTCCATAACTCATGCAGTTCATCATTTCATGTCTAGGAACACCCATTTTGTTAATGATGGATTAATATTGAAGACTGATGTCATGAGCAGAAAATTCCCCTAACAGTTCACTGAAAACAACCTGCTCCACCCCAGGATCCACAAGCTCTTGGAGCTCACTCTGTGCATGAAACAGAAAGACACTCACCCAGCCAGGCCTCTGATGTGAATCCATTATGGGATGAGTACCCGAGATGTGGTTATAGGGAAGGGATGGCATCAGCTCATCTCCCTGCAGTCCCATAACTGTCATTTCCACTTTAGAAGTAGGACATCCTGGTCTTGGCATCACTGGAAATAGGAGCCACCTCAGGGAACAGTGAACTTTCCTGGTTTCTGGAAGACAGCAGAGCAGAGCAGCTGGGTCCCCTCTTCTTAACTGTGGGCTCATTTCTCCAAGGCAGGCATGTCTGGGCAGGTTGTCTGCTCTCAGTCCTTGTCAACAGACACAGTAAAACAGTGTCCACAATAACTGTTGCTTAAGAACAAGTACAAGCCACATCTGGTTTTTCAAGCTATCCTCATTGCTCCAGGAGGCTCTCAGTGGTATCCCCGGTTCTTCTTCTGTAGTGTCAGGGTCTCAGTAAAACAAAACAACACCTATAAATCAGGAAACTGCCCCCTACACCAATCTGACTCAGGAAAAGTGATCTTTTTCCCCACTGCACACATCTCAGCAGAATACAGGTTGCATTTCCTCTACTTCTCTCTACTCCAGACTAACTGCATTTCAGCAGCACCGAGGTCCAGGGTCTGCAGTGTCCTTCTCAAGATAATTTATTCAGAGGTGGACCCCAGTCTCCTGCGTTGGTGTGTCCTGCCCCCTGTTCCTCAGTCTCCTCTACCAATTTCACTCACAGGCCTTTGTATTTCACAAATGTAGTCGAAGAACTACAGTTTACCAACTGAAAAATTTCCTATTTCTCTGATACTTAGTAGCCACCCCTTCATTAATACCCACTCACAGGTGAACCTTTTTAACCTGATTAAAACTGCAAAATCTAAGGTCACCTATGTGAATCCACACCCTCTGATTTTGAAGTGGTAGCATTTATCTTCTCAACATGTGGATTCCCACCTGGACAAAACTCTCAGACCCTATGTCCATTTTGGTGGATCTCTCATGTATCTTCTTTGATCCACTCTGGGATAGTTATCCACCTGATGAGTGTTAGACCCTTCCCAGTTATATCTGAATCAGGAAGGTGTACTTGTTTATCAGAGATGGAGAATGCTGTGGAACCAACCAGCTAGTACCTCACAGTGAGATTCAGTGAGTGGCTGGCTCTCCTCCTTCATTTGCTCCTATTCTCTCTAGTCCTTCTGTAGTTGTCCTTGAGCATAGGAAACCCAATATAGATATATCCATATATATTATATATAAATTATATGTACACAATATATTGTATATTTTATATTTATATATTTTTATATATTATATTATAATATATTTACATATAAAATATATTATATATTATATTATATAATGTATTTCATTGTATATTTATATAACATATATTATATATAACCATATATATTATATGGATATATATATTAGGGATATATATTAGGGTTATATATAAATGTTATGTTTCCCTAGTATATGTTTCCCTAATATATGTTCCCATATATATGTTATATGTTTCCCTAAAATATGTTTCTCTAATATATATGATATATATACCTAATATATGATATGATATAATAAAAAACATATATGATATGATATAATGGGAAACAAGAAGAAAAACTTAATTTGAATGCAATCCAACTGATTAATCTCTTCTTTATAGTTACTGTTTTATCTGCTGAAAGACACTTCCCCTATCCAATATCATGAAATTAACATTCTAAAAGACCATTTTTTTTTAAACTTTTATTTAATTAATATAAGTTTCCAAAGTACGAATAATGGATTACTATGGCTTCCCCCCCATACCGTCCCTCCCACCCACAACCCTCCCCTTTCCCACTCCCTCTCCCCTTCCATTCACATCAAGATTCATTTTCGATTATCTTAATATACAGAAGATCAGCTTAGTATACCTTAAGTAAGGATTTCAACAGTTTGCTCCCACACAGAAACATAAAGTGAAAAATAATAGATGATTTTTTTAAATGATGATGAAATCAGATCAGACCTATTGTCATGTTTAATCCCAGTGAGAGTCAAGTTGGGAATTGATAGTTTCTTTTTTTTTTTTTTTTTTTTTTTTTACAGAGGATCAGTTTAGTATGCATTAAGTAACATTACGTAAAGATTTCAACAGTTTGCACCCCCATAGAAACACAAAGTGAAATATATTGTTTGAGTACTCGTTATAGCATTAAATCTCAATGCACAGCACATTAAGGACAGAGATCCTACATGAGGAGTAAGTGCACAGTGACTCCTGTTGTTGACTTTACCAATTGACACTCCTGTCTATGGCATCAGCAATCCCCCTATGCTCCAGTCATGAGTTTCCAAGGCTATGGAAGCCCCTTGAGTTCTCCGACTCTTATCTTGTTTAGACAAGGTCATAGTCAAAGTGGAGGTTCTCTCCTCCCTTCAGAGAAAGGTACCTCCTTCTTTGAAGACCTATTTTTTCCACTGAGATCTCACTCACAGAGATCTTTTGCCAGAGTGTCTTGGCTTTCCATGCCTGAAATACTCTCATGGGCTTTTCAGCCAGATCCAAATGCCTTTAGGGCTGATTCTGAGGCCAGAGTGCTATTTAGGACATCCGCCATTCTATGAGTCTGCTGAGTATCTCACTTCCCATGTTGGATCACTCTCCCCTTTATTTATTCTATCGGTTAGTGTTAGCAGGTACTAGACTTGTTTATGTGCTCCCTTTGACTCTTAGTCCTTTCATTATGATCAATTGTGAACTGAAATTGATCACTTGGACTAGTGAGATGGCATTGGTACATGCCACCTTGATGGGATTAAATTGGAGTCCCCTGGTATGTTTCTAACTCTACCATTTGGGGCAAGTCAGCTTGAGGATGTCCCAATTTATATATCTCTTCCCTCTCTTATTCCTACTCTTATGTTTAACAGGGATCACATTTCAGTTACATTTCAACACTTAAGAATAACTGTGTATTAATTACAGAATTAAACCAGTCATATTAAGTAGAACAGACAAAAAAACTACTAAGAGGGATAATGTATTAAGTTGTTCATTAACAGTCAGGGCTATGCTGATCAAGTCACCGTTTCCACTTCAACAGGTTTCCTTTTTGGTGTTCAGTCAGTTGTCACCGATCAGGGAGAACATATGGTATTTGTCCCTTTGGGACTGGCTTATTTCACTCAGCATGATGTGTTCCAGATTCCTCCATTTTGTTGCAAATGACTGGATTTCGTTGTTTCTTACTGCGGTATAGTATTCTAAAGAATACATATCCCATAATTTCTTTATCCAGTCTACCGTTGATGGGCATTTAGGTTGGTCCCAGGTCTTAGCTATTGTGAATTGAGCTGCAATAAACATTAGGGTGCAGACCGCTTTTTTGTTTGCCAATTTAAATTCCTTTGGGTAAATTCCAAGGAGTGGGATGGCTGGGTCGAACGGTAGGGTTATCTTCAGGTTTCTGAGGGATCTCCAGACTGACTTCCATAGTGGCTTGACCAGTTTGCATTCCCACCAACAGTGGGTTAGTGTCCCTTTTTCCCCACATCCTCGCCAGCATCTGTTGTTGGTAGATTTCTGAATGTGAGCCATTCTAACCGGGGTGAGGTGGAACCTCATTGTGGTTTTGATTTCCATTTCCCTGATTGCTAATGACCTTGAACATTTTTTCATGTGCCTGTTGGCCATTTGGATTTCCTCTTTTGAAAAATGTCTATTGAGGTCCTTGGCCCATCTCTTAAGTGGGTTGTTGGTTTTGTTTTTGTGGAGTTTCTTGATCTCCTTGTAGATTCTGGTTATTAACCCTTTATCTGTTGCATAGTTTGCAAATATTTTTTCCCATTCTGTCGGTTGTCTCTTCACTCTCCTGACTGTTTCTTTTGCAGTACAGAAACTTCTCAATTTGATGCAATCCCAATAGTTAATTTTGGCTTTGACTGCCTGAGCCTCCCGGGTCTTTTCCAGAAACTCTTTGCCTGTGCCAATATCTTGAAAGCTTTCTCCAATGTTCTCTAGTAACTTGATGGTGTCAGGTCGTAGATTTAGGTCTTTAATCCATGTTGAGTGGATTTTTGTGTAAGGTGTAAGGTAGGGGTCTTGCTTCATGATTCTGCACGTGGAAATCCAGTTTTCCCAGCACCATTTATTGAATAGACTGTCCTTGCTCCAGGAATTAGTTTTAGATCCTTGATCAAATATAAGTTGGCTGTAGATGTTTGGGTTGATTTCTGGTGTTTCAATTCTGTTCCATTGGTCTATCCATCTGTTTCTGTACCAGTACCATGCTGTTTTGATTACAACTGCCCTGTAGTATGTCTTGAAATCTGGTATTGTGATGCCTCCGGCTTTGTTTTTGTTGTACAAGATTGCTTTAGCTATTCGAGGTCTCTTGTGCCTCCATATAAATTTCAGCACCATTTTTTCCAGATGTGAGAAGAAGGTCTTCGGTATCTTGATTGGTATTGCATTGAATCTATAAATTGCTTTTGGGAGAATGGACATTTTGATGATGTTGATTCTTCCAATCCATGAGCATGGAAGATTTTTCCATTTCTTGGTATCCTCTTCTATTTCTTTCTTTAAGGTTTTGTAATTTTCATCGTAGAGATCTTTAACGTCCTTGGTTAAGTTTATTCCAAGGTATTTGATTGTTTTTGTAGCTATTGTGAATGGGATTGATCTTAGAAGTTCTTCCTCAGCCATGGCATTGTCTGTGTATACAAAGGCTGTTGATTTTTGTGCATTGATTTTATACCCTGCTACTTTACCAAACTCTTCTATGAGTTCCAATAGTCTCTTAGTAGAGTTCTTTGGGTCCCCTAAATAAAGAATCATGTCATCTGCAAAGAGGGATACTTTGAGTTCTTCCTTCCCAATTTGTATCCCTTTAATTTCTTTTTCTTGCCTAATAGCTCTGGCTAGAACCTCCAGAACTATATTGAATAGCAGTGGTGAGAGTGGACATCCCTGTCTGGTCCCAGATCTCAGTGGAAATGCTTCCAACTTTTCCCCATTCAATAGGATGTTGGCTGTGGGTTTTTCATAGATTGCTTTGATTGTATTGAGGAATGTTCCTTCCAAACCCAGTTTGCTTAGAGTTTTCATCATGAACGGGTGTTGTATTTTATCAAATGCTTTCTCGGCATCTATTGAGAGAATCATATGGTTTTTCTTCTGCAGTCTGTTAATGTGGTGTATCACATTGATTGATATGCGAACATTAAACCATCCCTGCATACCAGGGATAAATCCCACTTGGTCTGGGTGGATGATCTTTCTGATGTGTTGTTGCATTCTATTGGCGAGAATTTTATTGAGGATTTTTGCATCTATGTTCATCAGGGATATTGGTCTGTAATTTTCTTTCAGTGCTGCATCTTTTTCCGGCTTAGGAATTAAGGTGATGCTGGCTTCATAGAAAGAATTTGGGAGGATTCCCTCTTCTTCGATTGTTCTGAATAGTTTGAGAAGAATTGGAGTTAGTTCTTCTTTAAATGTCTGGTAGAATTCAGCAGTGAATCCATCTGGTCCTGGGCTTTTCTTTGTTGGGAGGGCCTTTATTACTGTTTCAATTTCTGTCTCAGTTATGGGTCTGTTTAGGTTTTCGATGTCTTCCTGGTTCTATTTAGGTAGGTTGCATGTGTCCAGGAATCTATCCATTTCTGATAGGTTTCCCTGTTTGCTGGCATACAAGTCCTTGTAGTAATTTCTG